>NC_139998.1:56565749-56605749 GCF_964263955.1 Coregonus lavaretus
CCATTTCATTCCCAGATTAGTTTTGTACCCACTGTAAGGTTTACAGTCTACAAAGAATGCAGCATTCATTTTTTTTTCTTCTCTGTTTTCCTCTACGGTGTTTCAAGTATAGAAATAGACACCAGGTCCAAGGTCGAAGGTTACAGGAGCACAAGGTCCCCACTTAGATAAGCCCCCAGTGGTTCAAGAAGTTTGGAAATTGAGAAAATAAACTTTTAAATGGAGCGTCTGAGAAAACTGGTCTGGACATTTGCTATCATAGGGAGTATCAGTTCTCAGATATTTGTTTTGTGTTGATGTTATTTTGTCGGCATACTTGCTGGCCGGCTTGAAATGCTACTGAGTTACTGTACCCCAGTATCAGTATAAAGTCATAACAGAAGTGGTTTGCTATACTGCACGTCAGTGAACAAACAAGATTAGTCGAGGCACCGCTGGAATCGGACTGGACAGCTTGTTTGGACATGGGATGTGACACCAGAGCGCTAAGATAGCCGACCAGTGGGAATCATCCGTGTATAGATCCTAGAGCGAATGGGTGAATCTGTAATGTTTTATCCTCAGCGGGGCTATGGAGGTGTGACCAAAACCAGCAGCGGGTGATAAGGGCTCGAGGAGGGAGGGTGGTGGTCTGTTGCAGATAAGCTGAGGAAGAGAGCAGAGAGTAGGGGTATGAGCGGAAAAGATTGAGAAACCAAACAGGGTCAGTCAATATGGTGCTGAGGATTACACATGTAGCCCTTTCCTGCAGTCAGTGACCAAACTCGTGGTCATATTTTTCATAATTTCATATTTAATAAAGATTCAAAAAAATAAATATAAGACAAATCTGGTGTTTCTTTGTCAAACAGTTTTGTTATATTTCAGTCTTCTGTGATGTATATAAAATGTAATATTGGGATCCAAACTCAAAATGTAATACATTTCAACTCTATATCTGACATGGTACCTGGTGTCTTGTTTCTTTTAGACTGTAACTGTGTGTGAGGTGAATACTTTCGTTTCAAAGTAGATTTGTTTAAGACTACCAAGAATCACTCTGTGTGGCCCAAATTTAGCCCACTACAGTAAAAGGTTAAAACATAATTGCTGTGTCAGTTAAGACAGGATGGCTGTGTCAGTTAAGACATGATGGCTGTGTCAGTTAAGACAGGATGGCTGTGTCAGTTAAGACAGGATAGCTGTGTCAGTTATGACAGGATGGCTGTGTCAGTTAAGACAGGATGGCTGTGTCAGTTAAGACAGGATGGCTGTGTCAGTTAAGACAGGATGGCTGTGTCAGTTAAGACAGGATGGCTGTGTCAGTTAAGACAGGATGGCTGTGTCAGTTAAGACAGGATGGCTGTGTCAGTTAAGACATGATGGCTGTGTCAGTTAAGACAGGATGACTGTCTCAGTTAAGACAGGATGGCTGTGTCAGTTAAGACATGATGGCTGTGTCAGTTAAGACAGGATAGCTGTGTCAGTTATGACAGGATGGCTGTGTCAGTTAAGACAGGATGGCTGTGTCAGTTAAGACAGGATGGCTGTGTCAGTTAAGACAGGATGGCTGTGTCAGTTAAGACAGGATGGCTGTGTCAGTTAAGACAGGATGGCTGTTTCAGTTAAGACAGGATGGCTGTGTCAGTTAAGACAGGATGGCTGTGTCAGTTAAGACAGGATGGCTGTGTCAGTTAAGACAGGATGGCTGTGTCAGTTAAGACATGATAGCTGTGTCAGTTAAAACATGATGGCTGTGTCAGTTAAGACAGGATGGCTGTGTCAGTTAAGACAGGATGGCTGTGTCAGTTAAGACAGGATGGCTGTGTCAGTTAAGACAGGATGGCTGTGTCAGTTAAGACAGGATAGCTGTGTCAGTTAAGACAGGATACCTGTGTCGTATGTGTGTCAATCACATACAGCCCCTCTATCCTTACCTCTTTAATAAAAAATAAAAATATATATATTTGTAATTTATTTCTACAGGTTGTATCAAGACAGCAGCAATAATCTGCTTGCTACACTAAATAGGCTGAATTATAATTTATTTGAATCTACTCCCTAATGTAGCCTTTGAATATCTGTGAATTGAAATGATCGCTTCGTTAATTGGATCAATGCACATCTGCCATCAAAACCCCCCCAGTAAATACACTGAACCAAAATATAAACGTAAAGTGTTGGTCCCATGTTTCATGAGCTGAAATAAAATATCCCAGAAATGTTCCATGAGGACGAAAAGCTTATTTCTCTCAAGTTTTGTGCAGAAATGTGTTTACATCCCTGTTAGTGAGTGTCACGGTTTCGGCCGAGGCTGCTCCTCTTCCTTGTTCGGGCAGGCTTCGGCGGTCGTCGTCTCCGGAGTACTAGCTGCCACCGTTCTATGTTTCATGTTCTTTTGGTTTTGTCTGTTTCATAACACCTGTCCCTTATTTGTGTATTAATTGTTTCCCTTATTTAGTTCGTGTGTTTGGGTCAGGTGTTATGCGTGATTGTTCATTGTCAGCCTGCCTCTGTGAAGTTCGGATTATTTCTCTCGTTGTGTTTACCGAGAGCTCGCACTGTGTGCGCTTTTCTTGTTTTGACGCACTGTGTGTTTTGTGCGTAATTGTGTGCGCCACCCGGTTGGGTTGGCTACTCCTTGTTCTCGTTGCTTTGGGAACATTACTAAAGACGGTTGAAGTCATCCTGGGTCCTGCGCTTGATTCCTTCCACTCACCTACACACACCATTCTGACAGAATCACGCATCAATCATGGAATCAGCAGGAGCGACCACACCGACAGCCGAGATGGCAGAACGTCTTCGTGGTCAGGAGGACCGCATCAATCAGGTCTGTCACGCCCTGGAGGGAGTGATGAATACTCTGCACCGATGGGAGACCAGCGGGGTTCCCACACCTCCACCAACCGAACCAGCCCCATCGGTCAGCCCCCCCGTCTCATCTCCGGAACCTAGTGGGATTCGGCTCTCGCTCCCGAGGGCGTACGACGGCTCCACTGCCGGGTGTCAAGGATTCCTGCTGCAGGTGGAGCTCTACCTCGCCACCGTCCACCCGGCGCCCTCGGGACACGAGAGCGTCTCAGCCCTCATCTCCTGTCTCACCGGCAAGGCGTTGGAGTGGGCCAACGCCGAGTGGAGGAGAATGGACGCCGCTACTACGAACTATGCGGAGTTCTCCCGCCGCTTCCGTGCTGTGTTCGACCATCCACCGGAAGGGAAGGCGGCGGGGGAACGTCTGTTCTACCTCCGACAGGGGATGAGGAGCGCCCAGGACTTTGCCTTAGAGTTCCGGACCCTAGCGGCTGATGCAGGGTGGAATGAGCGGGCCCTTATCGACCATTTCCGCTGCAGCCTCCGGGAGGACGTCCAGCGAGAGTTGGCGTGCAGGGACACGTCGTTGACGTTCGACCAGCTGGTCGACATGGCCATCCGGCTGGATACCCTGCTCGCCACCCGTGGGCGTTCCGGAGGGGGGGGTTCGCCCATTCCACTCTCCAGCACCTCCGAGCCGAGCCCTATGGAGCTCGGAGGTGCTGGCGCTAGGGAACGGAGGAGGAGGAGCCCGAGGGGACCCGGCCCTTGCACCAACTGTGGTCGTGGAGGACACACTGCGGCTAGGTGTTGGGGCGGGTCCTCCAGTGAGGGAGATGGCAGGTCACGCATTGGGGGGTCCCCCCAGGTGAGTAGGCGCCCTGCTTACCCAGAGCTTTCTGTCGTGCACCTAACCTTGCCTGTTTGTTTCTCACAGGTTGCACCTCGTTCCCAGCATAAGGCGCTGGTAGATTCAGGCGCAGCTGGGAATTTTGTAGATCGCCAGTTTTGTATAGAGTTAGGGATTCCCCTCCTTCCAGTGGATAAACCTTTCCCCGTCCATGCCCTAGATAGCCGTCCGTTAGGGTCTGGGTTGATTAGGGAAGTCACAGCACCCATTCAGATGACGGCGCAGGAGGGTCATGAGGAGAGAATTCAGCTCTATCTGATTGACTCTCCTGCGTATCCGGTAGTGCTGGGTCTTCCCTGGTTGATGACTCATGACCCTATTATTAGGTGGCGAGAGAAAGCTCTTAAAGGGTGGTCTGCTCAATGTGAGGGGCGGTGTCTGGGTGTTTCCATAGGGGCGACCTCGGTGGAGAGTCCGAATCTAATGCCAGCACTGCAGATTCCCCCCGAGTATGAGGATTTGGCACTGGCGTTCAGTAAGACTCGGGCGGCGCAGCTGCCGCCTCATAGACGGGGGGATTGTGCGATAGATCTCCAGTCAGGAGCAGCTCTCCCGCGGAGCCATGTGTATCCCTTGTCTCAAGAGGAGAGAAAGGCTATGGAGACATACATCTCTGAGTCTCTGAGACAGGGATACATACGGCCCTCCGTTTCACCCGCTTCCTCAAGTTTCTTTTTTGTAAAGAAAAAGGATGGAGGTCTGCGCCCGTGTATTGATTACCGCGGTCTCAATCAGATCACAGTGAAGTACAGCTATCCACTTCCTCTGATTGCGACTATGACGGAGTCACTGCACGGTGCGCAGTTCTTTACAAAATTGGATCTTAGGAGCGCATATAACTTGGTACGCATTCGAGCGGGCGATGAATGGAAGACAGCGTTTAGCACGACTTCCGGACACTACGAGTATCTAGTCATGCCATATGGGTTGATGAATGCTCCCTCAGTCTTCCAATCCTTCGTCGATGAGATTTTCCGGGACATGCAGGGACAGGGAGTAGTTGTGTACATCGACGACATTCTGGTGTATAGTCCTACCCGTGCTGAGCATGTAGCCCTGGTGCGCCGAGTATTGAGGAGGCTGTTGGAGCATGACCTATATGTCAAGGCAGAGAAATGTCTGTTTTTCCAGAAGTCGGTCTCCTTTCTGGGTTACCAGTTGTCTGCGTCAGGGGTGAAGATGGAGGTAGACCGGGCGTCAGCTGTGCGTAATTGGCAGACCCCAACCACTGTGAAGGAGGTGCAACGGTTCTTGGGTTTTGCGAATTATTACCGGAGGTTTATCCGGGGTTTTGGACAGGTGGCAGCTCCCATAACGTCTCTGTTAAAGGGGGGTCCGGTGCGCTTGCGGTGGTCAGCTGAGGCGGACAGGGCATTTGGGAGACTAAAGGACCTGTTTACCTCGGCGCCGGTGTTGGCGCATCCGGATCCTTCTTTACCGTTCCAAGTAGAGGTGGACGCGTCAGAGGCCGGGATAGGGGCCGTTCTTTCCCAGCGTTCTGGCACTCCACCTAAACTCCGTCCCTGTGCGTTCTACTCTAAGAAGCTCAGTCCGGCGGAGCGGAATTATGACGTAGGAGACAGGGAGCTGTTAGCCGTGGTACAGGCCCTAAAGGTGTGGCGGCATTGGCTCGAGGGGGCTCAACACCCTTTCCTCATTCTAACTGACCATCGTAACCTGGAGTACATCCGGGCAGCTAGGAGACTGAATCCTCGCCAGGCTCGTTGGACTATGTTCCTAGCCCGGTTTGTGTTTAAGATCACATACATCCCTGGGTCCCAGAACGGGAAGGCAGATGCTCTGTCTCGGCGGTATGACGCAGAGGAGAGGTCAGTTGAGTCCACGCCCATACTACCGGAGTCTTGTCTGGTTGCTCCGGTGGTGTGGGAGGTTGATGGTGAGATCGAGCGGGCGTTACGCACCGACCCGAGTCCTCCACAGTGTCCTGTGGGTCGGACGTACGTTCCGCTCGAGGTACGCGATCGCCTCATTTGTTGGGCTCATACGTCCCCCTCCTCTGGCCATCCGGGTATCGGCCGGACAGTGCACTGCCTTAGCACGAAGTACTGGTGGCCAACGTTAGCTAGGGATGTGAGGATTTATGTCTCCTCCTGTTCGGTGTGTGCCCAGTGTAAGGCGCCCAGACATTTGCCCAGGGGTAAGTTACAACCCCTGCCTATTCCACAACGACCCTGGTCCCACCTCTCGGTGGATTTTGTTACCGACCTCCCCCCCTCACAGGGGAACACTACCATCCTGGTCGTTGTGGATCGGTTCTCTAAGGCCTGTCGTCTCCTTCCCATGCCGGGTCTACCCACTGCCCTACAGACCGCTGAGGCTCTGTTCACCCATGTCTTCCGGCATTACGGGGTACCCGAGGATATAGTGTCTGATCGAGGCCCCCAGTTCACCTCTAGGGTGTGGAGAGCATTTATGGAACGGTTGGGGGTTTCGGTAAGCCTTACCTCGGGGTACCACCCGGAGAGTAATGGGCAGGTTGAACGTGTCAACCAGGATGTGGGTAGGTTTCTGAGGTCATACTGTCAGGGCCGGCCGGAGGAGTGGGCGAGATATGTGCCCTGGGCCGAGATGGCACAGAACTCTCTTCGCCACTCCTCCACCCAACTAACCCCTTTTCAGTGTGTATTAGGGTACCAGCCGGTTCTGGCACCATGGCATGAGAGCCAGATCGAGGCCCCCGCTGTGGATGAGTGGGTGCGGCGCTCGGAGGAGACGTGGGACGCTGCACACGTCCATCTGCAGCGTGCCATACGTCGACAGAAGACGAGCGCCGACCTACACCGCAGTGAGGGGCCAGTGTACGCACCTGGAGATCGAGTCTGGCTCTCAACCAGAAACCTGCCCCTCCGCCTGCCCTGCCGGAAGCTGGGTCGGCGGTTTGTGGGGCCATTTAAAGTCCTGAGGAGATTGAACGAGGTGAGTTATAGGTTAGAACTACCTGTTGATTACAAAAATATTAACCCCTCGTTCCATGTGTCTCTCCTCAGGCCGGTGGTAGCTGGCCCACTCCAGGACTTTGAGATTGAGGAGACTCCTCCGCCCCCGTTGGACATCGAGGGGGCTCCGGCGTACACCGTGAGGTCCATCCTGGATTCTAGACGCCGGATGGGGGGTCTTCAATATCTCGTGGAGTGGGAGGGGTACGGCCCGGAGGAGCGGTGCTGGGTGCCAAGGAGGGACGTCTTAGACCAGTCCCTACTGACCGATTTCCATCGGGGTCATCCTGCGCGCCCTGCTCCGCGTCGTCCGGGTCGTCCCCGAGCTCCGGGTCGGCGCACGGCTGGAGCCGCGCGTCAAGGGGGGGGTACTGTCACGGTTTCGGCCGAGGCTGCTCCTCTTCCTTGTTCGGGCAGGCTTCGGCGGTCGTCGTCTCCGGAGTACTAGCTGCCACCGTTCTATGTTTCATGTTCTTTTGGTTTTGTCTGTTTCATAACACCTGTCCCTTATTTGTGTATTAATTGTTTCCCTTATTTAGTTCGTGTGTTTGGGTCAGGTGTTATGCGTGATTGTTCATTGTCAGCCTGCCTCTGTGAAGTTCGGATTATTTCTCTCGTTGTGTTTACCGAGAGCTCGCACTGTGTGCGCTTTTCTTGTTTTGACGCACTGTGTGTTTTGTGCGTAATTGTGTGCGCCACCCGGTTGGGTTGGCTACTCCTTGTTCTCGTTGCTTTGGGAACATTACTAAAGACGGTTGAAGTCATCCTGGGTCCTGCGCTTGATTCCTTCCACTCACCTACACACACCATTCTGACAGTGAGCATTTCTCCTTTGCCAAGATGTGGTATGTCAAGAAGCTGATTAAACAGTATCATTATACAGGTGCACCTTGTGGTGAGGACAATAAAAGGCCACTCTAAAATGTGCAGTTTTGTCACAAAACACAATGCCACAGATGTCTCAAGTTTTTAGGGAGCGTGCAATTAGCATGCTGACTGCAGGAATGTCCACCAGAGCTGTTGCCAGACAATTGAATGTTATTTTCTCTACCATAAGCCGCCTCCCAACGTCGTTTTAGAGAATTTGACAGTACGTCCAACCATCCTCACAACCACAGACCACATGTAACCACACCAGCCCAAGACCTCCACACCCTCTTCTTCACCTGCAGGATTGTCTGAGACCAGCCACCTGGACAGCTGATGAAACTGTGGGTTTTGCACAATCAAAGAATTCCTGCAAAAACAGTCAGAAAGCGTCTCAGGGAAGCTCATCTGCATGCTCCTTGTCCTCACCAGGGTCTTGACCTGACCGTAGTTCAGCATCGTAACCGACTTCAGTGGGAAATGCTCACCTTTTGATGTTCACTGGCACGCTGGTGCTCTTTACGGATGAATCCTGGTTTCAACTGTACCGGGCAGATGGCAGACGGCGTGTATGGCGTTGTGTGGGCAAGCGGTTTGCTGATGTCAATGTTGTGAACAGAGTGCCCCATGGCGGCGTTGGGATTATGGTATGAGCAGGCATAAACTATGGACAATGAAAACAATTGCATTTTATCGATGGCAATTTGAATGCACAGAGATACCGTGACGAGATCCTGAGGCCCATTGTGGTGCCATTCATCCGCCACCATCACCTCATGTTTCTGCATGATAATGCACGGCCCCGTGTCACAAGGATCTGTACACAACTCCTGGAAGCTGAAAATGTCCCAGTTCTTCCACGGCCTGCATACTCACCAGACATGTCACCCATTGAGCATGTTTGGGATGCTCTGGATCGACGTGTACGACAGCGTGTTTTAAGTTTCCGCCAATATCCAGAAACTTTGCACGGCCATTAAAGAGGAGCGGGACAACATTCCATGGGCCACAATCAACAGGCTTCTGTTCCAGCCGATTGATTGTTAACTAATTAGGTTCGATAAATTGAATCAGGTGTGTTAGTGCTGGGCTGTAACAGAAGCCTGCACACCCAGCAGGGTTGGCCTGCTCCAGTTGTAATAGGTTTAGACATTTTGTGTGACTTTTATAAAATAATAAAATAAAAAATAGACTTTTTAACTGTATTTTTGTTCAAAAAATGTGCTAACATACGTACACATACAGTACAATCCATGGTATACAAGGGATGTAGCCTTTATTCTATTGGGACACTCATTGGGACCTCTTCATCTGCAGACAGGGTTTTTTACGGCTCTCTGTATCTGAGTACAGAAAACATCACAAAAGCTGCATTAAAATCAAATTAGACAGCCCTGAATGTTATGTTGCTATATCTCTCTGTCCTCAGTTTTTCTCGCTAGGGACTGGAACTGGAGAATGTGTTCACAATGTCCTCCCAGAAAGACACCTGCCCTATCCAGAGTAGCCTACTCTCCCTTCTCTGACAGCTGGAACTGCTAGCTAATCATTTTACCCTCTTCCATGGCTGTTAGCTAGCTGCCTACCTAGCTACAAATGCATTTAGAGTAACAGCTAGCTGTTAGCTAGCTAACTAGCTAATATGACGTGAGCAAGCTGGTGATATTTAATTAACTTAGCTAACTTTACATACTGTCTAGCTAGCTAAATAGAGAACATTACGCTAGCAGCTCATTTGAGTCAGCCTGCACACTACGTTTCTGTAGCAAGCTAGCTAGCTAATAATAAAGTGGCTTGCGAAAGTATTCACCCCCCTTGGCATTTTCCTATTTTGTTGCCTTACAACCTGGAATTAAAATATATTTTTTGGGGGTTTGTATCGTTTTTATTTACACAACATGCCTACCACTTTGAAGATGCAAAATATGTTTTACTGTGAAACGAACAAGAAATAAGACAAGAAAACAGAAAAGTTGAGCGTGCATAACTTTTCATATTTTGTAGAGCCACCTTTTGCAGCAATTACAGCTGCAAGTCTCTTGGGGTATGCCTTTATAATCTTGGCACATCTAGCTACTGGGATTTTTGCACATTTTTCAAGGCAAAACTTCTCCAGCTTCTTCAAGTTGGATGGGTTCTGCTGGTGTACAGCAATCTTTAAGCCATACCACAGATTCTCAATTGGATTGAGGTCTGGGCTTTGACTAGGCCATTCCAAGTCATTTAAATGTTTCCCCTTAAACCACTTGAGTGTCACTTTAGCAGTATGCTTAGGGTCATTGTCCTGCTGGAAGGTGAACCTCTGTCCCAGACTCAAATCTCTGGAAGACTGAAACAGGTTTCCCTCCAGAATTTCCCTGTATTTAGCTTCATCCATCATTCCTTCAATTCTGACCAGTTTCCCAGTCCCTGCCGATGAAAAAAATCCCCACAGCATGATGCTGCCACACCATGCTTCACTGTGGGGATGGTGTTCTCGGGGTGATGAGAGGTGTTGGGTTTGTGCCAGACATAGCGTGTTCCTTGATGGCCAAAAAGCTCAATTTTAGTCTCATCTGACCAGAGTACCTTCTTCCATATGTTTGGGGAGTCTCCCACATGCCTTTTGGTGGACACCAAACATGTTTGCTTATTTTTTTCTGTAAGCAATGACTTTTTTCTGGCCACTCTTCCATAAAGCCCAGTTCTGTGGAGTGTACGGCTTAAAGTCGTCATATGGACAGATACTCCCATCTCCGCTGTGGAACTTTGCAGCTCCTTCAGGGTTATCTTTGGTCTCTTTGTTGCCTCTCTGATTAATGCCCTCCTTGCCTGGTCCGTGAGTTTTGGTGGGTGGCCCTCTCTTGGCAGGTTTGTTGTGGTGCCATATTCTTTCCATTTTTAATAATGGATTTGATGGTGCTCCGTGGGATGTTCAAAGGTTCAGATATTTTTTTATAACCCAACCCTGATCTGTACTTCTCCACAACTTTGTCCCTAACCTGTTTGGAGAGCTCCTTGGTCTTCATGGTGCCGCTTGCTTAGTGGTGCCCCTTGCTTAGTGGTGTTGCAGACTCCGGGGCCTTTCAGAACAGGTGTATATATACATAATATTACAATGGTGTATTCATTTAATGTAATACATATACCTGTTTGATATGCATGCATATAATTAAATTGGACATGTTCTCCTTTATAATATGCCCGTGTTTGTTTTGTATCTAATGCATTTAGCTTACATTAGGATGAAGTATCCTAGGCCTTCTAATCTAGTTGTATTGCATCATATCGCCTATAAATATTAGTTATCACTGCATAAGGTGAATATAAAACCAAGCTATCTTGAACCTCAGTGTCATTTAATAATATCCATGGGTGTTATATTTGTATGCATTTATCACAATGCAATTGCTAATTGGAAATAAATCACCAGCAGTCCTAATGCAATGCAATGCAATATTAGCTTCACTGGCTCTTTTTCTTTCTTGAAACTGAAAAAATAGCTTATTTTGCTATTCTGTTTTTTATTTTGCTTCAACCTTCAATGTATGAAAGCTTACCTGTCATACGTCCACAACGATGTAGCAGCAGACCAAGCAATTTGCGAGAGGAGGACCCCACATAAAATTATTCTGGTCGGCGTCAGCTTAATTCACTAACACAGCGTTTACCAAACTCGGTCCCGGGGACCCCAAGGGGTACACGTTTTGGTTGTTGCCCTAGCACTACACAGCTGATTCAAATAATCAAAGATGGATGACGAGTTCATTATTTGAATCAGCTGTGTAGAGAGCTAGGGCAAAAACCAGAATGTGCACCCCTTGGGGTCCCCAGGACTGAGTTTGGGAAATGCTGCGCTAACAGGTATTGAGAAAATCGATTCTGTTACTTGTTTAGTTGTTATTGGTGTTAAATATTTCCTTTCTGGGATAGTTGTTCACTGTATTGCTAGCACTAGTTGCTCACACTGCTACATTGTAAACAGACGTAGCTAGCTAGCATAAAAGCTAGCTTTGTTGACGCCAGCTGCATGATACACTTTACTGTTTAGGTTAGAGGTCACGTCGAAGTACATTTAAAATGTAAAGGATTTTAAGCGCTCTCCCATACTAGACATGATCTCTCTCAGGTGTTCTTGGAAGATCACCCTTGAAAGAACGGGAGAACTCAAGTGCGCATTTCGGAACATAGTCTCAGTCGTCAGTCTTGGTGCCTGGGCATCAATGCTGTACTAAGGCTTACTGCCATTCAGTGACCTAGATACTGAGAGAGAGCAGCGCCATATGCAACTGGACCGGTCATTTAGTCCCAGCTCTTCTATCTCTGCTGCCCTGCTGTGACCTAAAAGTCAACAGCCTGGGTTGTCAGGTCGATCGCCTCGGGCCACTCCCTGGCTTGTCAGGCCAACCGCCTCGGGCCACAGACACTCAACCCTTACTCCACTTCTAGAACTCACAGTCCATGGACATCCCAGGGAGTGGCCCGAGGCGATCGACCTGACAACCCAGGCTGTGGCCCGAGACGATTGACCTCGCTGTCCATGTCCATGTAACACCCGTCGCCGTGATCACAACCTGGCAGCGACCCTCGGTAGTTCATGTTATAAAGAAATGATGACCTTTATGATAACATCTTGCATTAAAGCTCATCTGGCCTGTGTAGGGATCCTAATTAACTAGGCAGGACATGGCCGAGTGGCAAGCCGAGGAAAACAAGAAGAGAAAACGAGAACTAGACAACATTTACCCACTTCAAGTACGTTGGTCTCTCTCCCACACATCCCAGTTCAACGTCAAATTAAACATAGCCTCTGAGGCAACAAGTACATTTGAAAGCCCCGGAACAAAGAGATGTACAGTGGGGGAAAAAAGTATTTAGTCAGCCACCAATTGTGCAAGTTCTCCCACTTAAAAAGATGAGAGAGGCCTGTAATTTTCATCATAGGTACACGTCAACTATGACAGACGAATTGAGAAAAAAATTCCAGAAAATCACATTGTAGGATTTTTAATTAATTTATTTGCAAATTATGGTGGAAAATAAGTATTTGGTCACCTACAAACAAGCAAGATTTCTGGCTCTCACAGACTTGTAACTTCTTCTTTAAGAGGCTCCTCTGTCCTCCACTCGTTACCTGTATTAATGGCACCTGTTTGAACTTGTTATCAGTATAAAAGACACATGTCCACAACCGCAAACAGTCACACTCCAAACTCCACTATGGCCAAGACCAAAGAGCTGTCAAAGGACACCAGAAACAAAATTGTAGACCTGCACCAGGCTGGGAAGACTGAATCTGCAATAGGTAAGCAGCTTGGTTTGAAGAAATCAACTGTGGGAGCAATTATTAGGAAATGGAAGACATACAAGACCACTGATAATCTCCCTCGATCTGGGGCTCCACGCAAGATCTCACCCCGTGGGGTCAAAATGATCACAAGAACGGTGAGCAAAAATCCCAGAACCACACGGGGGGACCTAGTGAATGACCTGCAGAGAGCTGGGACCAAAGTAGCAAAGCCTACCATCAGTAACACACTACGCCGCCAGGGACTCAAATCCTGCAGTGCCAGACGTGTCCCCCTGCTTAAGCCAGTACATGTCCAGGCCCGTCTGAAGTTTGCTAGAGTGCATTTGGATGATCCAGAAGAGGATTGGGAGAATGTCATATGGTCAGATGAAACCAAAATAGAACTTTTTGGTAAAAACTCAACTCGTCGTGTTTGGAGGACAAAGAATGCTGAGTTGCATCCAAAGAACACCATACCTACTGTGAAGCATGGGGGTGGAAACATCATGCTTTGGGGCTGTTTTTCTGCAAAGGGACCAGGACGACTGATCCGTGTAAAGGAAAGAATGAATGGGGCCATGTATCGTGAGATTCTGAGTGAAAACCTCCTTCCATCAGCAAGGGCATTGAAGATGAAACGTGGCTGGGTCTTTCAGCATGACAATGATCCCAAACACACCGCCCGGGCAACGAAGGAGTGGCTTCGTAAGAAGCATTTCAAGGTCCTGGAGTGGCCTAGCCAGTCTCCTGATCTCAACCCCATAGAAAATCTTTGGAGGGAGTTGAAAGTCCGTGTTGCCCAGCGACAGCCCAAAAACATCACTGCTCTAGAGGAGATCTGCATGGAGGAATGGGCCAAAATACCAGCAACAGTGTGTGAAAACCTTGTGAAGACTTACAGAAAACGTTTGACCTGTGTCATTACCAACAAAGGGTATATAACGAAGTATTGAGAAACTTTTGTTATTGACCAAATACTTATTTTCCACCATAATTTGCAAATAAATTCATTAAAAATCCTACAATGTGATTTTCTGGATTTCTTTTTCTCATTTTGTCTGTCATAGTTGACATGTACCTATGATGAAAATTACAGGCCTCTCTCATCTTTTTAAGTGGGAGAACTTGCACAATTGGTGGCTGACTAAATACTTTTTTTCCCCACTGTAAATGTTTGCTAAGTACAGTATAGACTTCCACACCCGATACTCAAACTGTTGCTCAATTCCAGTGGGGACTGAGCTAACAAGCGATTCAGGCCACAAGATTTGATCTAGAAAGATATGAGCCCCAATTAGCCAAAGTCTGCCGCCGGCGATCGTGTCTGAAGTCCGAATGACGCCTGGCGAAGTCTGACATGACGGCGGATCAAAGGTGTGCTCCATGGCAACTAGCTGTGTCGACTCCACGCCCTAGGTTGTAGCAGGTATGCTGGGAATGCGTGTGTGTGTGCGTGTCCCGGTGGAGTGCCCTCTAGTGCGTGACCTGCATCGCTTTGTGATAGGATCACCTTGTTCTGGTGAGGAATTGAGCTCTAGAAGGGAGAGGGGATGGAGGGGTAGAGGACAAAAAACCTCAGTGTAGCTTGTAAAGTCCAGGAAGAAGAATGGCAGAGAGCTAGGTGTTTGAGGCATATATGTGTTTTGTATGTTATGTAAGTGTAATAGTCAGTGATTGTGTGTGTGTGTGTGTGTGTGTGTGAGTGTGTGTGTGTGTGTGTGTGTGTCAAAGCCTGTACTAATTAGAGATAGCGTTCAGTATTAATGTGTAGATGTGTAGGCCTTTAATATACATTTCAACTGTTCTGCATCTCAAAGGCAAACATGTGGGACCTGGATTGATAAATTACGACAACTCTCTGTTGCTTACACACACACACACACACACACACAGACACACACACACAGACACACACACACACACACACACACACACACAGACACACACACACACACACACACACACACACAGACACACACACAGACACACACACAGCATCCTGCCTGCAGCTAACCTGAGTGGTGTAGTTATTAATCAGGGATCAGCCAAATCTTCAATCTCATGGCCCCGGAGCCTACCGCTGCAGGACCACATCATGCATTCACCAGCGCTCCCCTGCACTCCAGCCTCACTTTCTCACCCACTCACCTGTCTCCCAGTTGTAGCTGTTCTGTCTCTCTTGGCCAGGATCAGCATTCCGACCACGCTCCTGTTCTCCTGTTCTTTCTGGGGATAAAAAAGAAAAGAAAAGGGATGTTGTTTACAGCTCTCCTCTGGGCTCAGTTAAAAGGGAATTTAAC
Source organism: Coregonus lavaretus (assembly GCF_964263955.1). Classification (NCBI taxonomy): domain Eukaryota; kingdom Metazoa; phylum Chordata; class Actinopteri; order Salmoniformes; family Salmonidae; genus Coregonus; species Coregonus lavaretus. The sequence goes on from NC_139998.1 coordinate 56,580,846, forward strand.
TGCAATATAATCTCCATCTAATATGGCCATTCACCTAAATAATGTTGCGTTGCTCCACTGCCCATATGGCCCGAGGTAACGCTCATTGTTATATTACAGATAAAGCAACCCCCCCCCCCCCCCCCACCCCTGCCCTCACTGGCTCTTGTAATGGCCCTATCCACTGTTTTCTTATTACAGGCTCTCATTAATTCTCCTCCAATCAGAACAGGACGGAACTCTACTTCCTGCTACGAGTGGAAAAGATGGAGGATTCTTATTGGTCATTTCTGGCTTTGATGTGCAAAGAGGTGTGTATTCCAAGTGGTCATTTAGAATGGATCCATGACCAGGATGTTTGGTTGAAATTGTGTGACGGAGGTCAGACGAACCACCTTCATTTATTGATCACGTGTTAACAATGTCAAGCCCTACGCAAGGTCAAAGACGTTATGGAACTTACCAATTTAGTAATACCTCACCTACAGTAGCATCAGCTCAATTGTGGCCACTGGGCAGCATCCCACACCACACAATCTCCCATTGGTTACTTTGTCATTAGGAGACATGGGCCTGCGGTCCCATTTTTCCCCATTAATTTACCTTCCAGTGCTAAGGTGTGGACATATAAGTGCTCTCCCTGTTATTGACACATCTCCACCAAACAGCCATGGCTTATTCACTTCTCCTGGCTCTCGTCCTGGGACTTGAAAGACACCTCATCATCGGGATGACTGAGTGTGTCTGGACAGTCCGTTGGGAAAGCCAACCAAAATAAGGGGATGGGATGGTTGCAGGGTTACTGGGGGGGGGGGGGGGACGACGACGAGGGTGATGGTTGCTGCAGCACTCGGGAATCACGAGGGTGATGGACGATGGTTGTTAGATACAGTAATTGTGTTCAGGTAATTGCACCCCCCCCCCCCCCCCTCGCTATAATACCCCCTCCCTCTCTCAGGAGAAAACACCAGCTAAGGAGTCTTCGAGGCTGAGCCCCATAGCCCTGGCATTTGTTCCGGATTATCAAGCTTCATCTTTAGTGGCCTGATGGTTGACACTGGTTTACGACTATGCACGTGAATACAATACTTGATTCTCAAGTCAACTAAACAAACCAAAAATGTGGATATGGTTGTTTGCTAGTAACATTGTTTTGTACATTCAGTGTAGTAGCAATACTAATTACTGTAGTCAAGTCTTTATATAAAAAAAAAATGTCACAAGTGACTACATTGTAAATACATTCACTTGTTGTGCATTAAGATATGAGGAATTGTTCCGAACAAGAGGATGACATCATGAGTTTCTATTTTTATAAATTCTGAGGAATGATGGGAGGAAGACAAAGAGAGAAAAGGAAAACTGTATTTTCTCCTCTCTGGGCTGAGATCCTGATTTAATAAAGGGGTGAATATATCTCAATTTATGAGCCACTGATTCATGTCAAGTGCTGCAGTCAGATGACAAGGCTTTACCTGGAGTTGGGATGTAAGTCAATCTCCAGCCCAGATCAGTGTGTCTGTGTCCTGACGTGATGTCCACATCTCTGTCACTGTGAGAGACACAAAGAGAGAGAAACCCTAGATCTCCTGATTGACGCTGCTCTTCTTTGACATCCTCTCCAAGATGCTCCACAGGGACTGTGGAGTCTCTCTCTGTCTCCCTCTCTCTCTCTCTCTCTCTCTCTCTCTCTCTCTCTCTCTCTCTCTCTCTCTCTCTCTTCTCTCTCTCTCTCTCTCTCTCTCTGTCTCTCTCTCTTCTCTCTCTCTCTCTCTCTCTCTCTCTCTCTCTCTCTCTCTCTCTCTCTCTGTCTCTCTCTCTCTCTCTCTCTCTCTCTCTCTCTTGAGAGAGAGAGAGAGACACCTTTTTCCTACACCTTTTCTCTCTGTCTGTCTGGCTTTCTTTCTCATGTTTTGACAGCTATTGTTGCTAATTACCATGTCTTAGACTGAATGAGCTGTGCACTGAACACAACAGCATAGTCGTTGTCAATCAAAAGCTCTACTCCCCAAGACAACCATTTCTCATTCTCAGGGGTATCGCATTGCCTATAATTAAACCTTCTGCTTTTTTTGATAGTCAGTCTAGAGCCAGTGAACCTTTTAGCCCCAGTTTTACATCCTTCGACCGACTTCAAGAGCGCTGTGATGTCATGCTATTGACGGTAAACACTTGGTCATCAGCGTTTACGGTCCTTTTATACTACCGCTCAAACTCACTTTTTTAGGACCGCACCGTAAAGCAAGCCAATGTCACCCCTTTACAACGGACTGTAAAATAACCTATTCCCAACTCGTCATGCCAATGAAGGTTCTCTGCTTTTGGCTCGCAACGACATTGGAATGACCAATCAGATGTCTTAATACTGAGTGAGTCCATGGTTGGTTGACCTATCAGAGGCAATGACACAGCACTTGGCTCTCTCCTTGAACACAAGGGCATGGCTTGGGTGGCACTTTGAGGTATGAGCTTTTAAACAATAATCGTCCACCTGATGCCAGGAGTCAATTCCTCTTCAGTTCAGTCCAGCAATTGGATTGTACGTGGAATTACAAAATGAAAAATGGCCCATTTACAGTATTCCTGAATGGTCTGAACTCTAAATGGAATTGACCCCAACAAATTAGTCCCGTATTGTATTAGAGTTGGAAATAAGTGCATTTCTCCACACACGTCAGAGTGGATTTAACAGATACTCAAATACTGATTTATACACCGGGTTGTGTCCCAATGACCATACTTGCGTCCTAAATAGTAGGCCGTTTGAGTGTGTGACGAAAAATTAAAGTTTTATAGTATGTGACGTTTCGAAAATCAAGAAAACTTTAAGTGCCCAGGATGTCATACTCATTTTGGCTTTGACAACAGCTGATAATCAGGTATGGGGATGTGCTACTGAAATAAAACAATTACGTGAAACAACACAATTGCGCATTCTCAGTATGAGAAAATAGAACGTTTGGTAGTATCTGAATCTTCGAAAAATAGAGGTTAAATGCCAGGATGTTGTTCTAATTTCGGGTGGTCATCTAGTAGAATTTTCCAGAACTGCGCGTGGTAGGCCCTAGTTCTCTTCAAGTAGCCAAACAACAAAACTAGGCTGTTTAATTCGAAAGATGCCGAATAGCGAATCTTCTTGCGGTGGTGTTCAAATATAGGGTAAGTAGTTTTTGTTCTCCTTAAAATGATCACAAGTATTGCATCGTTGGCTACATCTTTGAAAACTGCATTTTTTTTTTTTCTTCCCCAAAGTGGATTTCTGTTTTCTCATTGAAAAGCGTTTCTTAGTCTCTTGGCCTTCGTCAGAGCTTTTAAACTAAATACTAAACCATCTTTTGATTTCTGAGTAGGCGCCGCGGACTCGGGACGTGGCTGCGTTATTGATGTCATGTTAATCAGGCCTTTTGATTTGAACACATGGATCGCTTTAGTTTTGCAGGCTATCTATTAAATATACGGATCACGCCTTAGCAGTCGTTCCGATCTCGTTCCCAACGATCAGCGCTTTTGTTTATTACGTTCCAGTGGTCCAGACTGTTTGATGCACCCGACCGTCCACATTTTCTGTGCAGTAGCCTTTTGATTTCACCAGTTAGGTGTGTGTACTAGGCTGTTTGATTGAATGTATGTCACAGCACTTTGGTTTCACTAATAACTATTGACGAAATGGAACCAAGTGATATGTTTTCTGTCTTCAGTCTTTTTTAAACAGGATAGATGGACTATATAGGTGGTGTGACAGTCTGCCTATAACCACCCTTTTATCAGGCTGGTTAGTGCGATACATGTCTGTTGAATTTGGAAAAATCCGCCCGCACTCGACCCCGCCCCACCTACTCAGCCAGTCAGGAGCCACTACTGCGTTGCCGTGGAATCCTGCATATTATTTACTAAACGGTACGTGCTAAACAGTATGTGACGATGAGTACATAGTATGCCATTGAAGTATGTAGTGCGCTAGTATGGGTATTTGGACACGGCCGCTGTCCTAAACACTCAAGGTGAAAAGTCCATATAGTCTATCTATCCTATTTTTAAAAAAGACTGAAGACAGAAACATATCACTTGGTTCCATTTCAACATAGAATATTCTCTGACCTCACGGAAGTCCTATTCTCTAATGGTCTGGCACATGACTCCAACCGTCCACATGTACGGTGTCTGTATTAGGACAATCTCAGTCTTAAGGAGTTGGTAACACTGAGACTATCCGGTACATGATCAAATCTCAATCCCGGTCCTCATTGAACTCAAGACTTGATTCAAAACAGACCTTCTAAATGTCTTCACACAGGAAACCTCACTACAGATCTCAAATTCTATAAAAACCTAAGATAAAATCCAATTAAAACCTCAGACAAGCTCTTCATTTCAGCTCTCGCCTAAGGATCCCTGTAATCCTGCCACACATCTAACAATATTACCTATGTAATAGAAATCAAAGTCTGGTTACTATGTGTATCATGTTCATCTTCTGCATTAATATCTCATCTTATCTAGGTGGCCGTTTCCTTTCCATTTTGACATCAGTGTGACTCCATTAGGGCGAAGCCTGGGGAGTACATGATGGTAGCCGGTAGTGGGCGGCGCTCGGATTCACCGACGTCTATTGATTCAAACACACCATAAAGATGGCCTATGGAACAGGTGCCCTGGGTGCATTTCTTCAAACCAAGATCCACTTTGTCTTTTAAACAGCAACACATCACGACTCCCCGAGTCAGGCCTGATGAGGAGCAAGAGCGTGGGAGGATCAGGCCTGATGAGGAGCAGGAGCGTGGGGGGATCAGGCCTGATGAGGAGCAGGAGGGTGGGAGGATCAGGCCTGATGAGGAGCAGGAGCGTGGGGGGATCAGGCCTGATGAGGAGCAGGAGGGTGGGAGGATCAGGCTTGATGAGGAGCAGGAAGGTGGGAGGATCAGGCCTAATGAGGAGCAGGAGCATGGGGGGAATCAGGCCTGATGAGGAGCAGGAGCGTGGGGGGATCAGGCCTGATGAGGAGCAGGAGGGTGGGAGGATCAGGCCAGTTCTACCGAGCGTACGCTCCATAACAGCAGAAAAGTTGGACAAAAGCTTCCTTCTCCATCTCTACCTTCCTATCTTGAGACCACGAATCTCCCTTATGTTCTCCCTTTCAGCCTCATACGTGCGTTGTTGCCGCTCCATATCTCTCCTCCTCTCCGTCTTTGGAGTTCATCTCTACGATCAGCTCATGTTGTGTCTTTTTGAATGCTCTGCCACCTGGAGTGAACATGTCAGCCAAATCAACTTTTTAAAAATAGCTATGCATAAGTCAATGTGGCATCACCAACCAAACATAAAGTACAATAAAACGTTATATTGACCGACATGTGTAATGGGAATTTTGTTGGCCCGAAGAGGCTCCCCGAGCTAAGAGATGAGGGATCCCCAAGCCAAGAGATAAGGGCTCCCCGAGCTAAGAGATGAGTTGGCTGGATTTGGGAGAGAGTGATAAGCAAAGTTACCAAACAGGATACATTCACTATGAACAGTGACTTTTGTTAGCAAGCAGCTAGCAGTCAACAACGTAAAGTAGTGATGAAATAGCTAGCCTGCAACTAGCGTGTAGTCATTACAAGCATTTGGGAGAGAGTATACACAAAGTTAATTAAATACAAATAGCTAAACAGCAAGCTAGCTACTTTCCATTCATAGCTAGCTGGCTAATACATTAGGATAAAACTTCAATTAAATGGCGAGTCTTAAATATCCGCCAGTCCCTTTTTACGAGGTTACCATGAATTGTTTACGAAATTGGCTGCTAACAGCTGAGAACTGCTAGCAAACTGGCAAGCACAAAACAAGTCAACAACTTTGGGAGTACAGACCCACAGAAATCGTCTGATCGCCATCTAGTGGAGAAAGTAATAACTGCCGAACATGTTGTCAAAGAGGAGAATAATTATTCTGTCAAGGAAGTACTTTTTTCAAAATAGAGGCGTACGTGACACACAGCTTGTAAATGATAACACATTAGTGCAGAAAATTAAGAATTTGATTTAAAAAATGCTGGAATTAAACAATTAACTATGCAAATGAGGCTCAAATAAAATACTCTTTCAAATAAGCACATGTTGTGTTTAGTTAATTAAGCAAACATACACCCAGGCTATTAATGAACATTTTACGGTATATTTAGCTACGATTACACAAAGGCCAATATATATATATATATATATATATATATATATATATATATATATATATATATATATATATATATATTTTTTTTAAGTACTTGACTTTATCTTGATCTTCATCCACTGCAGTTACCCTGGACTCAATAACATGGGGAAGCATGGAGGCAGGTCATTACCCTGGACTCAATAAGATGGGGAAGCATGGAGGCAGGTCATTACCCTGGACTCAATAACATGGGGAAGCATGGAGGCAGGTCATTACCCTGGACCCAATAACATGGGGAAGCATGGAGGCAGGTCATTACCCTGGACTCAATAACATGGGGAAGCATGGAGGCTGGTCATTACCCTGGACTCAATAACATGGGGAAGCATGGAGGCAGGTCATTACCCTGGACTCAATAACATGGGGAAGCACGGAGGCAGGTCATTACCCTGCACTCAATAACATGGGGAAGCACGGAGGCAGGTCATTACCCTGGACTCAATAACATGGGGAAGCATGGAGGCAGGTCATTACCCTGCACTCAATAACAAGGGGAAGCATGGAGGCAGGTCATTACCCTGGACTCAATAACATGGGGAAGCACGGAGGCAGGTCATTACCCTGGACTCAATAACATGGGGAAGCATGGAGGCAGGTCATTACCCTGCACTCAATAACATGGGGAAGCATGGAGGCAGGTCATTACCCTGGACTCAATAACATGGGGAAGCATGGAGGCAGGTCATTACCCTGCACTCAATAACAAGGGGAAGCATGGAGGTAGGTCATTACCCTGGACTCAATAACATGGGGAAGCAAGGAGGCAGGTCATTACCCTGCACTCAATAACATGGGGAAGCATGGAGGCAGGTCATTACCCTGGACTCAATAACATGGGGAAGCATGGAGGCAGGTCATTACCCTGGACTCAATAACATGGGGAAGCATGGAGGCAGGTCATTACCCTGGACTCAATAACATGGGGAAGCACGGAGGCAGGTCATTACCCTGGACTCAATAACATGGGGAAGCATGGAGGCAGGTCATTACCCTGGACTCAATAACATGGGGAAGCATGGAGGCAGGTCATTACCCTGGACTCAATAACATGGGGAAGCATGGAGGCAGGTCATTACCCTGGACTCAATAACATGGGGAAGCATGGAGGCAGGTCATTACCCTGGACTCAATAACATGGGGAAGCATGGAGGCAGGTCATTACCCTGGACTCAATAACATGGGGAAGCATGGAGGTAGGTCATTACCCTGGACTCAATAACATGGGGAAGCATGGAGGCATGTCATTACCCTGCACTCAATAACAAGGGGAAGCATGGAGGCAGGTCATTACCCTGGACTCAATAACAAGGGGAAGCATGGAGGTAGGTCATTACCCTGGACTCAATAACATGGGGAAGCATGGAGGCAGGTCATTACCCTGGACTCAATAACATGGGGAAGCATGGAGGCAGGTCATTACCCTGCACTCAATAACATGGGGAAGCATGGAGGTAGGTCATTACCCTGGACTCAATAACATGGGGAAGCATGGAGGCAGGTCATTACCCTGGACTCAATAACATGGGGAAGCATGGAGGTAGGTCATTACCCTGGACTCAATAACATGGGGAAGCATGGAGGCAGGTCATTACCCTGGACTCAATAACATGGGGAAGCATGGAGGCAGGTCATTACCCTGCACTCAATAACATGGGGAAGCACGGAGGCAGGTCATTACCCTGCACTCAATAACATGGGGAAGCATGGAGGTAGGTCATTACCCTGGACTCAATAACATGGGGAAGCATGGAGGCAGGTCATTACCCTGGACTCAATAACATGGGGAAGCATGGAGGTAGGTCATTACCCTGGACTCAATAACATGGGGAAGCATGGAGGCAGGTCATTACCCTGGACTCAATAACATGGGGAAGCATGGAGGCAGGTCATTACCCTGCACTCAATAACATGGGGAAGCACGGAGGCAGGTCATTACCCTGGACTCAATAACATGGGGAAGCATGGAGGTAGGTCATTACCCTGGACTCAATAACATGGGGAAGCATGGAGGCAGGTCATTACCCTGGACTCAATAACATGGGGAAGCATGGAGGCAGGTCATTACCCTGGACTCAATAACATGGGGAAGCATGGAGTCAGGTCATTACCCTGGACTCAGTAACATGGGGAAGCACGGAGGCAGGTCATTACCCTGGACTCAATAACATGGGGAAGCATGGAGGCAGGTCATGTGACGAGGAATCCATCCAGTTCCCTGTAGAATGTCTGCAGCTTTCCACTACAGTAATATGTCTATCCGCAGGTATTTTTTTTTTTATAACTCGTGAATCTGTCGTAGTGTAAATTCTCTCAGAGAGACATCAGTCAGCCAGTCAGACAGTCAATGTGAAAATTATTGGTCTTGGTAAATGTAAAGCAATTCGGCATTTTTGACTTTTTAAAAGGACATTCTACTGACGCTGACACCATCTAAAATATGATTTACACCTCCAGAAATGTGCCCAATAACGTATTGGTAAAAATTATGTTAAAATTATTGTAACATGCATATAGCCTGTGCATAGTCTATATTATCAGATGTGGTATTAGCAATAAGCATTATCACCTGTAACCCAACTGATGAAGCATAGTGGCTATAAAATGTACACTGAACAAAATATAAACGCAACATGTAAAGTGTTTGTCCCATGTTTCACGAGCTGAAATAAAAGATCCCAGAAATCTTCCATACGCACAAAAAGATTGGTAACACTTTACTTGACACTCATCATTATAACATAACATATTTTTTTTTGTCATTTAGCAGACGCTCTTACCCAGAGCAATTAGGGTTAAGTGCCTTGCTCAAGGGCACATCCACAGATTTTTCACCTAGTCGGCTCAGGGATTAGATCCAGCGACCTTTCGGTTACTGGCACAACGCTCTTAACCACTAAGCTACCTGCTGCCCATATCTCATATCACTGAGAAATAAAAAAAATAAAGTAATCCATAACATTTGAAAACATTAAAAACATGTTCTTTCCTCAACCTTTACTAAAGGCTTTAGTGCCAAACAATAGCTAGCACAGTATGTTTGAACATTTAATATTATGCGACTTCTAATATCGCTCAACCCTTTAACAACTAAAATTAGCCTAAAATTGACATGAGTCAGTCAAAAAAGATGCCAAGAAAGAGAATCAACAAAACGACATTAAAGTTAGTGTAGCTAACTTACCTAGCTATGAGAGGACGTTGGCCGGAAGATAAACTAGCATGTTATGCTATGTAGCCATTGGAACGACAGCTAGTTTAATTGAACACAAAGCACCAACAAATATTATTTACACACAAGTATACTACATGTATAACTATATATTGTGGAATCACTATTGTTGATTTACTTACGGTCATAACCATGTCATAATATGTCATGACAGCTGACATAACTTGTCATAACCTGTCATAATATGGTCATTCCACTGTCAAATATTTACACCTGTTGTGACATATATTGCATTCTTTTATGGCTGGTTATGACACCTACACACAAGTGTCAAAACTCACATTTACTCAAATTTGTTTTTCTCCCTGCCAAGAAGTTTCCTTTCGTTTGAAAGTTTATTTCTTAAGTCCTTAGTTGTTGTTGCAATGAATTCTTTACCGACATGTTGTGTAAAAAAATAAAATATTGTTTTAACCCATGTTAGTCTAAGCTATTGAATTTGACCTTTACTACTATAGCCTAGAGAAACGCATTGAATAACACATTCATAAATGGCAAAACATTTATAATAAGGAATAAAGTTTTGAAGTGTCTGTCCTGTATCTAGGAGACATAAGAAAGATCAAGAAATATATATATAGGGGTTAAATATGTGTAAAATAAATAAGAGTCACGTCTTTTGGAAAACTGGCACCATCCCTACGGTGAAGCATGGTGGTGGCAGGATCATGCTGCACAGCTTTCTTCAGGTCTCTCCAGAGACGGTGCCAGGTTTCCTCCAGACGTGACTCTTGGCGTTCAGGCCATGTTCAGTTCCTTTGGTGCCTTTTGGCAAACTCCAAGAGGGCTGTCATGTGCCTTTTTCCCCATTCAACCTGACAGAGCTTGAGAGAAACTCCCCAAATACAGTTGTGCCAAGCTTGTAGCATCATACCCAAGAAGACTCGAGGCTGTAATCTCTGCCAAAGGTGCTTCAACAAAGTACTGAGTAAAGGGTCTGAATACTTATGTAAATGTGACATTTCAGTTTTTTATTTGTTATACATTTGCAAAAATATCTAAAAACCTGTTTTTGCTTCGTCATTATGGGGTATTGTGTGTAGATTGATGAGGAACAAAAACAATTTAATAAATTATAGAATAAGTCTGTAATGTAACAAAATGTGGAATACGTCAAGGGGTCTGAATACATTCCAAATGCATTATATATATTTACACATATTTAACCCCTTTTTTGGGGCAATAAACTACCTTCATTCTTCCATTAAGTTTTTAAAACCGGTACCGGTTACCTCCAAACAAGTCCTGTGACACTTGTGTTGGTGAGAATCTCCCCTTTCCACAATGGCGTCGCATTAGATTGTAACAAAAACCAAACGGTTCAGACGCTACAAACAGAAGTTGGCAAATCAACGTTAACATCGTATTCGTGAGTCTCCCCTTTCCATAGAGTGGTCATGATAGGGTCGTCACGATATACTCTGAAGTATCGTGGCAAGGAAACAAAACATGAATCGGATTTAATGTTAGAAACAAACAGCATTTTGTTGTCACCTAGAGTCACGTTGGTTTATTTTGCAAGCTATAGCACCCACAATTTTACATAAAGTAAGTTCTTATAAGACCATTGAGTTTAGTCTAATTTGTGTTTTCCTTATCTTTTGCCATGGAAAATCTGGTATCGTAGTATCGTGACACTGGTATTGTGACAACCCTAGGTTGTAACAGGTCAAATGTAGGTCAAACCGTTTGCACGCTACAGATGTTTTCACTCTAGCTCTGCCACCTTTCAACGCAGATGCAGAAGTGCGACACTGGCGGATGTCCAATGCAATAAAACAGATATATCTAGCTTAAACTTAAACTGAGAGATTTTTATTTGGATTTTTTAAAATTATGTTACTTAGATTGACACTGTCAAGAAGCATTATGACATCATAATCATGTGAAGCCAGATAGGCCTATCAGGTACAGGCCCTTATGTCATTCATCAGTCAAAAAGAGGGTGTCTTGTCCTGCTCCTGAAATCTGCTCCTGCATTCATCCCTGTCATCAGAAACAGAGCAATAGGGTAGATGCATGACATCAATGTGTGCGCAATTACAATGATAATTCAATTTGGTCAATTTCTGAAAAATTTACACTACCCATTCCAAAGTTTGGGGTCACTTGGAAATATCCTTGTTTTCCAAAGAAAAGCAATTTTTTGGACCATTAAAATAACATCAAATTGATCAGAAAAACAGTGTAGACATTGTTAATGTTGTAAATGGCTATTGTAGCTGGAAACTTTTAATGGAATATCTACATAGGCGTACAGAGGCCCATTATCAGCAACCATCAGTCCTATATTCCAATGGCACGTTGTGTTTGCTAATCCAAGTTTATCATTTTAAAAGGCTAATTGATCATTAGAAAACCCTTTTGCAATTATGTTAGCATAGCTGAAAACTGTTGTCCTGATTTAAAGAAGCAATAAAACTGGCCTTCTTGAGACTAGTTGAAAATCTGGAGCATCAGCAACTGTGGGTTCGATTACAGGCTCAAAATGGCCAGAAACAAATAACTTTCTTCTGAAACTTGTCAGTCTATTCTTGTTCTGAGAAATTAAGGCTATTCCATGTGATAAATTGCCAAGAAACTGAAGATCTCATACAACGCTGTGTACTACTCCCTTCACAGAACAGCACAAACTGGCTCTAACCAGAATAGAAAGAGGAGTGGGAGGCCTCGGTGCACAACTGAGCAAGAGGACAAATACATTATTGTCTAGGAACATATCCCAGTCCGCGTGATCAAAACAATCTTGAAGCGTGGATTCCGATTGGTCAGACCAGCATTGAATAGTCCTTAGCACGGGTACTTCCTGTTTGAGTTTCTGCCTATAAGAAGGGAGGAGCAAAATGGAGTCGTGGAAAGGAGGGCGGGGGAGGGTCTTATAACAATCCCGGAAGTTTGAAAAGCAATGGTCGAGGAATTTAGCAGCGCGAGTACAACATTCGATATGTTGATAGAACTTCGGCAGCCTAGTCCTCAAATTTGCTTTGTTAAAAATCCTTGGCTACAATAAATGCAGCCTCAGAATATGTGGTTTCCAGTTTGCATAAAGTCCAGTGAAGTTATTTGAGGGCCGTCGTGGTATCGGCTTGAGGGGGGATATACACGGCCGTGACTATAACCAAAGAAAATTCTCTTGGGAGATAATACGGTCGGCATTTGATTGTGAGGTATTCTAGGTCGGGTGAACAAAAGGACTTGAGTTCCTGTAAGTTACTACAATTACACCATGAGTCGTTAATCATGAAACACACACCTTCGATATTTATTCCTGTCTGCGCGATGAGCTGAGAACCCATCTGGCTGGACCGATTTTGACAGAATATCCCCAGAGAGCCATGTTTCTGTGAAACAAAGTATGTTACAGGCCTTGATGTTTCTCTGGAAAAAAATCCTTGCCCGGAGCTCGTCGAGCTTGTTAACCAGAGACTGAACATTAGCGAGTAGTATACTTGGAAGCGGTGGGTGGTGTGCGCGCCTCCTAAGTCGATCCAGCAGGCCGCTCCGAGTACCTCTCCTCCGCCGGCGATGTTTTGGGTCAGCCGCTGGAATCAGTTCAATTGCCCTGGGGAGAGCAAACAAAGGATCTGCTTCGGGAAAGTCGTATTCCTGGTCGTAATGCTGGTGAGTTACCGCCGCTCTGATATCCAATAGTTTTTCCCGTATGTAATGATACAAAACACTTTCTGAGCTAATAATGAAAAAAATAATACATAAAAAAACAAAATACTGCAAAGTTTCCTAAGAGCTAGTCGCGAGACTGCTGATAAAAAAAAAGAAGCTATGGCATAAGCTCTGGACAACGAACATAATTGCATTTTATCGATGGCAATTTCAATGCACATAGTTACCATGACAAGATCCTGAGAACCATTGTCATGCCATTCATCCGCCACCATCACCTCATGTTTCAGCCTGATAATACACGGCCCCGTGTCACAAGGATCTGTACACAATTCCTGGAAGCTGAAAATGTCACAGTTCTTCCATGGCCTGCATAGTCACCAGACATGTCAGCTATTGAGCATGTTTGGGATGCTCTGGATCGATGTGTACGACAGCATGTTCCAGGTCCTGCCAATATCCAGCAACTTTGCACAGCCATTGAAGAGGAGTGGGACAATATTCCACAGGCCACAATCAACAGCCTGATCAACTCTATGCAAAGGAGATATGTCGCTCCGCATGAGGCAAATGGTGGTCACACCAGATACTGTGGCCAACAGATGCATATCTGTATTCCCAGTCATGTGAATTTATTTAAATTGACTGATTTCCTTATATGAACTGTAACTCAGTCAGTAAAATCTTTGAGATTGTTGCATGTTGCTTTATATTGTTTGTTCAATGTTTGCGCTTAGTGGGACTATCATTTGTTTTTCAACAGAACAATGACCCAACACACACCTCCAGGCTGTGTAAGGGCTATTTGACCAAGGAGAGTAATGGAGTGCTGCATCAGATGACCTGGCCTCCACAATCACCCGACCTCAACCCAATTGAGATGGTTTGGGATGAGTTGGACGGCAGAGTGAAGGAAAAGCAGCCAACAAGTGCTCATCATATGTGGAAACTCCTTCATGACTGTTCCTCGTGAAGCTGGTTGAGAGAATGCCAACAGTGTGCAAAGCTGTCATCAAGGCAAAGGGTGGCTGCTTTGAAGAATCTCAAATATAAAATATATTTTGATTTGTTGAACACTTTTTTTGGTTAGCACATGATTCCATATGTGTTATTTCATAGTTTTGATGTCTTCACTATTATTCTACAATGTAGAAAATAGTACAAATAAAGAAAAACCCTGGAATGAGTAGGTGTGTCCAAACTTTTGACTGGTGCTATATTTTTATAAAATAAATATTTATATACAGTGGGGAAAAAAAGTATTTAGTCAGCCACCAATTGTGCAAGTTCTCCCACTTAAAAAGATGAGAGAGGCCTGTAATTTTCATCATAGGTACACGTCAACTATGACAGACAAATTGAGGAAAAAAAATCCAGAAAATCACATTGTAGGATTTTTAATGAATTTATTTGCAAATTATGGTGGAAAATAAGTATTTGGTCACCTACAAACAAGCAAGATTTCTGGCTCTCACAGACCTGTAACTTCTTCTTTAAGAGGCTCCTCTGTCCTCCACTCGATACCTGTATTACTGGCACCTGTTTGAACTTGTTATCAGTATAAAAGACACCTGTCCACAACCTCAAACAGTCACACTCCAAACTCCACTATGGCCAAGACCAAAGAGCTGTCCAAGGACACCAGAAACAAAATTGTAGACCTGCACCAGGCTGGGAAGACTGAATCTGCAATAGGTAAGCAGCTTGGTTTGAAGAAATCAACTGTGGGAGCAATTATTATGAAATGGAAGACATACAAGACCACTGATAATCTCCCTCGATCTGGGGCTCCACGCAAGATCTCACCCCGTGGGGTCAAAATGATCACAAGAATGGTGAGCAAAAATCCCAGAACCACACGGGGGGACCTAGTGAATGACCTGCAGAGAGCTGGGACCAAAGTAACAAAGCCTACCATCAGTAACACACTACGCCGCCAGGGACTCAAATCCTGCAGTGCCAGACGTGTCCCCCTCCTTAAGCCAGTACATGTCCAGGCCCGTCTGAAGTTTGCTAGAGTGCATTTGGATGATCCAGAAGAGGATTGGGAGAATGTCATATGGTCAGATGAAACCAAAATAGAACTTTTTGGTAAAAACTCAACTCGTCGTGTTTGGAGGACAAAGAATGCTGAGTTGCATCCAAAGAACACCATACCTACTGTGAAGCATAGGGGTGGAAACATCATGCTTTGGGGCTGTAATTCTGCAAAGGGACTAGGACGACTGATCCGTGTAAAGGAAAGAATGAATGGGGCCATGTATCGTGAGATTTTGAGTGAAAACCTCCTTTCATCAGCAAGGGCATTGAAGATGAAACGTGGCTGGGTCTTTCAGCATGACAATGATCCCAAACACACCGCCCGGACAACGAAGGAGTGGCTTCGTAATAAGCATTTCAAGGTCCTGGAGTGGCCTAGCCAGTCTCCAGATCCCAACCCCATAGAAAATCTTTGGAGGGAGTTGAAAGTCCGTGTTGCCCAGCGACAGCCCCAAAACATCACTGCTCTAGATGAGATCTGCATGGAGGAATGGGCCAAAATACCAGCAACAGTGTGTGAAAACCTTGTGAAGACTTACAGAAAACGTTTGACCTGTGTCATTGCCAACAAAGGGCATATAACAAAGTATTGAGAAACTTTTGTTATTGACCAAATACTTATTTCCCACCATAATTTGCAAATAAATTCATTAAAAATCCTACAATGTGATTTTCTGGATTTTATTTTCTCATTTTGTCTGTCATAGTTGACGTGTACCTATGATGAAAATTACAGGCCTCTCTCATCTTTTTAAGTGGGAGAACTTGCACAATTGGTGGCTGACTAAATACTTTTTTCCCCCACTGTATATATATTCAAAGAAAGAGAGGAACGACACAATGAATATATTTGGTGAAGACATTAATTGAGGTTCATGAGCTCATGAAACAAGGAAGGAATCTGACTTTGCTACATGGGACCAATTTAGAATGCATTTGCAGTCTCTTTAAAATCATACTGTGTATGCTATTCAGTATTTTGTACATCCGTTCGGTAATGTGCTGACCAGATTGGCTTATCGGACATAAACACACAAAATAACATTAGGCTACAACTAATGTCAGTGGTGTACATGTTATGTTGTTGAATGGTTGTGTATACTGTATATGTGGCAGCAATGCCTTTTTTGTGTGTGTTTGTGGGGCTTTATGGGTAGTACCATTTGATGAAGTGATGCCCTTTAGCCAATCAGCTGTGGAGGGTCTTGTCTGGGTTCTAAAAAGCCTTGGAGCAGCTGGAGGAGCCAGAGGAGGTCAATTGGAACAAATAAGCGCGTGGTGTGCTTAGTTTCTGATTAACAGGCCTTTAACTGCCCATTAGCCACCGCTAAAGTGCTCCCATCGCCACGCAATTACTCTGATGCCAATCTGCAATTCCTCCCCTCTTATAGCCCATGAGAGCACTGCACTGTCCTTGTTTTGTTAGCTATTGAACACACAAACACACAAACGTGCATGCATGTCACAAACACATTCAATTGCTGTGCGCTGTGTGTTAGCTCTTTCATGTGCCTTCCTCGTGGGGGTGAGTTGCGGGACATGTTCCTAAGTGGTTTCTGTGTTTTTATGAGCAAATGAAAGGCCATTGGCAGCACAGCAGGAATCCACGGTCTGTTTGAAACCACATTGTGCCCATTTGGGAGGCAGACAGACATACTGTATGATAAAGCCGTTAGCCCCATCTCAAGTGTGTCCCTCTTGGGATACTGTATGACCTCTCAGGACAGAAGTGGGGTCAAACGTCATCATTGGATGTTGACTCTGAGGCTTGACTTAAATCTTCTTGCTATGTGGAGGTTCAAATGTCCTCCAGTGCGATCGGGTGATATTTCCTCCGCTTCATTCCAGGAAATTCCTGTTTCTTTCAGCTCTGCTTCCGTTGATCCTCTCAAGCTGCCTTCCCTGAAACACTCCCAGGTTTCCCAGGTTAAGCTTATCAGCTGACGTTGGTGATTCCTATCTGGATGTGTGTACTTTAAATGTCAGGGTATGATATGAATTAGGGGTCCACAAGTGTAACCTCGTTGAGCACCACATTATGTGGAGAGGAGAGAGTTATCTTTCAACCTTCTCTGAGAAAAGAGATAAGGTAATGTCATTCAGGTGAAGAGACCACCCCAAGTCTGAAATTTCAAAGTGGAAATTTCAAACTTCAGAAAGCTTTTTTAACTTTAAAAAGTGGAAAGTTCTCCTGCGACAGGGTGATCAAATTAAGATCCTACATCTGTAGTAACCTGTTATTTTATTTTCTTCTATTCTTCTTTTTCTAACCACCTCAACTTAATCTATGATAAATTCACCCCCTCACCCTCTTTAGCACCAGAAAGCTCTGTGCCAAACATGATAGAATGGTGGTAACCGGCAGTACCCGCATTCAGGAGACAAGGAGGTACACCGAGTTGCCAGGGGGCATTGGCACCGCTAACCGACGCTTAACTCTGCCACGACACAGCATTATCAGGACTGACACACACAGGGAACAGCACCTGCTCCTCCCAGCTGTGCCAACCCTGGGAGCACCTCTGCCAGGTGGCACCAAACACCTGGTAGACACACCACTGCCGTTCCGGAGAATGGGGCAACTTCAGAACATCACACACTGGAAATGGATGGCATCCATGTTGGATTGGCTTGAGAAAGTAGGGGTAGAAGATGGTAGGGTTACCCGCTGTTAGAGAGGCAGGGTAGAGAGGATTGGTTTGCTTGATATTTCTTTGCTTATGATTTGTTTTCTTATGATTTTTATTCAAAGCATCGCCTATAAATGTTAACAGCATACAGGTAAAACATCTTAAAAATGCTCATTCATAGCTTAAAAGGTACAACAGCAGCATAGCACATCTGCAATTTGAACTAACAGTCAGTTGATCTCATTACAATAACTAGAATATCTGACTGATACACAACTACAATGACGCTCATCCAGTCCACGGTCTACCATTGACATCAATGAACGATTTCTGAGTAAACCAGATAAGCTCAACTCTGAAATGGGCCTTTGAAGTATTGGTTTCCTCTTGAACCTTGGGCGTATGCTTCGGGGCAGGTTAAGAGAGAGATATCACGCAGAAATGTACCTGCATAGTCCATGTAGCCTGGTCCCCACATCTAGTCTGGTCCCCACATCTAGCCTGGTCCCCACATCTAGCCTGGTCCCCACATCTAGCCTGGTTCCCACATCTAGCCTGGTCCCCACATCTAGCCTGGTCCCCACATCTAGTCTGGTCCCTACATCTAGCCTGGTCCCCACATCTAGTCTGGTCCCTACATCTAGTCTGGTCCCCACATCTAGTCTGGTCCCCACATCTAGTCTGGTCCCCACATCTAGTCTGGTCCCTACATCTAGCCTGGTCCCCACATCTAGTCTGGTCCCCACATCTAGTCTGGTCCCATACTATATGCTGCAGTCAACTGTTTTATCATTGTCAAGCCATGACGTTAGGCATGACAGCGTACAAACACAGAGAGGAGTTGGATGAGGCACAAACATTATTTTCGTAACTAGAATATATGGCTATTGACAAAAGATAACTGTGGTAGCTGAACACCATCTGTGGCTAAAAAAACAACGGGCCCCTTCACAATAGATTTACTTTGCCATTCATATTCAAAACCAAAGTCTGAATTCAATAATGATTTACTCATAATATATTAAGCTGACACACTTCCCATAATCATATAACAGTGGGTACTTTAGTCAGTGAAAACCTTATTTAGTTTTTAAAGTAAAAAACACAGCCTTGCCCTTTAACACAGCCTTGCCCTTTAACACAGCCTTGCCCTTTAACTCTACCCACATGTACATATTACCTCAACTAGCCGGTGCCCCCGCACATTGACTATGCAACGGTACCCCCCTGTATATATAGCCTCCCTACTGTCACTTTATTCTATTGTATATATAGCCTCCCTACTGTCACTTTATTTTTTACTTCTGCTCTTTTTTTTCTCAACACTTTTTTGTTGTTGTTTTATTCTTACTTTTTTTGTTTAAAATAAATGCACTGTTGGTTAAGGGCTGTAAGTAAGCATTTCACTGTAATGTCTGCACCTGTTGTATTCGGCGCATGTGACCAATAAAATTTGATTTGATTTGATTTGAGCTTGTGGCTATTGGACATTGAGGTTCTGTAAACTTAAAATGGTCCATTTCCTTCACCATTACACTTTGAATCATGATCAATGTAAAGTATACTTTGAAGCCCTAGTTGGGTTACAATTTCTCCTCCCACCAATTAATCACTCCATAATTCATTTGATTTTACACCTGGGCAATTATCAATGATGTGCTCGATTAGTTGTGGAAAGTTACAATTACACCTAAAACGTCAATTTATCCTTGCACTTGCCACGGTTATCCGTTTATTCAGTGTAAATACTGTATAGTTTGCCACTGACATTCAAGGCTCCATACTCATCTAAAGCACGTTTTGCAGGTTTTGTTGGACAGAGGAGAGACATTAGGAAGGATACTAGGAGAGAGAGCCACAAAGGCAGTGGGTCGGATTAACTAACTGATAAACTACCCAGGCCACCGAAAGACACATCAGTGAAACTCAATCTGTGCTTCCTGCAGGCAATTGCTTGAATGCTTCCTTTCCTTTCAGGTGAGAGCACTTGATCCAATAGGGGGAGAGTGCATAGAGAAGGACACAAAGCGGAGCCACTGTTAGCGGCGACCCTGAACACAAAGGGATTAGAGGGATTGATCCCGGTTTTGTGTGCAGTTGTTTTGCTGAGATTATGGCAGCCATTTTGTTTGATGGAAATATTTTAGGGAAACTCGCCCTGAGTGGTCTCCTTCTCAGGTTTTCTGTGAGTCTGTGTGAGTGTGTGTGTGTGTGTGTGTGAGAGTATGTGTGTCTGCGTGTGTGTCTGCGTGTGTGTCTGCGTGTGTGTCTGCATGGTTTTATATAAAGCCACTCTGTAACTTCAGAGGATTAACTAATTAGCTTGTAGCGCTTGTGTTACCAGGTAGAGTGGGAGTGGTACCACTTCATGTGATTGTATTAAGATGAATAGCAGATATCAGCTAACACTATACAGGATAGAACAGGGCTTAGAGTAGGTATCATCGGGACTACGCCGATAGCGTCAACGAGCTAACCACCTCCGTCACTGGCTTCATCAGGAAATGCATCGCACGACTAAAACTCCATCGTCAAGTTTTCTGACGACACGATGTTGGTAAGCCTGATCACCAATGGCGATGAGACAGCCTACGGGGAGGAGGTCAGAGACCTGGCAGTGTGGTGCCAGGACAACAACCTCTCCCTCAACGTCAGCAAGACCAAGTAGCTGATCGTGGACTACAGGAAACAGAGGGCGCAGAGCTTCAAGTTCCTCTGTGTCCACATCACAGCACCGCAATGTCTCTTCTCCCACAGTAGGCCGAAACAATTTGGGATGGCCCCTCAGATCCTTAGGAACTTTTTACAGCTGCACCATCGAGAGCATCCTGACTGGTTGTATCACCGTCTGGTATGGCAACTGCACCGCCTTTGACCTGAAGTCCCAGTGGATCACTTGGTGCGAGCTCCCAGCCATCCAGGATGTATATTCCAGGCAGAGTCTGAGAAAGGCCCGTAAAATTGCCAAAGACTCCAGCCACCAGAGACACGGATTGTTCTCCATGCTCCCGTCTGGCAGGCGGTACCGGTGCATCAATGCTCAGACCAACAGACTCCTAAACAGCTTCTATCCCCCTCACACCTATTCTGCTGTTAAAAGGAATATTGATTTGATTTATTATTACCACAATGCTGTTGTTCATTGACTATTGATTGCCATTACCTTTTTTTGTTTTTTTTATTATCTGTGACCAACAGATGCATATCTTTATTCCCAGTCATGTGAAATCTATAGATTAGGGCCTAATTTATTTACTTCAATTGACTGATTTCCTTATATGAACTTTAACTCAGTCAAATCATTGAAATTGTTGCATGTTGAGTTTATATTTTTGTTCAGTGTGTTTATACAGTCCTGCTACCAGTCACTTTTCAGCCCTTCATTTTCCCCATGTATATCCACCTATCACACCAACACTGACGCTCTTACACACACACACACACACACACACACACACACACACACACACACACACACACACACACACACACACACACACACAGTCTTGTACAAATAACCTTGTGGGGACACAAAAGTCAGTCCCATTCAAAATCCTATTTTCCCCAACCCCTAACCCTAAACCTAACCCGTACCCTAACCTGTACACTTACCCTAACCCTGACCTTAACCCAAAAACCTAATCTTAACCCTAGACTTCCTGACGGGCCGCCCCCAGGTAGTGAAGGTGGGAAACAACATCTCCACTTCGCTGATCCTCTACACAGGGGCCCCACAAGGGTGCGTGCTCAGCCCCCTCCTGTACTCCCTGTTCACCCATGACTGCGTGGCCAAGCACGCCTCCAACTCAATAATCAAGTTTGCAGACGACACAACAGTAGTAGGCTTGATTACCAACAATGTGTCATGTAACCCAAAAACCTAACCTTAACCCTAACCCTAAAACTAACCCTAACCCTAACCCTTAACCTAATTCTAACCCTAACACTAATTCTCACCTTAACCCTAAACCCCCTAGAAATAGCATTTGACCTCGTTGGGACCAACAAAATGTCCCCAATTGAACAAATGTTTGTTAGTTTACTATTCTTGTGGGGACTTCTGGACACTCACACTAACTCCCAGACACTTACATTTACATTTACGTCATTTAGCAGACGCTCTTATCCAGAGCGACTCACAAATTGGTGCATTCACCCTATAGCCAGTGGGATAACCACTTTACAAAAAAAAATTTTTTTTTGGGGGGGGGGGGGGTAGAAGGATAACTTTATCCTATCCCAGGTATTCCTTAAAGAGGTGGGGTTTCAAATGTCTCCGGAAGGTGGTGAGTGACTCCGCTGTCCTGGCGTAGTGAGGGAGCTTGTTCCACCATTGGGGTGCCAGAGCAGCGAACAGTTTTGACTGGGCTGAGCGGGAACTATGCTTCCGCAGAGGAAGGGGAGCCAGCAGGCCAGAGGTGGATGAACGCAATGCCCTCGTTTGGGTGTAGGGACTGATCAGAGCCTGAAGGTACGGAGGTGCCGTTCCCCTCACTGCTCCATAGGCAAGCACCATGGTCTTGTAACGGATGCGAGCTTCAACTGGAAGCCAGTGGAGTGTGCGGAGGAGGGGGGTGACGTGAGAGAACTTGGGAAGGTTGAACACCAGACGGGCTGCGGCATTCTGGATGAGTTGTAGGGGTTTAATGGCACAGGCAGGGAGCCCAGCCAACAGCGAGTTGCAGTAATCCAGACGGGAGATGACAAGTGCCTGGATTAGGACCTGTGCCGCTTCCTGTGTAAGGCAGGGTCGTACTCTCCGAATGTTGTAGAGCATGAACCTGCAGGATCGGGTCACCGCCTTGATGTTAGCGGAGAACGACAGGGTGTTGTCCAGGCTCACGCCAAGGCTCTTCGCACTCTGGGAGGAGGACACAACGGAGTTGTCAACCGTGATGGCGAGATCATGGAATGGGCAGTCCTTCCCCGGGAGGAAGAGCAGCTCCGTCTTGCCAGGGTTCAGCTTGAGGTGGTGATCCGTCATCCATACTGATATGTCTGCCAGACATGCAGAGATGCGATTCGCCACCTGGTTATCAGAAGGGGGAAAGGAGAAGATTAGCTGTGTATCGTCAGCGTAGCAATGATAGGAGAGGCCATGTGAGGATATGACAGAGCCAAGTGACTTGGTGTATAGGGAGAAAAGGAGAGGGCCTAGAACTGAGCCCTGGGGGACACCAGTGGTGAGAGCACGTGGTGCGGAGACAGATTCTCGCCACGCCACTTGGTAGGAGCGACCGGTCAGGTAGGACGCAATCCAGGAGTGAGCCGCGCCGGAGATGCCCAGCTCGGAGAGGGTGGAGAGGAGGATCTGATGGTTCACAGTATCAAAGGCAGCAGACAGGTCTAGAAGGACAAGAGCAGAGGAGAGAGAGTTAGCTTTAGCAGTGCGGAGAGCCTCCGTGACACAGAGAAGAGCAGTCTCAGTTGAATGACCAGTCCTGAAACCTGACTGGTTTGGATCAAGAAGGTCATTCTGAGAGAGATAGCAAGAGAGTTGGCTAAAGACGGCACGCTCAATAGTTTTTGAAAGAAAATAAAGAAGGGATACTGGTCTGTAGTTGTTGACATCAGTGGGATCGAGTGTTGGTTTTTTGAGAAGGGGTGCAACTCTCGCTCTCTTGAAGACGGAAGGGACATAGCCAGCGGTCAAGGATGAGTTGATCAGCGAGGTGAGGTAGGGGAGAAGGTCACCGGAGATGGTCTGGAGAAGAGAGGAGGGGATGGGGTCAAGCGGGCAGGTTGTTGGGCGGCCTGCAGTCACTAGTCGCAAGATTTTATCTGGAGAGAGTGGGGAGAAAGAAGTCAAAGCATAGGGTAGGGCAGTGTGAGCAGGACCAGCAGTGTCATTAGACTTAACAAACGAGGATCGGATGTCGTCAACCTTCTTTTCAAAGTGGTTGACGAATTCATCCACAGAGAGGGAGGAGGGGGGGGGGAGGATTCAGCAGTGAGGAGAATGTGGCAAAGAGCTTCCTAGGGTTAGAGGCAGATGCTTGGAATTTAGAGTGGTAGAAAGTGGCCTTAGCAGCAGAAACAGATGAAGAAAATGTAGAGAGGATGGAGTGAAAAGATGCCAGGTCGGCAGGGAGTTTAGTTTTCTTCCATTTCCGCTCAGCTGCCCGGAGCTCTGTTCTGTGAGCTCGCAATGAGTCATCAAGCCACGGAGCTGGAGGGGAGGACCGAGCCGGCCGGGAGGATAGGGGACACAGGGAGTCAAAGGATGCAGAAAGGGAGGAGAGGAGGGTTGAGGAGGCAGAATCAGGAGATTGGAGGGAGAAGGATTGAGCAGAGGGAAGATATGATAGGATGGAAGAGGAGAGAGTAGTGGGAGAGAGAGAGCGAAGGTTGCGGCGGCACGTTACCATCTGTGTAGGGGCAGAGTGAGTAGTGTTGGAGGAGAGCGAGAGAGAAAAGGATACAAAGTAGTGGTCGGAGACATGGAGGGGAGTTGCAGTGAGATTAGTAGAAGAGCAACATCTAGTAAAGATGAAGTCAAGCGTATTGCCTGCCTTGTGAGTAGGGGGGGGCGGTGAGAGGGTGAGGTCAAAAGAGGAGAGGAGTGGAAAGAAGGAGGCAGAGAGAAATGAGTCAAATGTAGACGTAGGGAGGTTGAAATCCCCCAAAACTGTGAAGGGTGAGCCATCCTCAGGAAAGGAACTTATCAAGGCGTCAAGCTCATTGATGAACTCTCCAAGGGAACCTGGAGGGCGATAGATGACAAGGATATTAAGCTTAAATGGGCTAGTGACTGTGACAGCGTGGAATTCAAATGAGGAGATAGACAGATGGGTTAGGGGAAAAATTGAGAATGACCACTTGGGAGAGATGAGGATTCTTGTGCCACCACCCCTCTGACCAGATGCTCTCGGGGTATGCGAGAACACATGGTCAGACGAGGAGAGAGCAGTAGGAGTAGCAGTGTTTTCAGTGGTAATCCATGTTTCCGTCAGCGCCAGGAAGTCGAGGGACTGGAGGGTAGCATAGGCTGGGATGAAGTCAGCCTTGTTGGCAGCAGAACGGCAGTTCCAGAGGCTGCCTGAGACCTGGAACTCCAGGTGTGTGGTGCGTGCAGGGACCACCAGGTTAGAGAGGCAGCAGCCACGCGGTGTGAGGCGTTTGTGTAGCCTGTGCGGAGAGGAGAGAACAGGGATAGGCAGAGGCATAGTTGACAGGCTGTAGCAGATGGCTACAATAA
>NC_139998.1:56610749-56614541 GCF_964263955.1 Coregonus lavaretus
TTACAGTGAAATGCTTACTTACAGCCCTTAACCAACAGTGAATTTATTTTAAACAAAAAAAGTAAGAATAAAACAACAACAAAAAAAGTGTTGAGAAAAAAAGAGCAGAAGTAAAATAAAGTGACAGTAGGGAGGCTATATATACAGGGGGGTACCGTTGCAGAGTCAATGTGCGGGGGCACCGGCTAGTTGAGGTAGTTGAGGTAATATGTACATGTGGGTAGAGTTAAAGTGACTATGCATAAATACTTAACAGAGTAGCAGCAGCGTAAAAAGGATGGGGTGGGGGTGCAGTGCAAATAGTCTGGGTAGCCATGATTAGCTGTTCAGGAGTCTTATGGCTTGGGGGTAGAAGCTGTTGAGAAGTCTTTTGGACCTAGACTTGGCACTCCGGTACCGCTTGCCGTGCGGTAGCAGAGAGAACAGTCTATGACTAGGGTGGCTGGAGTCTTTGACAATTTTGAGGGCCTTCCTCTGACACCGCCTGGTATAGAGGTCCTGGATGGCAGGAAGCTTTGCCCCAGTGATGTACTGGGCCGTACGCACTACCCTCTGTAGTGCCTTGCGGTCAGAGGCCAAGCAGTTGCCATACCAGGCGGTGATGCAACCAGTCAGGATGCTCTCGATGGTGCAGCTGTAGAATTTCTTGAGGATCTGAGGACCCATGCCAAATCTTTTTAGTCTCCTGAGGGGGAATAGGCTTTGTCGTGCCCTCTTCACGACTGTCTTGGTGTGTTTGGACCATGATAGTTCGTTGGTGATGTGGACACCAAGGAACTTGAAGCTCTCAACCTGTTCCACTACAGCCCCGTCGATGAGAATGGGGGCGTGCTCAGTCCTCTTTTTTTTCCTGTAGTCCACAATCATCTCCTTTGTCTTGGTCACGTTGAGGGAGAGGTTGTTGTCCTGGCACCACACGGCCAGATCTCTGACCTCCTCCCTATAGGCTGTCTCATCGTTGTCGGTGATCAGGCCTACCACTGTTGTGTCGTCGGCAAACTTAATGATGGTGTTGGAGTCGTGCCTGGCCATGCAGTCATGGGTGAACAGAGAGTACAGGAGGGGACTGAGCACGCACCCCTGAGGGGCCCCCGTGTTGAGGATCAGTGTGGCAGATGTGTTGTTACCTGTGTTGTTACCTACCCTTACCACCTGGGGGTGGCCCGTCAGACAGTGTGGTGAAGAAGGCGCAACAGCGCTTTCTTCACCTCAGGAGGCTGAAGAAATTCGACTTGGCCCCTAAGACCCTCACAAACTTCTACAGATGCACCATTGAGAGCATCCTGATTGTCTGTATCACCGCCTGGTACGGCAGTTATACCGTCCACAACAGCAGGGCTCTCCAGAGGGTAGTGAGGTCAGCCCAACGCATCACTGGGGCCACACTGTCTGCCCTCCAGGACCCTTGGAGGTCGGGGGCCCCCCAGATAGCATATGAACATGCCATAAGCAATTGCAAAACGTGTAGAATTGCAGGACATTTGCTTTAAAAGTCGATTTTGGACAATAACAATGGTCCAACTCCTCTTCTTTCTCAATTTTCAAACAGAAATCGGGTGTGCCTTTGGTGGTTCATCAGTGTGTCATTCTAGTCATGCACGCCGCGACCAACGTAGCAATATGTTAGCTAAGCTAGCCACTATGTAGGTGTTGAAGTCATTTCACAGGATTTCTTTGGGACGGAAGCATTAGAGGTCGGTATGAAATTGCACTTCTGTAGGCAAATATCTTATTCATCCATTTTGTTTTAAAGCATTAATTACATTTTAGTCATTTAGCAGACGCTCTTATCCAGAGCAATTAGGGTTAAGTGCCTTGCTCGAGGGCACGTCAACAGATTTTTCACCTAGTCGGCTCGGGGATTAGAACCAGCAACCTTTCGGTTACTGGCACAACGCTCTTAACCACTAAGCTACCTGCCGCCCCCTGGTATGATGGTGCATTGATCAGTTATTTTGGCATTTTTGCCCAAAGTCGACCGTTAAAGTTTCTCTCCAGTGTTTCTAGATTTCTATGAAATTTGCCCTAGAATTAATTACAATTTGAGTGAAATAGTTTTCCTTCCAAAAGACGGTAATTAAGTATGTTAACATTTACATTACATTTACGTCATTTAGCAGACGCGACTTACTTATCCAGAGCGACTTACAAATTGGTGCATTCACCTTATAGCCAGTGGCATAACCACTTTACAATTTATTTTTGTTTTTATTTATATATTTTTTTTTTTGGGGGGGGGGGGGGGGTGGTAGAAGGATTACTTTATCCTATCCCAGGTATTCCTTAAAGAGGTGGGGTTTCAAATGTCTCCGCAGCTTATCTGTGTTTGAATGCTGCGGACGTACCCCAACAACAGAATGGTGTGGGAGTATACCGGTCACTAAAAATATTAATGTAGACTGTTGATTGGCCAGCTCATCCTCCAACATTATTTGGGCCTGCGTTAACAGAATATTAACTTTTAACAGTGAGATTTTCACTGGACAGTTACTTAAAAAATTCAACATTTTCTCTCAGCCTCCTGGCAGAATGTGTAGAGTAGCAGGGAATTAGGTTTAAAACTCACACATTTTCTCTCATCCTCATAGAAAAATGTGAAGAATAGCATGAGATGAAAAAAAAAAAAATAATATATATATATATATATATATATATATAATAATAAAATATAAAACAGCACATTTTTCTTTCTGCTCCATGGCAAAATGTGTAGAATTGCAGGACATAAGCTTTAAAACTATTTTCTTTCTCTGTCTCATGACAAAATATGTAGAATAGCATTATACAACTGCACATTTTTCTCTCTGGGGTTCCACTTATCCTTCCACTCATACCGTGTTTTCAAAACACCAGACAGGCATAATAACTCGTGTCAAATTGTGTAGAACTGCAAGAAATGTGTTTTAAAATAAAAATAAAAATAAATCACGGGGAGGACCCAGTTTAATGTTCGTCCCCCCTAATATCTACACCATAATTTCGCCCTTGAGCCACAGAGTGACGTAATACATCTGAGCGTGTGTGTGTTTGACATTACGGAGAAAATCAGACTTGCCCATAAAACATCCTGAGACATTGTGAAAGGGAAAGGGGAGATGAGAGATGTGGTTTTTGTCCAGTAAATAAATGTGGATCTGAACGTTATTTCCTGTATGGGGAAACATTGTAAACAATGAGCTGAAGGTATGCTTTGATCAATGCGGTTTGGCTCTCCCATCCATCGGTTTGAGAGAAAACAATGAAGATACCAGTCAGAGAGCAGAGGTAGATCAGATCGGAAACCCCCATTGGGAACACACAAAAAAAATCCTTCCTATAATCTCTCCTGACAAACATGCGATCCCCATGGCGACGGCATCCATTGCCCTCTGATCCCGTCTGAAAATAATATTTCCATCCCAAGCAGATTCACAGATGGAGCCAAATAGGAGAAGTGTTCTGAGAAGTACAAGAAAAGGGAGGGGTTGAAAGATAGCGGTGTTGGGGGAGGGGTGGATTTTCTATTATCTATATATATATATTGTCTCTACTTGTTTGGTTTGAATGAGACAAGAGCAGCAGGAAGACAAAGTCCACATGACATTTCTGGTTTGAAAGGCCTTTGAGTTGAAAATGAAAGATGGAAAAACGATGTAGAAAAATGTAAAAGTGTACGTGTGGGTTTAAGGGGGTTAAGGTAGGTAAGGCAACTCATAAATGGAGAGAGAGTCAATAATACCCCATGCCTTTACTTGGCTCCAGAAATCAGACACTTCTACAGAGGCCTTATAAAAAATATAAAAAAGAGGTCTC
>NC_139998.1:56614741-56637879 GCF_964263955.1 Coregonus lavaretus
CTCCATGGGACAAGCTGACACAATGAAGATTAAGCTGTTGTGTATATAAACATTGCTCGTTATGTTACAGCATCAGCATCTTCTCTACGGAGCGGCCTTTTTGATGTAACCAATAGGTCTGATGTCATGCCACGTGAACCTTTTTGATGTAGCCAATAGGTCTGATGTCATGCCACGTGAACCTTTTTGATGTAACCAATAGGTCTGATGTCATGCGACGTGAAAATGTTTGATGTAACCAATAGGTCTGATGTCATGCGACGTGAACGTTATTAGTTGATGTCATGCAACGTGAACGTTTTCGATGTAACCAAAATGTCTGATGCCATGCCAAGTGAACGTTTTTGATGTAACCAATAGGTTTGATGTCATGCGACGTGAACGTTTTCGATGTAACCAATAGTCTGATGTCATGCCAAGTGAACGTTTTTGATGTAACCAATAGGTTTGATGTCATGCCACGTGAACGAAGTTAGCAATTATACACTACGGGTCAAAAGTTTTAGAACACTGAATCATTCAAGGGTTTTTCTTTATTTTTACTATTTTCTACATTGTAGAAGAATAGTGAAGACATCAAAATATGAAATAACACATATGGAATCATGTAGTAACCAAAAAGTGTTAAACAAATCAAAATATATTGAGATTCTTCAAATAGCCACCCTTTGCCGTGATGACAGCTTTGCACACTCTTGGCATTCTCTCAACCAGCTTCATGAGGTAATCACCTGGAATGCATTTCAATTAACATGTGTGCCTTCTTAAAAGTTAATTTGTGGAATTTCTTTCCTTCTTAATGCGTTTGAGCCAATCAGTTGTGTTGTGACAGAAGATAGCCCTATTTGGTAAAAGGCCAAGTCCATATTATGGCAAGAACAGCTCAAATAAGCATGAAGGTCGGTCAATACGGAACATTTCAAGATTTTTGAAAGTTTCTTCAAGTGCAGTCGCAAAAAACATCAAACGCTATGATGAAACTGGCTGTCATGAGCAGTGGTGTAAAGTACTTAAGTAAAAGTACTTTAAAGTACTACTTAAGTAGTTTTTTGGGGTAATTTGTACTTTACTTTACTATTTATATTTTTGACAACTTTTACTTTTACTTCACCACATTCCTAAAGAAAAGAATGTACCTTTTACTCCATACATTTTCCCTGACACCCAAAAGTACTCGTTACATTTTGAATGATTAGTAGGACTAGAAAATGGTCAAATTCACGCACTTATCAAGAGAACATCCCTGGTCACCTCTACTACCTCTGATCTAGCGGACTCACTAAACACACATGCTTCGTTTGTAAATGATGTCTGAGTGTTGGAGTGTGCCCTGGCAATCCGTAATTAAATAAAAACAAGAAAATGGTACCGTCTGGTTTGCTTAATATAAGGAATTTGAAATGATTTATACTTTTACTTTTGATACTTAAGTATATTTTAGCAATTACATTTACTTTTGATACTTAAGTATAATTAAAACCCAATATTTTTAGACTTTTACTCAAGTGGTATTTTACTGGGTGACTTTCACTTTTACTTGAGTAATTTTCTATTAAGTTATCTTTACTTTTACTCAAGTATGACAATTGGGTACTTTTTCCAACACTGCTCATGAGGACCGCCACAGGAATAGAAGACCCAGAGTTACCTCTGCTGCAGAGGATAAGTTCATTAGAGTTACCAGCCTCAGAAATTGCAGCCCAAATAAATGCTTCAAAGAGTTCAAGTAACAGACACATCTCAGCATTAACTGTTCAGAGGGGACTGTGTGAATCAGGCCTTCATGGTCGAATTGTTGCAAAGAAACCACTACTAAAGGACTGGTACTGGATTTGTTTTCTCTCTCACCACACAAGCAGTGGGGTGCCTTCTGTTGGGAAAGGCAACCGCGGATCCGGGCTTTAACGAACTAAGCTATAACGGACTAACATCTAAATTGCCGTTCATGACAAAACAATACATAAAAGATCGTAAATACATAACTTGAAGCAACCAGATACAGTGCATTTGGAAAGTATTCAAACCCCTTGACTCTTTTTCCACATTTTGTTACTCCAAGTCCTCCTGACTTCAGAGTCTGGAAAGGCTATTTTGATGTTCAGCATGATGAGTCGATAATGAAGGGGGCTGTGCTTTTGGTCTTATTTGGATATAAGCAACTGCTTGCTGAGATTATGGTCAGGGTTAGAATAAGGGTTAGGGTAATGGTTAAGGTTAGGGTGAAAGCTAGCGTTTGTAGATAGTTAGTTGAAATGTTACTGATAGTCTGTAGAGCATCTACAGATGGACTATCCAAATAAAGGGTTTTCTCACTCATATACACACATTGACAGACACGCCCCTGAGCACCGCCCCCTCTCAAACACCCACATGGACAGACACGCCCCTGAGCACCGCCCCCTCTCAAACACCCACATGGACAGACACGCCCCTGAGCACCGCCCCCTCTCAAACACACATATGGACAGCCACGCCCCTGAGCACCGCCCCCTCTCAAACACCCACATGGACAGCCACGCCCCTGAGCACCGCCCCCTCTCAAACACCCACATGGACAGCCACGCCCCTGAGCACCGCCCCCTCTCAAACATCCACATGGACAACCACACCCCTGAGCACAGCCCCCTTCCAACACAACTGTTGGATTTTCAAATCCAAATAACGTGAGGTGTCAACCCCCCAGGAAAAAAATCTACATATGAGAGAACCAATCAAATCCCAGCCAGAAATAAGCACAATTCACGAATGCGAATACTGCATTTCCAACGGTCTCTTGTCCAGACCAGTGTGCTCTCCCTCGCTGACCATGTGTGTCAACCGGGCTAGGTCACATCTCCAGTCCACCCCATTTGTCATGTGCAGAAAAAATCGGACTCTCCTCATATCTGATAGGTAGTTGACAGCCAGGAGCTTTGTCGTGATAGTTTGGGCTCAGATTAACAGGCGATCAACATAGGAACAACATATCCCGAAAAAAATCCTCAAAATAGTCTGAATTAATCTAAGATAAATCAAGAAATCTGTCATTCATTTTGATGTTTTTGCTGAGGAGATCTTAGTCGCGCAATTTTACATCTAACTAAGATGTTTGGTGCGGTGTTTCTCAAGTGAAAATATGTGCGTGAAAACTAGTCGTCCCTTGATGAATGACAACAAACACTTCATGTTCTCACTCCTACTAGGAGTAGAACTGTTGACCAATCACAGACGAAGGGGCGTAGACTTCGGCTCCCGAACTTTGACTTGCCTCAAGAAAAAAAAATCTGTGCACGAACAGCTAAATAAAAAACTGCCGAAGACCAAAACGAACAAAAACGTGACAAAATGTTGTCATAATACATGCACGAGCTGTTTCGACTGGGAAGCGTATTGTAAGCTTTACAGACACTCATCCCACTGACTCCACTGAGAAGCCGCTACAGCCACTTAGTTCCACACTTAAACCAGCTACAGACACTTAATCCCATACATCCACAATTAAAACCGTTTTAACACCAAAAAGCTGCACAATTTCTATTTTTTCCTATGAACGTTATTTATAATAAGAGTTTCATGGAGAAAATCAGACCTCTCTCTCAAATGAAAATGGATGGCCCCTCCCTTCAGCAAAATATATTTTACCTTGAAAAGAAACAAGTGACCTTCCCCTATACCCCAAATAATAATTTAATTCAAAAAAGTGCATAGTAAAGTCTACCATTAACCCTCACTTCTTGGACAGACCAGAGCCTTAGACATGCCGTTTTAGAAATGGGCTATGGATTGTTTGATTGAGACCACACTAAATAGCCTATAGGTGCTCTTGATATCGCTGTCGCCCAGCAGAGCATCAGAGATGAGGGGTGACATCGGGTACACATCGATGTATAGCCTAATAAGCAACTCATTCAAAAAATTCTTTTAAAAAACTGAGAAATACTCACATTTCATCAATTATAAATTATATGACCCTCCCCTGGACTAGATTTTAAAAAAAAGACTAAACCCCTCCCCTTGACTGAAATTGAAAAACCATGACCCTCCCCCATTTCCCTCCATATTGCCATTATGTACAATTCGATCCGTCACGTACTCAGTCTAGTTGAGCAGTCTTGTAACATGCCAGACCCATGCTTCATGATTTCTGGCTCTCCAGAGTATATTTAGAAGACACTTAACAGATTTCATATCGACTCTGTTCCCCTTTTATGTTTAACGTTCAGATGGCATAAAAATATGGCAGTTTCCCCTTTTGAAGTTTTTTTTTTATGGGAGCCCATATTTCATTGAAGTGGATGGAGTCTAATGGAAGCCATGTGATTGGCTTGTTTCATGTGGTTTTATTGGATTTCAGCCGGTGGCGTTGGACAGGGCGGGACGGAGGCTCTCTTTCTCCTCTTTCTTCCATTCAGGACACCTCCATCCTGGAACCCTCCATCCAGGAACCCTCCATCCAGGAACCCTCCATCCAGCACCCCTCCATCCTGGACCCCTCCATCCTGGACCCCTCCATCCAGGACCCCTCCATCCAGGAACCCTCCATCCTGGACCCCTCCATCCAGGACCCCTCCATCCAGGAACCCTCCATCCAGGAACCCTCCATCCAGGACCCCTCCATCCAGGAACCCTCCATCCAGGAACCCTCCATCCAGGACCCCTCCATCCAGGAACCCTCCATCCAGGAACCCTCCATCCCGGACCCCTCCATCCTGGACCCCTCCATCCAGGACCCCTCCATCCAGGACACCTCCATCCTGGACCCCTCCATCCTGGACCCCTCCATCCTGGACCCCTCCATC
Organism: Coregonus lavaretus; assembly: GCF_964263955.1. Classification (NCBI taxonomy): domain Eukaryota; kingdom Metazoa; phylum Chordata; class Actinopteri; order Salmoniformes; family Salmonidae; genus Coregonus; species Coregonus lavaretus. The sequence goes on from NC_139998.1 coordinate 56,619,520, forward strand.
CAGGAACCCTCCATCCAGGACACCTCCATCCAGGACACCTCCATCCAGCACCCCTCCATCCTGGACCCCTCCATCCAGCACCCCTCCATCCTGGACCCCTCCATTCTGGTCACCGAGTTTACAACCCTGAAACAAAGGAGTGACACTTACTAAGAGCTACTCTACACAAGGTCCACTTAATGCGGTCACACGCATGACATGACAGATGTCGTGGGCGGTTTTAGCTGCTGAGGCACCAGCCTGGCCTCAGAGCCATATGAAATATACTTGATGTATTTCTGAACACCTCCTAGATGTATGATACCTACTAACGGTCTAGTTACTTGAGACCCGAAACTAAAGTAAGGAGGTTGGTCTTGCAGGATGGGTGGGCGTAATCCTTGACAAGTCTGACAATCCAAAGGTTGAATGTTTGAGTGGCGTCAGGGACAACTGTACCCTTTTAGCTAACCCTTACCCTAACCCTTATTCTAAACTTAACCCAGTTCACCTAACCTGCTACGTAAATTCACCTAACCTTTGTCGTTTTTAGTTCTCGTAACCTTTGCTGTTAGTTCCCCTAATCGACAAACGTAAATTCTCCCTGTAATTCTCCTTTGTGGTTACACGCAACAATCAACCTGGTATCAGATAGAGACGTGCAATGCTATACGCCCTCCAAATCGTATAATTTAGAAGCCTCTATTCCGTTGATAATGTAACCTGCCACAGCTTACAACTCGGTATGTTGGGTGATTGAGAAATATATTATTAGTGAATAATCACTAGTGATGGGCATTCAAAGTATTTTCAGTGAGCCGGCTCATTCAGCTAAAAGAGCTGTTTATTTGGCTCCTAAATGGCTCTTCGTTTAATTAGTGCTTAAAAAATTTAACTAAAACCAAGAAAAACAGTTAATCCATTATGTCAGATCATGACATGAGAGTTCAAATACAATGTGTTTGGACCAGAAACAGGCTCACTCCTCACTATCTATTGTTCCAGCAGTGATGAATTAGTCTAAAGATGACGTTTTTTATAACTTATCTACAGATGTTTTTTTATAACTTATCTACAGATCATGGTTGTCTGGAGCTCAAACAATAGTAGCATTATGCAGTAGTAACAGTATGCAGTAGTAGAGGTATGCAGTAGTAGCAGTATGCAGTAGTTGCGGTAGTATGCAGTTGTAACAGTATGCAGTAGTAACAGTATGCAGTAGTAACAGTATGCAGTTGTAACAGTATGCAGTAGTAACAGTATGCAGTAGTAACAGTATGCAGTTGTAACAGTATGCAGTAGTAACAGTATGCAGTTGTAACAGTATGCAGTAGTAACAGTATGAAGTTGTAACAGTATGCAGTAGTAACAGTATGCAGTAGTAACAGTATGCAGTTGTAACAGTATGCAGTAGTAACAGTTTGCAGTAGTATGGGTATGCAGTAGTAACATTATGAAGTAGTATGGGGTATGCAGAATTAACACTGCAGTAGTAGTAGTATGCAGTATTAACACTATGCAGTAGTAACTGTATGCAGTAGTTGAGGTATGCAGTATTAACAGTATGCAGTAGTAGGAGTAGTATGCAGTTGTAACAGTATGCAGTAGTAACACTATGCAGTAGTAACAGTTTGCAGTAGTATGGGTATACAGTAGTAACATTATGAAGTAGTATGGGGTATGTAGAATTAACACTGCAGTAGTAGCAGTATGCAGTAGTAACTGTATGCAGTAGTAGGGGTATGCAGTAGTAACAGTATGTAGTAGTAACAGTATGCAGTAGTAGGAGTATGCAGTATTAACACTATGCAGTAGTAGCAGTATGCAGTAGTAACTGTATGCAGCAGTAGAGTTATGCAGTAGTAACAGTATGCAGTAGTAGGGGTATGCATAATTAACCCTATGCAATAGTAGTAGAATGCATTATTAACACTATGCAGTAGTAGCAGTATGCAGTATGCTGTAGTAACTGTATGCAGTAGTAACAGTATGCAGTAGTAACAGTATGCAGTAGTAGGAGTATGCAGTAGTAACACTATGCAGTAGAATAATTATGCAGTACTAACATTATGCAGTAGTAGAAGTATGCAGTAGTAACAGTTAGCAGTAGTAGAGGTATGCAGTAGTAACAGTATGCAGTAGTAGTAGTATGCAGTGGTAGCAGTATGCAGTAGTAACACTATGCAGTAGTAGACGTATGCAGTAGTAACATTATGCAGAGGTAACATTATGCAGTAGTAACAGTATGCAATAATATCAGTATGCAGTAGTTTTGGTATGCTTTAGTAGCTGTGTGCAGTAGTAACATTATTGAGCAGTAGCAGTATACAGTAGTAGAAGTAAGCAACAGTAGAATCATGCAGTAGTAACAGTATTCAGTAGTAACAGTATTCAGTAGTAGCAGTATTCAGTTGTAACAGTATGCAGTAGTAACAGTATTCAGTAGTAACAGTATTCAGTAGTAACAGTATTCAGTAGTAACAGTATTCAGTAGTAATAGTATGCAGTAGTAACAGTATTCAGTAGTAACAGTATGCAGTAGTAGCAGTATGCAGTAGTTTCAGAATGCAGTAGTAACATTATGCAGTAGTATCAGTATGCTGTAGTAACAGTATGCAGTATAACACTATGCAGTGGTAGAGGTATGCAGTAGTAACAATATGCAGTAGTAGAGGTATGCAGTAGTAGGAGTATGCAGTAGCAGAAGTATAAAGTAGTATACGTATGTAGTTGTTACAGTATGCAGTAGTAACAGTTTGCAGTAGTAACACTCTGCAATAGTAACACTATGCAGTAGTAGCGGTATGCAGTAGTAACAGTATGCAGTAGCAGCAGTCTGCAGTAGTAGAAGTATGCAGTAGTTTCAGTATGCAGTAGTAAAAGTATGCAGTAGTATCGGTATGCAGTAGTAGACGTATGCTGTAGTTGTACTATGCAGTAGTAACACTATGTAGTTGTAACAGTATGCAGTTGTAGCAGTATGCAGTGGTAGCAGTATGCAGTAGTTTCAGTATGCAGTTGTAAAAGTGTGCAGTAGTAACATTATGCAATAGTAACAGTATGCAGTTGTAACAGTATGCAGTAGTAGAGGTATGCAGTAGCATAATTATGCAGTACTAACAGTATACAGTAGTAGAATTATTCAGTGTTAACAGTATGCAGGAGTAGTAGTATGCAGTAGTAGAAGTATGCAGTAGTAGTGGTATGCAGTAGTAGCATTATGCAGTAGTAGATATATGCAGTAGTAGCAGTATGCAGTAGTAAGAGTATGCAGCAGTAACAATATGCAGTACTAACAGTATGCAGTAGTAACAGTATGCAGTAGTGGAGTTATGAAGTAGTAACAGTATGCAATAGTAGAGGTATGCAGTAGTAACAGTCTGCACTAGTAGCAGTATGCAGTAGTAGCAGTCTGCAGTAGTAAATGTATGCAGTAGTAGAGGTATGCAGTATTAGCAGTATTCAGTAGTAGCAGTATGCAGTAGTTTAAGTATTTTTAAGTAGTAACAGTTTGCAGTAGTAGAAGTATGCTGTAGTAGAAGTATGCAGTAGTAGAAGTATGCAGTAGTAGTAGCATGCAGTAGTAACTGTATGCAGTAATAACACTATGCAGTAGATGCAGTATGCAGTAGTAACATTATGCAGTTGTAACAGTATGCAGTAGTATGGTATGCAGTAGAAGTATTATGCAGTACTAACAGTATGTAGTAGTAGAATTATGCAGTGGTAACAGTATGCAGTATTAGTAGTATGCAGTAGTAGAATTATGCAGTAGTAACAGTATGAAGTAGTAAAAGTATGCTGTAGTAACAGTATGTAGTAATAGAATTATGCAGTGGTAACAGTATGCAGTAGTAGAATTATGCAGTGGTAACAGTATGCAGTAGTAGAAGTATGCTGTAGTAACAGTATGTAGTAATAGCGGGATGCAGTAGTAGAAGTATGCAGAGCTACTGTAACAAGACTGAGTTGAACACCCGGCTGCATCAGTGAGAGCGTTTGCTAATCCAGAGATGTAATTTAGTTCTTCTCTTCCCATCTTTCGATTATCGAAAAATGAAGTAAGGCCTGAGAGGCTCTAAATGTGCCGCAAAGTTTTATCCAATTACCCGCTCCAAGGCTTCATAGTTTCATCTCCATTAAAGATAATTTTTAGAAGTGCCGACGATGCAATTTGAAACATCTTCGCCTAAAACATTGTGAATGGATAATTTCAGAGTTAATCTGTGAAATGTTGAGTGTCGAAGGTAGATTCAGAATGGAATATGTGTGTGTATGTTTGTTTGTGTGTGTGTGTGTGTGTGTGTGTGTGTGTGTGTGTGTGTGTGTGTGTGTGTGTGTGTGTGTGTGTGTGTGTGTGTGTGTGTGTGTGTGTGTATATTTGTGTGCACACACACTAGTAGGCAGTAGTTATGTAAAGAACAAATATCGTTGATTTACGTCTTTGATCCAGCCTTCAGTTATTGTCCTTTAAGTATGCTCAAGATGTCCATACCAGGGCACCATTATGACTCACAAGCATTCACACTCCTTTTTCAGTTAGCTACGTACCTCACAGACTCAACAAGCTCACTCCATTATTGACTAACTGTGTAAGGTTGCATAGGCTAGACTAGAGCCAAGGTTGTCCCACATGAAAATACTTTTATTGAAAGATGTTTCGGAATAAAAAGAGAATTTGAAGAATCTCTGAATGTCCCTCAGTCTCTTTCTCTCGTTTTCCCTCCTTATCTCTCCCTTGCCCCCCCCCACACACACACACACACACACACACACACACACACACACACACACACACACACACACACACACACACACACACACACACGTACACACACACACACACACACACACTATATATACTCGACATATGCATCTGGTAATGGCTTGTCGAAAATAGCAATGTTAGGGCAAAGGGCTACATCAACGTGCCAGTTTGACTTCGTGGGTGAGAGCTACACATGGACAATTAAAACAACACTGTCCCCAGGCACTTTCCTCTGTAACGGCTAACACTTTCCAGTCCGAGGAGTTGTTAATAAGCTTCCTAGTGGAAAATATATTATGATAAAACACTGCGATACCGGTTGGGTTCACCAGGTGAGTGTTCAAGAGATGAAATCAATTCCACGGGGAGATAAAGATGCCTCAATTGCTCTTTTTAATTAATTAAGAAGCACATGTGAACCATCCATATAGACCAGGCTCGGGCCCCACTTGGGACTTAGCAGCCGTGGCGGAAGGTTGAAGGGCGTTCTTCGGCTGTTATATAAGCCAGCCAACTGACCCACGATCCTCTCGGTGTGGGAACTATCAATCAACTTCCGGAGCCACAGAAGGGTCTACTTAATTGTGGCTGGGCTCCTCATCAAATATGGATAGGGAGGCCTCGGAGCAATGTCTTAATTACTGACGAGACAGCTCACTTTGGCACGGCCTATCTGGGTTGTCTGGGTATTTTGTTGAAAAGTGGAGGAGTGCTGCCTGGGATCCTCCACTTCTTCTTCTCTTCTTCTAACCCCTCCCTCCATCGATGTCATCAGGGTGGACGCTGACAGGAAATCAATGGGAATGATGTCTTAATAAATATTTTAGCTCCTCCTCTCTCTCCATCGCCTCATGGTGGTCCAGGAGATCAAACTCTCTTGTTGTCTAGGGCTTTGTTGTCTAGTCGCTTTGGTGAATCTGGAGAATGTTTGAAGTTCTCATGTGGCAACCAATGCTTCTAGGCCTCGTTTCACAGAGCCTTAATAGTCTTTAAGATCATCGTCAATCCATCTTACGGTGTACATTTTCCTAGAGCATTCGTTAGTAACGTGACTCTTAAAAACCTTCGCACATCTATGAGTGATCCAGACCACTCGTAGAGCAGCCAACGTGCATCTTTAGATGCTTTTTCTGCCCTTCCACATCACTTTATTCACAGAAGATCTCAGCTAATTATAGAATCAAGATGTTTAGGCTAGACATCTGTCTGACTGTGACCGCCCATTAACTTCAGAAACAAAGTTGACTACAAATACAAAGTTGCCAAAGTATTTGCAGTTGTGGCAAACAAGTGAACGATAAAACAGTGCTCCAAATGAAAACCGAGATGACCTAATTAAAAGGTGCATAGGCTACATGGGCCTGTATATTTCAATCACATTGAGTTCTGTGTCGTTCCATCTCACAAAGCAGAAGAAAGAGGGTTTCCACACCCACCATCTCAGATTCTCCTGAAATCGTTTCTGTAGTTAGAAACCGAATTGTAGCATTCCTGCAACATTTTTGTTGAAAACTAACCTGATCTCTTGAGAAATTAACATAATTGATTGCACCCAAATTGGCCATTTTAATTTATAGGATTGATATATTATTCAATAAATATAGCACCTAACATCTGATTTGAACCAAACTTTTTTCTAACAATGAGTTAGGGAACCAAAGATCCCCCACACCAATTACATTTTAGTCATTTAGCAGACGCTCTTACCCAGAGCAACTTACAGTTAGTGAGTCCATACATTTTTCAATACTTGTCCCCCTGTGGGAATAGAACCCACAACCCTGGCTTTGCAAGCTCCATACTCTACCAACTGAGCTACAGAATCCCACCTCAAGAAGGAGTATATAGTATCAGTTCTCTAGGTCGTCGTATGGAGTTATTTAGCAGGAAGTCTAATTTGATCTGTTTCTAACTACAGACATTTCAGAACTATCTGAGACGGTGGGTGTCATGGAAACGACCCATATATTTTGCCACTGGGCTATTGTCTGTCATTTCTGCCTCTATGTGTTTCATGGGTTATTATTATTATTGTGTAAGCATAATAAGCAGCCTCAATATTCGTAGCCATAAAGTGGTAATATCGCTCTAGGACCTGATCCATCGTCAGTATTGTTGAATCATTCTAATGTTAAATCATATGATTTTGAATGGAGAAAAGCTGATCCCAGAGCAGCGCTGCTTTTCTTTTCAATCCCATCATAATCGACGCATGGTGTAACAACGCACATAGCGAACTTTCTTTCTACGGTGAAGGGAAAAAAGTATTTGATCCCCTGCTGATTTTGTACGTTTGCCCACTGACAAAGAAATGATCAGTCTATAATTTTAATGGTAGGTTTATTTGAACAGTGAGAGACAGAATAACAACAACAAAATATCCAGAAATTTTATAAATTGATTTGCATTTTAATAAGGGAAATAAGTATTTGACCCCCTCTCAATCAGAAAGATTTCTGGCTCCCAGGTGTCTTTTATACAGGTAACGAGCTGAGATTAGGAGCACACTCTTAAACCTGTCCACAGAAGCAATCAATCAATCAGATTCCAAACTCTCCACCATGGCCAAGACCAAAGAGCTCTCCAAGGATGTCAGGGACAAGATTGTAGCCCTACACAAGGCTGGAATGGGCTACAAGACCATCGCCAAGCAACTTGGTGAGAAGGTGACAACAGTTGGTGCAATCATTCGCAAATGGAAGAAACACAAAATAACTGTCAATCTCCCTCGGCCTGGGGCTCCATGCAAGATCTCACCTCGTGGAGTTTCAATGATCATGAGAACGGTGAGGAATCAGCCCAGAACTACACAGGAGGATCTTGTCAATAATCTAAAGGCAGCTGGGACCATAGTCACCAAGAAAACAATTGGTAACACACTACGCCGGGATGGACTGAAATCCTGCACCGCCCGCAAGGTCCCCCTGCTCAAGAAAGCACATATACATGCCCGTCTGAAGTTTGCCAATGAACATCTGAATGATTCAGAGGAGAACTGGGTGAAAGTGTTGTGGTCAGATGTGACCAAAATCGAGCTCTTTGGCATCAACTCAACTCGCCGTGTTTGGAGGAGGAGGAATGCTGCCTATGACTCCAAGAACACCATCCCCACCGTCAAACATGGAGGTGGAAACATTATGCTTTGGGGGTGTTTTTCTGCTAAGGGGACAGGACAACTTCACCGCATCAAAGGGACGATGGACGGCGCCATGTATCGTCAAATCTTGGGTGAGAACCTCCTTCCCTCAGCCAGGGCATTGAAAATGGGTCGTGGATGGGTATTCTAGCATGACAATGACCCAAAACACGTGGCCAAGGCAACAAAGGAGTGGCTCAAGAAGAAGCACATTAAGGTCCTGGAGTGGCCTAGCCAGTCTCCAGACCTTAATCCCATAGAAAATCTGTGGAGGGAGCTGAAGGTTCGAGTTGCCAAACGTCAGGCTCGAAACCTTAATGACTTGGAGAAGATCTGCAAAGAGGAGTGGGACAAAATCCCTCCTGAGATGTGTGCAAACCTGGTGGCCAACTACAAGAAACGTCTGACTTAAGTACTAAGTCATGTATTGCAGAGGGGTCAAATACTTATTTCCTTCATTAAAATGCAAATCAATTAATAAAATTTCTGACATGCGTTTTTCTGGATTTTTTTGTTGTTATTCTGTCTCTCACTGTTCAAATAAACCTACCATTAAAATTATAGACTGATCATGTCTTTGTCAGTGGGCAAACATACAAAATCAGCGGGGGATCAAATACTTTTTTCCCTCACTGTATGTGCTTGTTTGGGAAATACTCTTAGTTGGCTTGTAAATAATAATGCATCTGGTACGAGCATCGTAACACTTTAGTTACATCACAACTGGGAAACGAGGCCCTGATCTTCACCTGGATATGTTCTTATGTCTGCAAAACCTGGTGAAAACCAGTAGATGCCGTTCAGAATCAATCATCGGACAGGAAAAGGCGCAATGCTCGCTCACCATTAAAAGTTTGGTGCCCTACTTTGCTAACCTAAACCTCAGGACACCTGCACTTCACTATGTTACATGACGAGGGAGGACTAATCTTCCTGGATGTATGTGTCACCAAAACAGGTGGAGACATTGACCACAGCACACCACACCCTGAGTACCAACCTGTATGGTCTACCACACTGTCTCTCATTGGCACCATCAGCTGAAGAGAGTCTTCCCCATGCCCTTTATGAACTTTCCTTTCCCTTTGGGATTATTCTGAAGAAGGCCATTGAAAGCCGAAACGTCAATCTTTTAAACTTGTCTAATAAAACTACACATGTTTAATGGTGAGCGAGCATTGCGCCTTTTCCTGTCCAATGTCTACACATTTTTAGGTTGCACCTCCACTCACGTTAGCTGAGAACATTCTACTTCTTTCCAGAATCAGTCATTAGCCAATCAGCTGACTAACTAACAAACACCCCAAATGGAAAAAAAAGTACATTTAGAATATATCTTTAGATACGTTTTTTTAGGATACATGTGAAATATTTCAAATTAGCCTTTTTAAGTATTTTTTTCAAAAGAAACACTGAACATCTAATATTCAAAACATAGTGTAAAAGCAGGTGAGCTGGTTCGACTCTTCTTGCCAATTTTCTGGTGTTTTGTGTTAAACGGAATGTGTCGAGAATAACACGTCAACCCTGTTACCCATAGAGTGGCTTGCGAAAGTATTCACCCCCCTTGGCATTTTTCCTATTTTGTTGCCTTACAACCTGGAATTAAAATTGTTTTTTTGGGGGTTTGTATCATTTGATTTATACAACATGCCTACCACTTTGAAGATGCAAAATATTTTTTGGTGTGAAACAAACAAGAAATAAGACCAAAAAAAAGAAAACTGGAGCGTGCATAACTATTCACCTTCATTGTCCTGCTGGAAGGTGAACCTCCGTCCCAGTCTCAAAATCTCTGGAAGACTGAAACAGGTTTCACTCAAGACTTTCCCTGTATTTAGTGCCATCCATCATTCCTTCAATTCTGACCAGTTTCCCAGTCCCTGCCAATGAAAAATATCCCCACAGCATGATGCTGCCACCACCTTCCTTCACCATGGGGGATGGTGTTCTCGGGGTGATGAGAGGTGTTGGGTTTGCACCAGACATAGTGTTTTCCTTAATGGCCAAAAAGCTAATTTTTTGTCTCATCTGACCAGAGTACCTTCTTCCATATGTTTGGGGAGTCTTCCCCATGCATTTTGGCGAACACCAAATGTGTTTGCTTATTTATTTCTTTAAGCAATGGCTTTTTTTGGCCACTCTTCCGTAAAGCCCAGCTCTGTGGAATGTACGGCTTAAAGTGGTCCAATGGACAGATACTCCAATATCCGCTGTGGTGCTTTGCAGCTCCTTCAGGGTTATCTTTGGTCTCTTTGTTGCCTCACTGATTAATGCCCTCCTTGCCTGGTCCGTGGGTTTTGGTGGGCGGCCCTCTCTTGGCAGGTTTGTTGTGGTGCCATATTCTTTCCATTTTTTAATAATGGATTTGATGGTGCTCCGTGGGATGTTCAAAGGTTCAGATATTTTTTTATAACCCAACCCTGATCTGTACTTCTCCACAACTTTGTCCCTGACCTGTTTGAGAGCTCCTTGGTCTTCATGGTGCCGCTTGCTTGGTGGTGCCCCTTGCTTAGTGGTGTTGCAGACTCTGGGACCTTTCAGAACAGGTGTATATATACTGAGATGAAGTGACAGATCATGTGACACTTAGATTGCACACAGGTGGACTTTATTTAACTAATTATGTAACTTCTGAAGGTAATTGGTTGCACTAGATCTTATTTAGGGGCTTCATAGCAAAGGGGGTGAATACATATGCACGCACCACTTTTCCTTTATTTATTTTTTAGAATTTCTTTAAACAAATATTTTTTTAAATTTCACTTCACCAATTTGGACTATGTTGTCATGAAATCCAAATAAAAATCCATTTAAATTACAGGTTGTAACGCAACAAAATAGGAAAAACGCCAATGGGGGATGAATACTTTTGCAAAGCACTGTAAATAGAGAGGCTAGAAATGTTTTAACCAACAACAAAAAAAATTGGGGTGAATCTTGTATTCAATTGCCCCTCCATTTTGCACACAACAAGTTTCCATTCCTCGTGTCACAACGGGGATTCATGGCTGATTTAACTAGTATTTACCAGTTGGATGGCCGTTCAAGTGGATTTTTCACAGATGTGGTAAATTCACACTTCCCACTTGGTTACGAACACCACCGTATAAAACCACTCAAGACCTAGACCTACACGTTGACATATTGTGGAGCGTTGTACAATGTATAGTTTTTGTTTAGATGTTTTTTTTTTTTGTTGACTGATTTCTTTCGTTATTTAATTAAACTGAAGAGAGACACATACTATAACATTTCGCTACCATTACCCACAATAACATATGTGACCAATAACATTTGATTTGATTTTTAACCTCTTGAGACGGGAAAGCATGCTTTTTATTAAGTTTTTATGTGTTCTTAATGACAGAATGTAAAATATTATTATTATATATTTATATATATATTTAAATCATCACAATTTAAATTATATCACTGTCAAAGTTTTGGCTTGGTGGCCCAAAATATGATCTCCATTGATCAGTATGTAGAGAGTAATTTAAGAAGCCGAATTAGGAACCCCTTTGGCCACCCTGTAGACTAGATGTCATAGCCAAGCATGTCTGGAATATTTTCAGGAATTACATCCATTTGAGCCAATCTGCAAATGCATGTACATGCATCTCTGAATACATTTTAAGGCATTACATGCGTTTTAGCAAAGATGCAAATGTATCTGCATTAAAAAAAAAAAAATTGTGACGTTAAATATATTGTGTGTGGCCATATTTCCTACTGAAAACAAATCCTCCCTGCTGAACCTTTTTGACTTTCACCCCCAGGGTAAAGGCCACTCAGGTTAGGGGGTAGCCCGGCCCTTCCAACCTCAGGTGGGGCCCTCTAATCCAGGGATCTCCGACCTCCAAGACCTCGATTGGTGTTGGAGGTGAGGGGGTGAGGGAATTAGTGGTATTTCCCTGCTACCCCTGCTGAAAATCTGTCTAATCCTTCATTCCTGTCGCTCAGAACACTCCCACACAACTTCAACCCGCTGTCACACAAGCACGCATCCAGGCATACACAGAGATAGACAGAAACACACACACACGCGCGCACAAGCACGCACCACGCACGCACGCATGCGCACACACACACACACACACACACAACAAGTGTAAAGCCCTGGTCCCAGCCCAGCACAGAGCAGATCATCTCCTCTAGCCGAACAGCTAACTAATTACATCTAGTCTCGTTACTGTAATTGAGTAGCTTTTCCAAGTAGTTTTTGAGTATATTTCAAAGTCAGTAATTTTACTTCTACTTGAATAAAAATGTCATTAAAGTAACAGTATTTCTAATTGAGTAGGATATTTCAGTACTCTTTCCACCACTGGTCAGTGAGTGAAAGAGTGAGAGTGAGTGAGTGAGTGAGTGAGTGAGTGAGTGAGTGAGTGAGTGAGTGAGTGAGTGAGTGCCTCTGGCAACTATTTTTTATGCACTTTAATTTGTATTGCTTTTTTATTTATCAATATATTTTAATTGCTTTGAATGTTAAATATTTTCTCAAATGTTAATAGTACATTTTTGATACACTGTACAAAACGTTATTTTATTTTACAGTAACACACTGGCAGCTAGTTACCTGTAAACTACTGTAAAAAAACAGTTACAGTATGTTACCGTAAATTCCAAAGAAACTTTGGTTTAACAGTACAGTACTGTAAAGAAGGTCAGTAATGTACTGTTAAACCAAAGTTTCTTTGTAATTCACGATAACATACTGTACTTTCTTTTTTACAGTGACTTATAGGTACTTTTTACAGTGCACAGATGTGCCTTGTTGCAAATCATAAAATAAAATAGCTTAGTTAATTAAGTAACTCAATTACTTTTACTCTGAGTACTTTGTGAATTAGCATCTTTTTTATTTTAAAGTAAAATGTCATTAAATAAATTGTACTTGAGTAGGATATTTCAGTACTCTTTCCTCCCCATGCCGAACAGTGTTCACCGGGTAAGCTTCCAGAGGAGTCCCAGTGTGTTGTTGTCAGCTTGACCAGTGTTTATTTGCTAACAGTGGACTGCCTCATGGATTATCTTCAGATGCAGAGTGGAAGCGCTTCAGTTGTCAGGGTTTGTTTTTGTCCTGGAGAGGTCGGACATCAGTTAGCCATTTTACTTGGAAATTGTAACCACTTAACAATGATGACACGTTTATAAACAGGATGTTCAATACAGTTCACTTGGAGTGTCTGTACGTACAGTATGTTACTCTTTAGCCAATAACAATAGGATCAGTTAACAGGAAACGGTGCAGAACATCAACCATATTAAAACTCTGCCCAGCAGTTGACAATCACGAGGTTTCCTCCATTCATATAGTAATTCAACAAGAAAAAAAATAAAGTTAATTGTCTGGCTATTGCGCAACTCGAGTGAGGGAGTCTAAGCTTATTAATTGCAAATCATTTATATTAGAATACAGGCAGTGTTTCCTGTTGCAAGGGACGTCCAATTTGCTTTACCTCATTTGCTTAGGCTAATGCCATTCAAAGGTCTGCTTCACATGGGCTATGTGGAGCTGTTACCCAGTGACCTTCACATGGGCTATGTGGAGCCGTTACCCAGTGACCTTCACATGGGATATGTGGAGCTGTTACCCAGTGACCTTCACATGGGCTATGTGGAGCTGTTACCCAGTGACCTTCACATGGGCTATGTGGAGCTGTTACCCAGTGACCTTCACATGGGCTATGTGGAGCCGTTACCCAGTGACCTTCACATGGGCTATGTGGAGCTGTTACCCAGTGACCTTCACATGGGCTATGTGGAGCTGTTACCCAGTGACCTTCACATGGGCTATGGGAGCTGTTACCCAGTGACCTTCACATGGGCTATGTGGAGCCGTTACCCAGTGACCTTCACATGGGATATGTGGAGCCGTTTCCCAGTGACCTTCACATGGGATATGTGGAGCTGTTACCCAGTGACCTTCACATGGGCTATGTGGAGCTGTTACCCAGTGACCTTCACATGGGCTATGTGGAGCCGTTTCCCAGTGACTTTCACATGGGATATGTGGAGCCGTTTCCCAGTGACCTTCACATGGGCTATGTGGAGCTGTTACCCAGTGACCTTCACATGGGCTATGTGGAGCTGTTACCCAGTGACCTTCACATGGGATATGTGGAGCCGTTTCCCAGTGACCTTCACATGGGCTATGTGGAGCCGTTTCCCAGTGACCTTCACATGGGCTATGTGGAGCTGTTACCCAGTGACCTTCACATGGGCTATGTGGAGCCGTTACCCAGTGACCTTCACATGGGCTATGTGGAGCCGTTACCCAGTGACCTTCACATGGGCTATGTGGAGCTGTTACCCAGTGACCTTCACATGGGATATATGGAGCTGTTACCCAGTGACCTTCACATGGGCTATGTGGAGCTGTTACCCAGTGACCTTCACATGGGATATGTGGAGCCGAGGAGACAGATAGTGTTGGAGTTAGCCTTTGAAGAACAGATTAGATCAAAGGACATATACTTATCTTTGATCGCAAGAGCGTTCTAATGATGTGGATAAATGTATCAGGGGCTTGGCATGGCTCGACAGGCAGGGGGCGCTCTGGTCACTCCCGAGTCCCAATTGAATGAGTCGGAATCCAAAAAGGCCAAATCAAAGGGTATTCTCATCGTATTCCCATCGTGCTTCCAATCACCGCTAATTACCTTCTGTAACTCAATTATGGGAGTGATTAATGCGGTCTAAGAGCAATGTGGAAGGATTCAATTAGTGAATGCAACCACAATCCGCCATTCACCTTGTCCGACTGCCATAGCGTAACTGGGAAATGAACCAGAGCTAAACACTAGTACACGTATTTTCCATATTGCCGAGCCACTTCATGGTGACTGTGAACATTAGTCAAGTGTGATCAAACACAAATCCTTCAGTGGGGTGAGTACTTTGTGCTATGAACATTACCATACAGAACCACTGGCCCCAAGCCCCACCTCAGTACTCATTGGAATGAACTGGCAAACTGCCTTGGCAGGAAACTGGGGAGTCTGGTGCTTTCATGCAATCCTACAAGAGGTTTTGTATTAAACAAATATAGGATTTTAAAAAATTACAATATGGGACAAATCTCTGTCTGGTCTCCTCCCAATATCTTCGCTCTATATCAAACAAAGTGACATTTGAAACAGAGCAGATATTGAAAGAAGAAGCACAGAAATGTGGTGAGAAGCAACGGGAGTCAGCAGGAAAAGGAGAGGAGAGGAGAGGAGAGGAGAGGAGAGGAGAGGAGAGGAGAGGAGAGGAGAGGAGAGGAGAGGAGAGGAGAGGAGAGGAGAGGAGAGGAGAGGAGAGGAGAGGAGAGGAGAGGAGAGGAGAGGAGAGGAGAGGAGAGGAGAGGAGAGGAGAGGAGAGGAGAGGAGAGGAGAGAGAGAGGAGAGGAGAGGAGAGGAGAGGAGAGGAGAGGAGAGGAGAGGAGAGGAGAGGAGAGGAGAGGAGAGGAGAGGAGAGGAGAGGAGAGGAGAGGAGAGGAGAGGAGAGGAGAGGAGAGGAGAGGAGAGGAGAGCACTAGGGATGGTATCCTCACTGATTTCTTCTCTCAGGAAATCAACTGACTACATTTTATGCAGGCAGATATAAGATGAATAATGTTTACAGGATACCAAAGCCTCTATTCCATCTACATTCCCAAATATCTTCAACAAATGTCACCAGTTTTGTTTACAGTTCATGTGTGCTTCAGAAGGTCACTGGTGGGTTGAGCTCTTCCCTCTAGTTCCTGGGTGCAGTGCTGCTACTGTGATGCATCACATTTTCCAACTAAATTCCTTGTCATTGTTTGTATAACACAGTATATTCCAGAACCCTTAATCTCCCTTCTGTTCTCTCGCTGAGGTCACCAGCCAGCCGCCAAGAGGAAAAAGAGAAAGGTGACATCATCAAAACACGTCAACACGTGATGAACGTAACGAGGGAAGAAAGACCTTGTCTGTTGTCTGTAGCTTGTGTGGTGTGGAAACCCTTTGTTGCTTTTATGGATTTTGTTTTGTTGCTTTTTGCGCTACTGCTCTGTCTGTCTGTCTGTCTGTCTGTCTGTCTGTCTGTCTGTCTGTCTGTCTGTCTGTCTGTCTGTCTGTCTGTCTGTCTGTCTGTCTGTCTGTCTGTCTGTCTGTCTGTCTGTCTGTCTGTCTGTCTGTCTGTCTGTCTGTCTGTCTGTCTGTCTGTCTGTCTGTCTGTCTGTCTGTCTGTCTGTCTGTCTGTCTGTCTGTCTGTCTGTCTGTCTGTCTGTCTGTCTGTCTGTCTGTCTGTCTGTCTGTCTGTCTGTCTGTCTGTCTGTCTGTCTGTCTGTCTGTCTGTCTGTCTGTCTGTCTGTCTGTCTGTCTGTCTGTCTGTCTGTCTGTCTGTCTGTCTGTCTGTCTGTCTGTCTGTCTGTCTGTCTGTCTGTCTGTCTGTCTGTCTGTCTGTCTGTCTGTCTGTCTGTCTGTCTGTCTGTCTGTCTGTCTGTCTGTCTGTCTGTCTGTCTGTCTGTCTGTCTGTCTGTCTGCCTGCCTGCCTGCCTGCCTGCCTGCCTGCCTGCCTGCCTGCCTGCCTGCCTGCCTGCCTGCCTGCCTGCCTGCCTGCCTGCCTGCCTGCCTGCCTGCCTGCCTGCCTGCCTGCCTGCCTGCCTGCCTGCCTGCCTGCCTGCCTGCCTGCCTGCCTGCCTGCCTGCCTGCCTGCCTGCCTGCCTGCCTGCCTGCCTGCGTCCTATGTGTTACTTGTCCTATGTTGCTCTGCATGTTGCTCACTGCTCATTGTTTGTCTCTATTGTTATTGTAATAGTTTTTAATAACCTGCCCAGGGACTGTGGCTGGCTAAAACCGGCACTTTTACTGAAAGGTTTATTAATGTGCACTGTCCCTGTAAAAAAAATAAAAAATAAACTCAAACTCACTTCAGCTGAGGGCTACAACACATCAATGCCCTAACCTGTTCTATGGCAGCATCTATCCCCATAGGGTGAGCGGCAGCGGTGACTACAACCTCTGTCGCAATTCACACCTGTCTTGACATATTCCAATACGTTTACACTGACAGCCATCTTGTGAGTGACGCTAAGACGAATGGAAAGAAAACAAAACAAAGCCATTTTGACAGGGGTTCATTTGTGATATTTTTTTTTTGCAGCTTAGCTTTGAACAGGCTTTTTACACAAGGATTTGAATGATGCATTTCTTGCTGACATTCTTTCACCCAATGGCTAATCCAGAACGTATTGGAAATGCTTTAACTAGCCAAGCATTACAGGGAAAGTCATTCAGTAAATATTGCCTTCGATTTTGGACACTAAATCAAGTGCCATTCATCTCTGTCGTCACCTACCTCTTCTGAACCATCGTCTGACACTTTTAAAAAGGTTACTCAAAATCTTAAACCCTTGCCTCCCGAGTGGCGCAGCAGTCTAAGGCACTGCATCACAGTGCTAGAGGCGTCACGACAGACCCAGGTTCGATCCCAGGCTGTGTCGCAGCCGGCCGCAACCAGGAGACCCATGAGGCGGCGCACAATTGGCCCAGTGTCGTCCGGGTTAGGGGAGGGTTTGGCCAGCCGGGATGTCCTTGTCCCATCGCGCTCCAGTGACTCCTCCGCTGACTTCGGTCGCCAGTTGTACAGTGTTTCCTCCGACACGTTGGTGCGGCTGGCTTCCGTGTTGAGCGAGCAGTGTGTCAAGAAGCAGTGCGGCTTGGCAGGGTCTTGTTTCGGAGGACGCATGGCTCTCGACCTTTGCCTCTCCCGGGTCCGTACGGTAGTTGCAGCGATGGGATAAGACTAACTACCAATTGGATATCACGAAACTGGGGGTAAAAAGTAACAACAACAGCAACAAAAAATAAATAATAATAATAATAATAATTCTGAAACCTTTGAACGTGAAATGAACATAGGCATTTATTCATCTTTCCAAGCCCCTTATGTTTAAAAGTAAATCAACATGTATTGGTCGCGTACACAGTTTAGCAGACGCTGTAGCGGGTGCAGCGAAATGCTTATGTTGCTAGCTCCTAACAATGCAGTAAAATGTCAAACAGGTACACAAATAATCAAAAGTGTTGCACTCACTGTATCAGGTAATCACTCACTGTCTCAGGTTATCACTCACTGTATCAGGTTATCACTCACTGTATCAGGTTATCACTCACTGTATCAGGTTATCACTCACTGTATCAGGTTATCACTCACTGTATCAGGTTATCACTCACTGCATTCTAACTCAAATTAAAGTCATGATGAAACAACGGGATGGACTAAGTCAGTCTCATCTGTTTTTGCTGTTATCATCTGTATTAGCCTAGATATTCATTCCACTTTGACCTCTGGAATGATTACAGAGAAGAAGAAAAACTGTTTTACAAACACTCATGTTCTACAAGGATCTATTTACTAATTCTTCCCGTATGAGTGTGGAATTTCTCTGGAAATCACCTGCAGGAAACTGTCAGTAGTGTTTCCATGAATGTCTAGTTAATCCCTTTGTCTTTGAGTG
>NC_139998.1:56638079-56773079 GCF_964263955.1 Coregonus lavaretus
TGATGATATATGCCTTGTCTGGATGATGATCGTGATCCCTTCCCTGAAAGCCGGGCCAGAACTGTGACTGTGTAATGTCTGCTATCTAGTCTTCGGCTGTCCTATAGGAGAACCCTTTGAAGAAGCATTTTTGGTTCCAGGTAGAACCCTTTTGGGTTCCATGTAGAACTCTTTCCACAGAGGGTTCTACCTTGAACCAAAAAGGGTTATCCTATGGGGACAGCCGAAGAACCCTTTTGGAACTTTTTTTCTAAGAGCGTAGTGCAGGAAATGTGCTCTGAGATGAGAGAGAGAGAGAGAGCATGAGTGGAGAGAGTGAGAGAGAGCATGAGAGGGAGAGAGAGAGAGAGAGAGAGAGAGAGAGAGAGAGAGAGAGAGAGAGAGAGAGAGAGAGAGAGAGAGAGAGAGAGAGAGAGAGAGGAGGGAGAGAGCGAGAGAGAGAGAGAGAGAGAGAGAGAGAGAGAGAGAGAGAGAGAGAGAGAGAGAGAGAGATAGAGATAGATAGAGCGAGAGAGAGGACTGATAGAGAGAGAGAGAGAGAGAGAGAGAGAGAGAGAGAGAGAGAGAGAGAGAGAGAGAGAGAGACAAAGAGGTGAGACAGAGAGAGAGACAGGAGAGAGAGAGAGAGAGAGAGAGAGAGAGAGAGAGAGAGAGAGAGAGAGAGAGAGAGAGAGAGAGAGAGAGAGAGAGAGAGACAGAGAGAGAGAGAGAGAGAGAGAGAGAGAGAGAGAGAGAGAGACTCCACAGTCCCTGTGGAGCATCTTGGAGAGGATGTCAAAGAAGAGCAGCGTCAATCAGGAGATCTAGGGTTTCTCTCTCTTTCTCCTTTCTCCCTCCATTTCTCCCATCCGCTAACGACATCTCAGAGAACGGACGGTGCACATGATCTGATTTACGGGCGTGTGGATGGAGGGAGGAAGAAGGAGGGAGAGAATCAAATGTCCGGCCGGCCATGTGTTCTTTATTTATTACCAACAGGAATGAGAAGTGAGCTCATCGTCACCCTCTCTCTCTCTGTTTTACTTTCTCTCGCCCTTCCTAACTCTTTCTCGCAGGGACCATCTGGGATGAGTTATAGTGGGTCTCTCCACCACAAGAAAGGCAAGTGGCCGGCCTCCTAGAGGGAAAAGGCAGACTGGGAGACACTGGCTGGTGGTTTTGAGGAAGGACCACAGGGGTTGTCCGAGCAGTTAACAGTTTGTCATTTGTTCCACTTGACCATCTGTGGTGGCGCTGGGAATAGCAAGGGGAATATCACCAGACCTGAGAAAGACTTGGGATGTGTCTGAAGTGTATCATTTACTTTGTGCAGCATATGTGCAATTGAAAACATGTTACAATGTTACACTCCAACTTAATCTAACAGTGACTTTTTATGTATTTACACCAAAGAGTGAGTGGTTTTTTCCCCCCTATAATCAAACAAAATCATTAGTTGTAATACCAGGTGTGTGCTATAGATGTCTTCATATTATTGTTATTCTGTAAGATAGATGATCTGCATACTCTATTTGATGTGGCCTATATCTCTTCAAAAGAAAACGGAGCTGTAGTGGGAATTCCATTTTCAGCACGGAAGACATTTTTCCCATAACTGAGATCCACACGACACGATAAGAGAAACAAAATTACAAAATTAATTAAGATTCAGCAAAAAAAAAAAAACGGTTACTGGATTAATTTTACATTAATTGAAAAAAATGATGCGGACTGTAAATCACAAAATGAGATGTTTGGGAGCATCTGAGGCCTTCATTTGCAGTCTAGGACGCCTCTGTGGAGTGATTTGCATTCTGGGAAAGTTCTACTGAATGAGAAATAGAGTCAATTTCCATAATCTCCAGTTAATGTGTTTACAGTACGCCTATCTATAGATGTCAGATGATTAGGACCGCACTCTGCTAGGAGGGAAAACATGTCAATTATCATATAGATGATTATGTAGTACAGCAACAGCCGGTTGTACAGTGACACTCTGTCGTCCTCCTCCTCCAGTTGGCATATTTCTATCCACCGACTTACACACAGAGAGCAAAATGAGCGACCTTTCCCCTCAGCACCTCGGATGTAACACCTTGAGTCATGTGGAGTATGAGAGTAGCCCTCTTTCCAGTCGCTGTTTTTTCAGAGTTGCACGTGGGCTCAGTGCCTAGCGAGAGACCGGAGGTGAAGACTGTCTGCTATTAATAAGAAAAATATGCTCTCCTTGTGCAGCGAGGCACGCTAACGTGTTTTGTCTGTGTAGCCAGAGGCTCAGCGCTGCAGCACAACAAAGGTGGTGAGAACGGCGTCCATGTTAGGACAGCCTCAGCGATGAAGTTCTGCTGAGACGCCTCTTCGCTGAGATAAAAAAAATAAGTTGTGCTGATACTGAAGCTGTCCTGATATGGATACCGTAAGATAGCCTCTTTCAAATTGTGCGGCTGTGCACCGCGGTGGGAGTGAATGGTGGGTGGGCTAACGACACCAGCCGAGCTCTGACTCAGGACCTGGGCCTGTATTCATGAAGAGTGGGAGTAGTGTTAAAGGATCATAATTCATGAGACTATATATGGACAGGGGGGGGGGGGGGGCTGATCCTAGATCAGCACTCTTACTCAGAGATGCTTTTTGAATACAGGCCCAGGAATGATTCTGGATTATCATTCTCAGTCTTTGTGAACATTTAAAAAGGGACTGTATGTGAAATGTATCACAGATATTTCGTATCCATCTAAAATGGTTTGATCCAATGACAGTTCTATGGGTCGATGGACAACGGACAGCTATCTGCCAACTGCCTGTCAATTTATGTGCTGTCGAAAATCAAAATGAGTTGAATTTCTGATGGATCTAGATTAACATGGTATGTTCTTCACCCCGTCTCTGTGTGGCTAGACTCAGGCTGAAAGTCCTTGTCTACTGTTATGAAGAATGAATCAAGAGGGTCCTGCAGTGGCAGCTATATGTGAAGGAACAACATGATATCACCACATCATCCCAGACACCCGGGACCCACTCCAATTCGCATACCGCCCCTACAGATCCATAGATGATGCAATCTCAATTTGCACCAGGCAACAACACATCCACCACGCTGACCGTCAACAAAGGGGGCCCTTAAGTGGTGAATGCTTAGTCCCCGTCCTGTACTCCCTGTTCACCCACGAGTCCGTGGCCGCGCACGACTCCAACACCATCATTAACTTTTCTGATGATGACGGGTGGTTTGCCTTGATCACCAGTGACCTGGCAGTGTGGTGCCAGGAAAAACAATCTCTCCCTCAACATCAGCAAGACAAAGGAGCTGACCGTTGACTACAGTGGGGTCAAGAGCTTCAAGCTCCTCAGTGTCTTCATCACTAAGGAATTTTCATGGTTCACACACACCAACGAGGCACGACAATGCCTCTTCCTCCTCAGGATGCTGAAAAGATTTGGCATGGGCCCTCAGATCCTCAAAAAGTTATACAGCTGCACCATTGAGAACATCTTGACTAGCTGTATCACTACTTGGTATGGCAACTTCTTGGCATCGGACAGAGGGTAGTGAGCACTGCCCACTACATCACTTGGGCCGAGCTCCATGCCATCCATGACCTCTATACCAGGCGGTGTCAGAGGAAGGCCCTAAAAATGTTCAAAGACTCCAGCCACCCAAGTCATAGACTGTTCTCTCTGCTACCGCACGGCACCAATGCATCAACTCTGGAACCAACAGGACCCTGAACAGCTTCTACCCCCAAGCCATACGACTACTAAATAGTTAGTTAAATAGTTAACCAACAGCTACCCGGACTATCTACATTGACCCTTTTTGCCTTAACTCATTTGACTCATCACATACACTGCTGCTACTGTTTATTATCTATCCTGTTGCCTAGTCACTTTACCCCTACCTACAGTGCATTCGGAAAGTGTTCAGACCCCTTAGCTTTTTCTACATTTTGTTACGTTACAGCCTTATTCTAAAATGGATTAAATCGTTTTCCCCCCCTCATCAAACTACACACAATACCCCATAATGACAAAGCAAAAACAGTTTTTTAGACATTTTTGCAAATGAATTAAAAATCAAAAACTGAAATATTACATTTACATAAGTATTCAGACCCTTTACTCAGTACTTTGTTGAAGCACCTTTGGCAGCGATTACAGCCTCAAGTCTTCTTGGGTATGACGCTACAAGCTTGGCACAACTGTATTTGGGGAGTTTCTCCCATTCTCCGCTGCAGATCCTCTCAAGCTCTGTCAAGTTGGATGGGGAGCATCACTGCACAGCTATTTTCAGGTCTCTCCAGAGATGTTTGATCGGGTTCAAGTCCAGGCTCTGGCTGGGCCACTCAAAGACATTCAGAGACTTGTCCCGAAGCCACTCCTGCATTGTCTTGGCTGTGTGCTTAGGGTCATTGTCCTGTTGGAAGGTGAACCTTCTCCCCAGTCTGAGGTCCTGAGCACTCTGGAGCAGGTTTTCATCAAGGATCTCTCTGTACTTTGCTCCGTTCATCTTTCCCTCGATCCTGACTAGTCTCCCAGTCCCTGCCGCTGAAAAACATCCCACAGCATGATGCTGCCACCACCGTGCTTCACCGTGGGGATGGTGCCAGGTTTTCTCCAGATGTGATGCTTGGCATTCAGGCCAAAGAGTTCAATCTTTGTTTCATCAGAATCTTGTTTCTGTATGAGAGTACTTTAGGTGCCTTTGGCCAAACTCCAAACGGGCTGTCATGTGCCTTTTACTGATGAGAAGCTTCCATCTGGCCATTCTACCATAAAGGCCTGAATGGTGGACTGCTGTAGAGATGGTTGTCCTTCTGGAAAGTTCTCCCATCTCCACAGAGGAACTCTGGAGCTCTATTAGAGTGACCATCGGGTTCTTGGTAATTTCCTTGACCAAGGCCCTTCTCCCCCGATTGCTCAGTTTGGCCGCATGGCCAGCTCTAGGAAGAGTCTTGGTGGTTTCAAACTTCTTCCATTTAAGAATGATGGAGGCCACTGTGTTCTTGGGGTCCTTCAATGCTGCAGAAATGTTTTGGTACCCTTCCCCAGATCTGTGCCTTGACACAATCCTGTCTCGGAGCTCTACGGACCTCATGTCTTGGATTTCGTTCTGACATGCACTGTCAACTGTGGGACCTTATATAGACAGGTGTGTGCCTTTCCAAATCATGTCCAATCATTTGAATTTAACACAGGTTAACTACAATCAAGTTGTTGAAAAATCTCAAGGATGTTCAATGGAAACAGATGCACCTGAGCTCAATTTCGAGTCTCATTGCAAAGGGTCTGAATACATATGTAAATAAGGTATTTTTGGTGTTAATTTTTAACAAATTTGCTAACAATTTGTTTTCACTTTGTCATTATGGGGTATTGAGTGTAGATTGATAAGGAAATTGTTTTATTTAATCCATTTTAGAATAAGTCTATAATGTAACAAAATGTGGAAAAAGTCAAGGGGTCTGGATATTTTCAGAATGCACTGTATATGTACATATCTACCTCAATTACCTCGTACCCCTGCACATAGCCACTGTTACCCTGTGTATATAGCCACTGGTACCACTGCACATAGCCACTGTTACCCCGTGTATATAGCCACTGGTACCCTGTGTATATAGCCACTGGTACCCCATGTATATAGCCACTGGTACCCCGTGTATATAGCCACTGGTAACCTGTGTATATAGCCACTGTTACCCCATGTATATAGCCACTGGTACCCTGTGTATATAGCCACTGGTACCCCATGTATATAGCCACTGGTACCCCGTGTATATAGCCACTGGTAACCTGTGTATATAGCCACTGTTACCCCATGTATATAGCCACTGGTACCCCATGTATATAGCCACTGTTACCCCGTGTATATAGCCACTGTTACCCCATGTATATAGCCACTGGTACCCCATGTATATAGCCACTGTTACCCAGTGTATATAGCCACTGGTACCCTGTGTATATAGCCACTGGTACCCCATGTATATAGCCACTGGTACCCTGTGTATATAGCCACTGTTACCCCGTGTATATAGCCACTGGTACCCCATGTATATAGCCACTGTTACCCAGTGTATATAGCCACTGTTACCCAGTGTATATAGCCACTGGTACCCCATGTATATAGCCACTGTTACCCAGTGTATATAGCCACTGGTACCTCATGTATATAGCCACTGGTACCCCGTGTATATAGCCACTGGTACCCCGTGTATATAGCCACTGTTACCCCGTGTATATAGCCACTGTTACCCCGTGTATATAGCCACTGGTACCCCATGTATATAGCCACTGTTACCCAGTGTATATAGCCTCTGGTATCTCATGTATATAGCCACTGGTACCCCGTGTATATAGCCACTGGTACCCCGTGTATATAGCCACTGTTACCCCGTGTATATAGCCACTGGTACCCTGTGTATATAGCCACTGGTACCCCATGTATATAGCCACTGGTACCCCGTGTATATAGCCACTGGTAACCTGTGTATATAGCCACTGTTACCCCATGTATATAGCCACTGGTACCCTGTGTATATAGCCACTGGTACCCCATGTATATAGCCACTGGTACCCCGTGTATATAGCCACTGGTAACCTGTGTATATAGCCACTGTTACCCCATGTATATAGCCACTGGTACCCCATGTATATAGCCACTGTTACCCCGTGTATATAGCCACTGTTACCCCATGTATATAGCCACTGGTACCCCATGTATATAGCCACTGTTACCCAGTGTATATAGCCACTGGTACCCTGTGTATATAGCCACTGGTACCCCATGTATATAGCCACTGGTACCCTGTGTATATAGCCACTGTTACCCCGTGTATATAGCCACTGGTACCCCATGTATATAGCCACTGTTACCCAGTGTATATAGCCACTGTTACCCAGTGTATATAGCCACTGGTACCCCATGTATATAGCCACTGTTACCCAGTGTATATAGCCACTGGTACCTCATGTATATAGCCACTGGTACCCCGTGTATATAGCCACTGGTACCCCGTGTATATAGCCACTGTTACCCCGTGTATATAGCCACTGTTACCCCGTGTATATAGCCACTGGTACCCCATGTATATAGCCACTGTTACCCAGTGTATATAGCCTCTGGTATCTCATGTATATAGCCACTGGTACCCCGTGTATATAGCCACTGGTACCCCGTGTATATAGCCACTGTTACCCCGTGTATATAGCCACTGGTACCTCATGTATATAGCCACTGTTACCCCGTGTATATAGCCACTGGTACCCCGTGTATATAGTCACTGGTACCCCGTGTATATAGCCACTGGTACCCTGTGTATATAGCCACTGGTACCCCGTGTATATAGCCACTGGTACACCATGTATATAGCCACTGGTACCCCGTGTATATAGCCACTGGTACCCCATGTATATAGCCACTGGTACCCCATGTATATAGCCACTGGTACCCCGTGTATATAGCCACTGGTACCCCGTGTATATAGCCACTGGTACCCCATGTATATAGCCACTGGTACCCCGTGTATATAGCCACTGGTATCCCATGTATATAGCCACTGGTACCCCATGTATATAGCCACTGGTACCCCATGTATATAGCCACTGGTACCCCGTGTATATAGCCACTGGTAACCCGTGTATATAGCCACTGGTACCCCATCTATATAGCCACTGGTACCCCGTGTATATAGCCACTGGTAACCCGTGTATATAGCCACTGGTAACCCGTGTATATAGCCACTGGTACCCCATGTATATAGCCACTGGTACCCCATGTATATAGCCACTGGTACCCCGTGTATATAGCCACTGGTACCCCATGTATATAGCCACTGGTACCCCGTGTATATAGCCACTGGTAACCCGTGTATATAGCCACTGGTACCCCATGTATATAGCCACTGGTACCCCATGTATATAGCCACTGGTACCCTGTGTATATAGCCACTGTTACCCCATGTATATAGCCACTGGTACCCCGTGTATATAGCCACTGGTACCCCGTGTATATAGCCACTGGTACCCCGTGTATATAGCCACTGGTAACCCGTGTATATAGCCACTGGTACCCCATGTATATAGCCACTGGTACCCCGTGTATATAGCCACTGGTACCCTGTGTATATAGCCACTGTTACCCCATGTATATAGCCACTGGTACTCTGTGTATATAGCCACTGGTACCCCGTGTATATAGCCACTGGTAACCCGTGTATATAGCCACTGGTAACCCGTGTATATAGCCACTGTTACCCTGTGTATATAGCCACTGGTACCCCATGTATATAGCCACTGGTACTCTGTGTATATAGCCACTGGTACCCCGTGTATATAGCCACTGGTAACCCGTGTATATAGCCACTGGTAACCCGTGTATATAGCCACTGTTACCCTGTGTATATAGCCACTGGTACCCCGTGTATATAGCCACTGGTACCCTGTGTATATAGCCACTGGTACCCCGTGTATATAGCCACTGGTACCCTGTGTATATAGCCACTGGTACCCCGTGTATATAGCCACTGGTACCCCGTGTATATAGCCACTGGTACCCTGTGTATATAGCCACTGTTACCCCATGTATATAGCCACTGGTACCCTGTGTATAACAAAGTTATCGTTACTCATTGTGTATTTATTCCTCGTGTTGTTGTTATTATTTATTTATTTTTCTTTCTCTCTGCATTGTTGAAGGGCCGTCAGTAAGCATTTCACTGTTAGTCTACACCTGCTGTTTACCAAGCATGTGACAAATACAATTTGATTTGATAGCGATATCTTTGAGAATACAATCTGCTGTTGATCTCATTTTAGGTGGAAATGCTTTGCTGAGTATGTGCCTCTGTCTGAGCGTGTGTGTGTGTGTGTGTGTGTGTGTGTGTGTGTGTGTGTGTGTGTGTGTGTGTGTGTGTGTGTGTGTGTGTTTGTTTGTATCTGCGTGCGTGCTTGCGTGCGTGTAACAGAGCTGAAGCGTCCAGCTCCCCAGATAGCAATTGCCATTACTCACACCGACAGTCAGTGTCTTGCTTTCTGGGCCCCAGTGCAGAGATAAGGCATTGGATCCCTCTCGCCCAACGGTTTGATCAATCTGGAGATTTACGGCCAGTACTGCAGCACACTGATGAAGCATAAATGTAGTAAATTCAACGTCACCTTTCGAGCCCACTGTGGTCCAAAACACACTCCTAACTCCAATACTCTCTTACAGAAATCTTCACAACTTTTGCATTTAGCATGCTCACCACTGGCATCTGTGGACAAGGTTATCCAAAACAGCTCAGACTTGACTCTCTGTTTTTAATCTGGTTTCCCATGTTTGGGATATCAGTTCTGATCTGTCATCCGCTCCGGGTGGGAGCGTAGCGTCTTCCCGAAAGGCTAGCCTGCGTAACTGAAATTTCACTGCCGCATGTGGAATATTCAATGCTCATCCCATTGTTGACTGGCAGGGCCTTTTCAACTGGTCTGCGGCCTGTTTCTTTTTCCTCAGACACTCCTCAAAAGCCTCCTCGCTCTGGGGTTGAAGTCTTTCTCTCCTTCTCGTCTCACTTTGCCTCCAGTCTTGTATTTCAGTGGAATGAATCTTCTAAGGAGGTGATCTTCAACTTATCTACAAGTGGAGAAGAATCAAGGTTTATTCATAAGTCACTGGCCTCATCCAAGGTCAAGATCCCACTTAATTAAGACACTCACTTCTTCTTCCACTGAGTCATCAAGACCTTGCTTGAGCAAATCCTGAGGCTTGCTCAGCAAAATTCAGGTGCGGTACTGAGGAAAAACTGCTTAGTATAATCCTTTCTGTCTTTATGATGCTATGGAGGTATAGACTGTGTAGTAGGTTGAAGGTGGAAGGTAGGTGCATCTCTCTCTGTATCAGTAACCTGAGCAAAGAGTAACTCCCTGGCCATTCAGGATGAAGATGATGAAGCTAGCACAAAGGCTTGACCCTACTTTCTCAAGGTGGGGGGGCTGAGTGGATGGAGAGGGGAGGAGGAGGGGTGAGGGGGCTTAATGGTGCAACCTGCCTGACCTTGTGAACCCGATTGTTGGAAAGGAGGAACTCAAAGAACCTGGCAGGAGTCCCATTCAAGAGGAATAAAGGCAGAAAGCTTGGATATCCGACATGTGGTTCGAATTTCTCCATCTTTACAAGGGATTGGCCTGTATTCCAGTCAGGCAGAATGTCACAAATTCATCTCCTTGTTTTTGCAGCGTTCGTTAGCCTTTTGTGCTCCTAGGAATTTTTCAAATACTTCCTATATGTTCTTTAAGGTATTTATTATAGCAAAGATAACGCCCGTCCAAATCATCATGAGGCCTAGCTTCGGAAGTTTTCTCCCATACAGTATCTATGGCTCACTCTCTCTTAAATGCCTTGCGGCTGATTCCACTATTTATGAATGTGGAGACTAGTGGACCTGCTAATCTAATGCAGTTGGCGTGAGTGAGATCATTACTTCTGCTTAGGCAGACATCTGAGGAGGCCTGAAGCTGGGCTGAACACCTCTGATCTCTCTCTCCCCTGGAAACTTCTCCTCAGTAGCCTGGAAACTTCTCCTCAGCAGCCAGATACAGAACCACTCTTGATCAAACAGATCTCTGCTTCCCCATAACACTTCTCTCCTCATTTGTAGGCCCAATTTCTAAAGCTCCTGAAAATGTGTCTGCTTTTGCTTTTTTTTTTTTGCCCAGAAATTGTGTTGTCGTCCATAGTTCGGTCTACAGTCAGTCTGTTTCAAAGCTATGGACATGAAGTCCACAGTTAGAATGTTGGGACATTGCACTTGGTTCCATGAGGAATATCTCCCTCTTTCTCTCCCTTTGCAGTCTCAGGCATCATGTTGTGCCACCGTTGGCCTATAGGGGGAGCCCCTACATCACGTTCCCTCATGGTGACTTCACTACTCATTTCCCCTTACTGTCCCAAGGATGCTACAGCCACTACAGCTGCCTCACGTCCTCTCCACTGTTAGGGTCTCTGGGTCGTTCCACCAATTCGGTGCTTTTTGAGGAGTGTAACTAGTTTTTTTTATTTTTTTATACTTTTGATTTCAGCTAATTTTAACATTCTGTCATAAAGGGCACATGTTCAACTTAATAAAAAAAGTTTTCCCATCTCAAGAGGTATTGAGCACGTCACTGTTACTTCTTGTTTCAGTTTTTGCTTGTAAGCAGGAATAAGGAGGTTAGAGTTATGATCAGATTTGCCAAAATGGAGGGCGAAGAAGAGTTTTGTATGCGTCTCTGTGTGGAGTAAAGGTGATCTAGAGTTTTTTTTCTAATCTAGTTGCAGAGGTGACATGCTGGTAGATATTAGGTGAGATAGATTTCAGTTTACCTGCATTAAATTCTGTGACCACTAGGAGCACCGCCTCTGGATGAGCATTTTCCTGTTTGCTTATGGCCTTATACAGCTCATTGAGTGTGTTTACATGTTACATTTACATTTTAGTCATTTAGCAGACGCTCTTATCCAGAGCAATTAGGGTTAAGTGCCATGCTCAAGGGCACATCGACAGATTTTTCACCCTAGTCGGCTCAGGGATTAGAACCAGCGACCTTTCGATTACTGGCACAACGTCTCTTAACCACTAAGCTACCTGCCGCCCCAGCGTTCTTAGTGCCAGCATCGGTTTGTGGTGGTAAATAGACACAGTCTCGGTAAACAGTACAGTCTACATCTTATCATGAGGTATTCTAACTCAGGCGAGCAGAACCTCGAGACTTCCTTAACATTAGAGATCCCGCATCAGCTGTTAACAAACATTCCCCTTGTGACAGGGGAAATGGAAGGTTGTTGTGTGCAACAGGGAGTGGCAATTGAATGCAAGCTTCACAAAAAAAAATATTAAAAAATTAAATAATTCTAGCCTGTCTATCTGTGGGTAACAGGGTTGACATGTTATGCTCGACCCACTCAGTTTTCCACCACAAAACACCAGAAAATGTCCAAAAAGAGTAGAACCAGCTCACCTGCTTTTACACTATGGCTTGACTATTAGATGTTCAACGTTTCTTTAGAAAAACATATTTTAAAAGGAGTGGTTTCACCATAGTAAAACGGGAGTCCAGTTCAGATAACAGGGTGACCTTAAAATGAGGGACAGACGTCAGTTAATCACTAATCACATGAAATACATAATAATCTTCAGAAATGAATTTGGCAAAGCAACAAAATAACTAGGGCTTTACAGTGATGGGGAAAACATGGATAAATGTTGGGGTTTAAGTGGGTTAAAATCTTCCTAGAAGTCACAGAGGGTGCATGGAGGGACATGTCAAAATGCAGAATTTTGACACTTTAGCAAGTCTTTCTAAATATAACATTTATTGAATTCTCCATTTATTAAAAGGGCACTTAATATAACAGGCATTTAATATAACAGGCTATTAAAATAAAATACAATATCAAAGGGATGCAAAAAGCCCTCTTTTCACGGAACGACCCCTCTATGGTCAGAGACAATAAAGACCTTCGACGCGCACACACATGCACACACACGCACCACAGCAATGTGAACTGTGAAGCAACATCACTAGATGAAAGTAGACGCCGATCAAGCTGAATGGATTTCACGCCATTGTTGTACAGTAAAGCAGACAAGCCGTGACATAGGTAACGACGCGTGACACACAAACATCTCCCAGCACCAAAGCCCCGTCGGTCGAGCAACGGAGAACGTTAGCGCCGTCAATCTAAGGGGAGTGGAGAGCGCTGTCTCTACTGTAACTAAAAAGGCATGTCATATTCTCAGCGAATGAGGAGGGGGTAGGGGACTTGAATGAGTGTTTTTTTTTGTTGGTTTTTGTTGCAGTTCTGTTGATTATCATTGGTCACAGTCTCGGCCAATGCAAAACTGTCTAATTTTGTGTAACTGGAGAGAGATAGGTTCTGTGCCACTTACACATATATTAGGATCCCCCGATAAGGCAACTTTTCAATGATCAGATTAACAATTTGATGGCTTGTTTGAATGATTATTGACCAAACAAG
Organism: Coregonus lavaretus; assembly: GCF_964263955.1. Lineage (NCBI taxonomy): Eukaryota > Metazoa > Chordata > Actinopteri > Salmoniformes > Salmonidae > Coregonus > Coregonus lavaretus. Next base: position 56,651,053 of record NC_139998.1, read on the forward strand.
CATCAAGAAAATGTTCCTTAGGCCTATAATTAGTCTAAAATGGAAAATAACTTAAATAAAACCAGACACTTTTCCTCCATAGCACCTGATCTATATTTTGATCTATATTCTTAGCACCTTATTATTTCAGTTTCAGTCTCATGATCAATTAAACAGTAAATGGTTTTCAGTAATGTGATTTAAAAGAGAATAGTGTGGCTGAGCTCCATCATAAGACGTTTTCTTGAGAGCGTAGCACAGACAGACAGACAGACAGACAGACAGACAGGCAGAAAGACAGGCAGAAAGGCAGGCAGGCAGGCAGACAGACAGACAGGCAGGCAGGCAGGCAGGCAGACAGACAGGCAGTGTGTAAGTGCACAGAGGGCAGATAGTCAGAGCGACAGACAGGCAGACAGAGGGACAGGCAGACAGGCAGACAGGCAAACAGGCAGACAGGCAGGCAGTGTGTAAGTGCATAGAGGGCAGACAGTGTGTGGATGTGTGTTATGCCTCTGACCTCCATGGAGCCGCAGGGCCAATACATCTCAATATACACAGGAAAGTAGAAGGTTTCACTGGAAACTGCTTTCCAGAGATAATGCTCAAACTCTTAGTAAAACAGTGGCACAGATCGAGGAAACAAAATGGTCGCTCAGTTTAATCGTTTGACAAGGGCAGCATATCCCCCCGAACGCCATGTGTCGTCTGGGCCATGACGACATGTAAAGCCCCAATCCCACAACTACCTGTGTGTGTGCGTGCGTGTGTGTGCACTTGTGTGCTAGTTCCACAAATTAACTTTTAAGAAGGCACACCTGTTAATTGAAATTAATTCCAGGTGACTACCTCATGAAGCTGGTTGAGAGAGTGCCAAGAGTGTTCAAAGCTGTCATCAAGGCAAAGGGTGGCTATTTGAAGAATCTCAAATATAAATGTATTTTGATTTGTTTAACACTTTTTTGGTTACAACATGATTCCATGTGTGTTATTTCATAGTTTTGATGTCTTTACTATTTTTCTACAATGTAGAAAATAGTAAAAATAAATTAAAACCCTTGAATGAGTAGATGTTCTAAAACTTTTGACCGGTAGTGTATATATATATATATATACACACATATTCTGACAGGGAGTCAATGCTGAGACCAAGGTCTCTTTTCCAGACAAGCCCTGTATAGCACCACAATACACATACAAATACAACAAACACATTGAACACGTTATTATACACAACAATACACAAAAAAAAAAAAACACAATCGTAAAAATAAAAAAAAAGATTTGTCAGGAAAAAGACCCCTACCTAACAACCTTCTGAAATGCCCTAGAGCAGGGTTCTTCAATTCCGGTCCTGGAGGTTTTTTATTTCTACCTGGTAGTTAATTGCACTCACCTGGTGTCCCAGGTCTGAATTAGCCCCTGATTAGAAGGAGAGGATGAAAAACAGAGGTGTCTCGGCCCTCCAGGACCGGAATTGAAGAACCCTGCCCTAGAGGCACCAATTCCTCCAATTTTAAAGTGCATTGTAGATCGTTCCACACGTCAGTTGCAAAAAAAAAACAACTAAAAGCAGATCTTACCCAACTCAGTGGGGATGGAAGGGACCTCCAGAGTTAGCCGTTCCCTGAGCCCGGGTCCGGTAGCCCGTACATCTATAGGTTAACAACGAGGTAAGGTATGGCAGAAGTTTATGCAAGAGGGCTTTGTAGACAAAAAGTGCACATCGATCTGTGAAACTTCAAGGAGGGCCAGCCCACATTCTGATACAAAATGCAATGATGTGTACTGAACCTATCGCCAGATAATAAAGCACAATGCACTATGATAAACTGCATCCAATGGCTTCAATACAGTGGCAACTGCATTCATATAGACAATATGGCCATAGCCTATGACCGGAATGAATGTTGACTGAATTATTTGTTTTCTGCTATTTAATGAAAGACAGGACCTGTTGCTATAGAAGTAGCGTATTTTAATTCTTAATTTCTTAACTAACTCATCAACGTGCTTTTTTGAAAGATTGCTTTTTGTCAATCCAGATGCCCAGATATTTATAGGCAGGGACATGATCAATGAGGGCACCATCCAAAGAATGTATGCATAAATCATCAGATACAATTTTACGTGATTTGGAAAATAACATATACTTGGTTTTACCTGCATTAAGTACCCATTTCAGCTCAAAAAAGGCTTTTTGCAAGGCAATAAAGGCAGATTGAAGCTCTGACAGAGACTGGTCAGCTGTAGCAAGTTAATCTATTTCTCAATTTCCTGAAAAACTGCCAATCAGCTACAGAGTTTTTACAGCCTTGGAGCAGGCCTGATTTCTCATCATAACAAGATCTGAAAGTTCTGTACAGAACCAAGGATGTGTTCTATTTTTTACTCTAAGGTGTTTAAAGGGTTTGTCCGCCGGAGAGATACAGATAGATGAGCTAATTCAGGGTCTGCAGCTGATAGAGGAAAAGTCAGAGAAATACACATCATCGTCATTTAGCAGACGCTCTTATCCAGAGCAACTTACAGTTAAGTGAGTGCATACGTTTTTCATACTGCCCCCCCCCATGGGAATCGAACCCACAACCCTGGCATTGCAAGCACCATACTCTACCAACTGAGCTACAGGAGGCTATCATGAAGAAAAGGGTAATACAAAAAAAAGATATCTTCATAATTATATGAGAATCAGTGTTAATCTGTTTGTTATCGCTAATACATGCAGTAGTACCCATTGGATGCAGTGATCACAATACAGTGGCTACAGAGCCTTCAGAAACTATTCATATATCTTGATTTATTCCACATTTTGTTGTTACAGCCTGAATTCAAAATTGATTAAACAATACACACATATACATACACACACACACACACACACACACATATACATGTATACATATACAGTGGGGAGAACAAGTATTTGATACACTGCCGATTTTGCAGGTTTTCCTACTTACAAAGCATGTAGAGGTCTGTCATTTTTATCATAGGTACACTTCAACTGTGAGGGACGGAATCTAAAACAAAAATCCAGAAAATTACATTGTATGATTTTTAAGTAATTAATTTGCATTTTATTGCATGACATAAGTATTTGATCACCTACCAAACCAGTAAGAATTCCGGCTCTCACAGACCTGTTCGTTTTTCTTTAAGAAGCCCTCCTGTTCTCCACTCGTTACCTGTATAAAAGACACCTGTCCACAACACTCAATCTAACAGATTCCAACCTCTCCACAATGGCCAAGACCAGAGAGCTGTGTAAGGACATCAGGGATAAAATTGTAGACCTGCACAAGGCTGGGATGGGCTACAGGACAATAGGCAAGCAGCTTGGTGAGAAGGCAACAACTGTTGGCGCAATTATTAGAAAATGGAAGAAGTTCAAGATGACGGTCAATCTCCCTCGGTCTGGGGCTCCATGCAAGATCTCACCTCGTGCCATCCAGGACCTCTATACCAGGCGGTGTCAGAGGAAGGCCCTCAAAATTGTCAAAGACTCCAGCCACCCTAGTCATAGACTGTTCTCTCTGCTACCGCACGGCAAGCGGTACCGGAGTGCCAAGTCTAGGTCCAAAAGACTTCTCAACAGCTTCTACCCCCAAGCCATAAGACTCCTGAACAGCTAATTATGGCTACCCGGACTATTTGCACTGCCCCCCCACCCCATCCTTTTTACGCTGCTGCTACTCTGTTAAGTATTTATGCATAGTCACTTTAACTCTACCCACATGTACATATTACCTCAACTACCTCAACTAGCCGGTGCCCCCGCACATTGACTCTGCAACGGTACCCCCCTGTATATATAGCCTCCCTACTGTCACTTTATTTTACTGTATATATAGCCTCCCTACTGTCACTTTATTTTACTTCTGCTCTTTTTTTCTCAACACTTTTTTTGTTGTTGTTTTATTCTTACTTTTTTTGTTTAAAATAAATGCACTGTTGGTTAAGGGCTGTAAGTAAGCATTTCACTGTAATGTCTGCACCTGTTGTATTCGGCGCATGTGACCAATACAATTTGATTTGATTTGATTTGATCAATGATCATGAGGAAGGTGAGGGATCAGCCCAGAACTACACAGTAGGACCTGGTCAATGACCTGAAGAGAGCTGGGACCACAGTCTCAAAGAAAACCATTAGTAACACACTACGCCGTCATGGATTAATATCCTGCAGCGCACGCAAGGTCCCCCTGCTCAAGCCAGCGCATGTCCAGGCCCATCTGAAGTTTGCCAATGACCATCTGGATGATCCAGAGGAGGAATGGGAGAAGGTCATGTGGTCTGATGAGACAAAAATATAGCTTTTTGGTCTAAACTTCACTCACCGTGTTTGGAGGAAGACGAAGGATGAGTACAACCCCAAGAACACCATCCCAACCGTGAAGCATGGAGGTGGAAACATCATTCTTTGGGGATGCTTTTCTGCAAAGGTGAAAGGACAACTGCACCGTATTGAGGGGAGGATGGATGGGGCCATGTATCGCAAGATCTTGGCCAACAACCTCCTTCCCTCAGGAAGAGCATTGAAGATGGGTCGTGGCTGGGTCTTCCAGCATGACAACGACCCGAAACACACAGCCAGGGCAACTAAGGAGTGGCTCCGTAAGAAGCATCTCAAGGTTCTGGAGTGGCCTAGCCAGTCTCCAGACCTGAACCCAATAGAAAATCTTTGGAGGGAGCTGAAAGTCCGTATCGCCCAGCGACAGCCCCGAAACCTGAAGGATCTGGAGAAGGTCTGTATGGAGGAGTGGTCCAAAATCCCTGCTGCAGTGTGTACAAACCTGGTCAAGACCTACAGGAAACGTATGATCTCTGTAATTGCAAACAAAGGTTTCTGTACCAAATATTAAGTTCTGCTTTTCTGATGTATCAAATACTTATGTCATGCAATAAAATGCAAATTAATTACTTAAAATCATACAATGTGATTTTCTGGATTTTTGTTTTAGATTCCGTCTCTCACAGTTGAAGTGTACCTATGATAAAAATTACAGACCTCTACATGCTTTGTAAGTAGGAAAACCTGCAAAATCGGCAGTGTATCAAATACTTGTTCTCCCCACTGTATATAATCACACGGTGGATATATATATATATATATATATATATATATATATATATATATATATATATATATATATATATATATAATGACAAAGCGAAAACTTGTTTTTATAAATTTGTGCAAATTTATTGAAGATTATATACAGATATAGCTAATTTACATACGTATTCACACCCCTGAGTCAATACTTTGTAGAAGCACCATTAGCAGCGATTAAAGATGTGAGTCTATCTGGGTAAGTCTCTAAGAGCTTTTCACACCTGGATTGTACAACATTTGGCCATTATTATTTTAAAATTCTTCAAGCTCTGTCAAATTGGTTGTTGATCATTGCTAGACAACCATTTTCAGTTCTTGCCATAGATTTTCAAGCAGATTTCAGTCAAAACTTTAACTCGGCCACCCAGGAACATTCATTTGGCCTTGTGTTTTAGGTTATTGTCCTGCTGAAAGGTGAATTCATCTCCCAGTGTCTATTGGAAAGCAGAATAAACCAGGTTTTCCTCTAGGGATTTGCCTGTGCTTAGCTCCATTCCGTTTCTTTTTTATCCTAAAAAACTCCCCAGTCCTTAACAATTACAAGCATACAGCTGGACAAGCTGACCACAGTGGGCTTCCCAATTCAACTTCATGGTCACAAGATCATTACTGACAATAGCCCTGGGAATATGGTTATCTGTTGTAGTACGATGATAACTCTGAAATAGTGGGAATGGGAAATGTTACCTTAGCCGGTTTGGACTGTTTTTGAGTCAAAAACTGTCAACTGAGTGTGTGTGTGTTTACACAAATCGTGTGTGCTGTATGTGTGTGTGTGATTGTGTGTGCGTGTGTGTGCATGTGTGTGTGTATGTGTGTGTCTGTGTGTGTGTGTGTGTGTTAGTGTGTCTCTTTGTCTTTGGGAGAACTCGTTAACCATGCAGACATTTGCCCCATCCGCTTTAGTGCCAGCTCAGTCAACACAGTTTTTCATTTTCATTTTTCACGCTTGCCGTTTCGTTCCCCTCCTGCCTCTCCTTAACCTTCTCTCCCCCTATCCTCCTCTCCTCCTCTCTCTCTCATCTCTCTCCTTCCCTCCTTCCCTCCGTCTCATGCTTTCTCTACCCGTCTTAGGCGAGTGCAAATTTAGAATTTAGAGCATTCCACCATGAGTGCGCAGATTTCTGTAGCCAAGAAACACATACGTTTGGCTTTCAAGCATCCATGACCGTGACTGACACATATACAATGTTATCAGCAACTGTCAGACATGCCAACTCTTCACTGTTGTTCATTTGAAACCTGTTAAATATGTCAGCTTGTGTATCACAGACCTATAGTACGGCTGAGCAAACACTAGTTTTTCAGGTGTTAACATAAAATTACTGTATATACAGAACATTACCTGCATGGACTCACAAGGCTAATTTGAGAGAGATACTAAACATATTGGGTTTAAATTGAGAAATCGCATGAATGCATATTCTCCTCTCTGAGTTTGAGATGAAAATGAGTCTTTGAGACTAAAATGAGTCTTTCTGAGACTAAAATTAGTCTTTGACTAACTCCGTTGGTTCAGTCTCTGTCACCCCGGGGGCAGAAGTCTTTCTTCATCTGATAATAGTCACTCCCTATCATCAACCCATCATCCTAAATCCCCTCTTTCCTCTAACCCCGGGGGCAGAAGTCCTTCTTCATCTGATAATAGTCACCCCCTATCATCAACCCATCATCCTAAATCCCTTCTATCGTCTAACCCCGGGGGCAGAAGTCCTTCTTCATCTGATAATAGTCACCCCCTATTATAAACCCATTGTCCTAAATCCCCTCTTTCCTCTAACCCCGGGGGCAGAAGTCCTTCTTTATCTGATAATTTAAAGAGTTATCTGCTCCTTTTCCAGTCTTGGCTCTGTACCAGCTTCCATCTTCCACTAGAGACACATAGGATCTTATTACGATGTTAACATTTGAACCTCGAAGCCATAAACGTTTCCTCTCATCAAACCAGCTGAGAGGTATTCCTTTGCTTTAAATGAGGCCGATACTGCAGCCGAATGGTATTCCGCTCACATTGCTTTGTTGAGAAATAAGATATCACTACCTGCATCCGAATCCTTCACTGAATCGTTCATATCATTCGCTGAATCACTAGGTCAATAAATCCTACACTGAATCGTTAATATCATTCACTGAATCGCTAAGTTAATATATCCTTTGCTGAATCGTTAATATCATTCACTGAATCACTAAGTTAATATGTCCTTCGCTGAATCATTAACATCATTCACTGAATCACTAAGTCAATAAATCCTTCACTGAATCGTTAACATCATTCACTGAATCACTAAGTCAATGCCAGACTTATGGCGCACCATCCACCAAAGATACCACTTCACTTGGTATCACTGAAGGGTTTAGGGTTAAAGATACCACTTCAGTTGGTATCACTGAAGGGTTTAGGGTTAAAGATACCACTTCACTTGGTATCACTGAAGGGTTTAGGGTTAAAGATACCACTTCACTTGGTATCACTGAAGGGCTTAGGGTTAAAGATACCACTTCACTTAATATCTTTGAAGGGTTAACGATACCACTTCAAATCACTGAAGGGCTTAGGGTTAAAGATACCACTTCACTTGATATCTTTGAAGGGCTTAGGGTTAAAGATACCACTTCACTTGGTATCACTGATGGGCTTAGGGTTAAAGATACCATTTCACTGAAGGGTTAAAGATACCACTTCACTTACATTTACGTCGTTTAGCAGACGCTCTTATCCAGAGCAATTAGGGTTAAGTGCCTTGCTCAAGGGCACATCGACAGATTTTTCACCTAGTCGGCTCGGGGATTAGAACCAGCAACCTTTCGGTTACTGGCACAACGCTCTTAACCACTAAGCTACCTGCCGCCCCAGATATCACCGAAGGGCTTAGGGTTAAAGATACCACTTCACTTGGTATCTCTAAAGAAACAGGCCCATTTGATTTGGGGCACAATGGTGCATTTTGCTGTTTTGGCCCAGGGCCAGAGAGATACTTGGAAAATCACACGGTGGAAAAGCCCCATTGTCAACATTGGCTTATAGCTGCAATGGCTGCATTGCAAAAAATAAATAAAAAATCACCTTGATACCCTGAACAACAGCGTTGTCATTGTCGCTGGTGGTGTCATCCAAACAGATCCTCTGCCATCGAGTGCGTAGAGGACATCACACACCCGAGAGGAGAACCCTTGTGTGTGTGTGTGTGTGTGTGTGTGTGTGTGTGTGTGTGTGTGTGTGTGTGTGTGTGTGTGTGTGTGTTTGTGTGCATAAACAAACCTGTACCAACACAGTGATATACCTACCTTGCTCACTGATCGCACATACAGCCACTGGTTATCTTTTCTATTTGATCGCTAACTGTTTGTTGGTCCCCTGTTTGTTGGTCCCCTGTTTGTTGGTCCCCTGTTTGTTGGTCCCCTGTTTGTCTTGTTGATCTTCTCCCATATGAATCCACAGAGGTGTACTTTTCCCCTCTACTAATAAAGGGGTGTAATGTTTTTTGTTTTTTTTCCCCCCTCTTCCCGATAGAGCCAATATGCAATGTTTCCTACGACAATGTGGATTAGAGATTTACTTCTATTATTAGGGGAATGTGTGATTCGGTTGTCTACGTTGCCTTTCTCCCCACAAAGTCATACAATTCAAATGCATTCAAACAACTGTAGCAATAATTTTAACGTAATATTGCATTTTCGAGTTTATTGTTCGGTATAAAAGTAATCTGTCAAATCCAGAGTATTGTATATATATAACAACCTATGACAGCATTGGGGATGAATAGTGTTCTATTCAAAATCTGAAATTTCAGTGTTTATAATTCTGGAGAACTGATGCTGTTGGATAAATCAGAAGCAGTGTGTGTGACCTGTGTGTATGAGCCGTCAAAAATCATATTTGGTGAGGAGGAGTTGTATTCAACAGCTATTTAATGCAACAACAAAAAAACTGTAGGGAAATTTGCAACATATGGTTATGTTGTAATATTACATATTTTGCTAGATTTATGTATTTTTCCCATAATGCTGAAGTTTGACCACAACCACATCTTGACCCAACGTACAGTACACGGTCAGGCCTAAAATATTAAACGTTTGAATTAATTAGTTGATATCATAGCCAATGAGAATTATGAGGACTGTTTTCTGGAAGATCTTATATGCACTCTTTCATCTCAGTTGCAGTGTCTTGATGTGTGTCTGTCTGTGTGTGTATGTGTATATGTGTGTGTGTGTGTGTGTGTGTGTGTGTGTGTGCCTGCGTATGTGTGTGCGTGTCCTGTTGGAGTAACTGTTCAGTGGTTATTGATTTCATTAAGAAGACGTGTGGAGTGTATTACAGCATTATGACTGCTTCATGGGAGGTCAACAAGAAATCAATAAGAAATGATATTAGCACTTCGACTGGCTGGGCCCAGCTACTTCACAATGAGGCTGGGCCTGGAAAACAAGGGAAGGATTTATTCCTGCGGGAAATCGCTGAAGCAAAATGGAGGGAAACGGAGGGGAAAGAGCCCAAGGATTAAACATGGACTTGTCTGTCAGTCAGAGGCCAAAAGAAGGGAAGAAGAAAGCCTAAATGAAGGACACTGAAATGATTGTTCTTTGTTGGGACTCTCTCCCATTGTTCCCAGAATCCCCACTAGCGAGTGTCAGAGTCATGAATAAGCCGGCTTTACGTCTACCCAAACATTTTGACCATGACACACACACACAACAACAACCAACCCGCTATACCACGGCCCCTTTTTCACTACTGTATCCATAACACCATTACTTATTGATGACCTCTTATATTCCCCATAACATTAGAGCAGATACCGTGTACTGAAGACGAGTCGTCTTACTGAACCAGATGAATAATAGAACAATGTTTGGCTTTGATCAAAGCGCTACAATACAACAGGAAAAACAACAACGTAATGTAACGTGGGGAACATTGAGGGCATATAAGAGGAACTGCCGAACGCCAAGACAACGTAGTCCACAAGGCAGCGTTAAATGGCCCTTTACCGTTCTCTATTTTTCACCAACGATCTACCACTGTCATTAGACAATGCCTGTTTGTCTATGTGTGCAGATGATTCGACACTGCACATGCTAGTGGTGTATCCCACAGCTAGTGAATCATAAAATAAAGAGTTGCAGTCAGTTTTAGAAATGGGGGTGGCTAGGAATAAACTAGTCCTGAACATACCTAAAACCAAAAGCATTACATTTGGTACTAAGTACTGGACCTCAGCTGAATCTGGGAATGAATAATGTGGCTGTTGAGCAAGCAGAAGACACTGAACCTCTTGGCGTTCTATTAGATTGTAAACTGTCATGGACAAGGCATATTGATTGTATTGTTGTAAAGATGGGGAGAGGTCTGTCTGTGATAATGAATTGATGGGGAGAGGTCTGTCTGTAATGAAGAGAATGGAGAGGTCTGTCTGTAATGAAGTTCCGATCACGGCCGAATGTATTACAGCCTGGGATCGAACCAGGGTCTGTAGTGACGCCTCTTGCACTGAGATACAGTGCCTTAGACCGCTGCGCCACTCAGGAGTTCCTGCTCCTTGCTCCTTGTTCTTGCTCCTTGACGAACTGACTTGTTGGAAAGGCGCCATCCTATGACGGTGCCACGTTGAAAGTCAGAGCTCTTCAGTAAGGCCATCCTACTGCCAATGTTTGTCTATAGAGATTGCATGGCTGTGTGCTCGATTTTATACACCTGTCAGCAATGGGTTTGGCTGAAATAGCCGAATCCACTAATTTGAAGGAGTGTCCACATACTTTTGTATATATATATATATATTGTATAATCCGGCCCAAATTAGAGGAAAGATTGACTGCGTCCCTTCTTTTTTTAATGAGAAATGTATACTATGTTGAAAATTCCAAATGTTCTGTATAATCAAATAACCTACAGTTCTGACAGACACACTTACCCCACCAGACATGCTACCTACCAGGGGTCTCTTCTCAGTTCCCAAGTCCAAAACTAATTTAAGGCAGCACACAGTCTTGTATGGAGCCATGGTTACATGGAACTCCCTTCCATGTCAAAATTATCCAAGCAAACAGCAACATTAGCTTTAAAAATGAATAAAACATTCCTCACGACACAACTCCTCTCTCCCGTCTGAACTAAATAACTCGTATGTATATGTAAACCGATATGTATGTATTCAAGTATGTCATTGATATACGTGACTGAATGTAGGCCCAGAGCGTACTGTACGTCTATCTGCTTTCTCAGACCTTTGTCAGGATAGGACCTCTTTATATTTCTATCTTAATGTAGTTCTGTCCTTGTCTTATGTCATGTTTCATGTTTTGTGTGGACCCCAGGAAGAGTAGCAGCTGCATAATGGGGATGCTATTAATTAAAACAACAGAATAACCGGGGTATTTTGTAGGGTGGTGCTCAGTCCCTGTTTGAAGATGGCGCAAACCACGCAGAGATAGCTTTGATGTTCTCAACCACATCTGAGCTCATATAAAGTGTTTTAGGGGTATTGACAGAGCATGATGACATTTGCATGCCTTGTGTTACGAGGGAAACGGGCAAAAAAAAAACGCTTGTTGGTTTTGCCACCACCATAATGAAGTGAGGTTTCTGATAGCCTAGGTAGGCCCTGTGAAACATGAGACGAGATTATGCAAATAGGGTAAAAAGGGGTCTAATGAGATTTATCAAAGCTGAAGCCGTAACCATGGGAGGTATGCTTATTTTTTGACATGTGGGGAACCAAAACAAGTGTATGAGGAATCGAAAAAAAACCCTCAGCACATGATTTATGTCCCCTTATTAAACATGGAGTCTTGTACATGAGGCCTGTCATCAAAGGCAAGTCTGACAGATGCTCATATGCTCAAATATGTGAAGCGTTCAACATCTATGAATTAAAGGGGGGGCTGAACTTTCTGATTTGGCCTCGTTTTCCGGCTTGGTCATTTAGAAATGTAGTGATGATGACTGAAGCCAAACAAGAGTTTTCTCGGGGGAGTGGTTTAATGTGGCTTTCTCTTGTGTGTGTTCGCAAGCATTTGTACATTCACTCTGCCAAAACAGTACACAGTTACAGTCATTAACCCTTCTAGATAACCTGGAACAGTGTAACCAGGTCTTGTGTCTTGAAATCGCCTAGGCTATTTAGCTTCTGCCGGCTGGTGTGCGACCGTGGCTAAGTTGGTTTGACCACCTCTATCTCTGGGACTAATTAGGGACCGTCAATAAATTGCACAATGTAAATGGGACAATATTTTCATGTTGAATCTTTTAGTTGTCTCTTAAATGGTTTCAATATATGTACAGTGCCTTCGGAAAGTATTCAGACCCCTTGATGTTTTCCACATTTTGTTAGGTTACAGCCTTATTCTAAAATTGATGAAATTGTTTTTCCCCCCACAATCTACACACAATGCCCCATAATGACTAAGCAAAAACAGATGTCTAGAAATGTTTGCTAATTTATTATAAATAAAAAACTGAAATATTACATTTACATAAGTATTCAGACCCTTTACCCAGTACTTTGTTGAAGCACCTTTGGCAGTGATTACAGCCTCGAGTCTTCTTGGGTATGACGCTACAAGCTTGGCACACCTGTATTTGGGGAGTTTCTCCCATTCTTCTCTGCAGATCCTCTCACGCTCTGTCAGGTTGGATGGGGAGCGTCGCTGCACAGCTATTATCAGGTCTCTCCAGAGATGTTCGATCTGGTTAAAGTCCAGGCTCTAGCTGGGCCACTCAAGGACATTCAGAGTTGTCCCAAAGCCAATCCTGCGTCGTCTTGGCTGTGTGCTTAGGGTCATTGTCCTGTTGGAAGGTGAACCTTCGCACCAGTCTGAGGGCCTGAGAGCTCTGGAGCAGGTTTTCATCAAGGATCTCTCTGTACTATGCTCTGTTAAATCTCTGCCTCGATCCTGACTAGTCTCCCCTGCCGCTGAAATACATCCCCACAGCATGATGCTGCCACCACCATGCTTCACCATAGGGATGGTGTCAGGTTTCCTCCAGATGTGACGCTTGGCATTCAGGCCAAAGAGTTCAATCTTGGTTTCATCAGACCAGAGAATCTTGTTTCCCATGGTCTGAGAGTCTTTAGGTGCCTTTTGTCAAACTCCAAGTGGGCTGTCATGTGCCTTTTACTGAGGAGTGGCTTCCGTCTGGCCACTCTACCATAAATTCCTGATTGGTTGAGTGCTGCATAGAAGGTTGTCATTCTGGAAGGTTCTCCCATCTCCACAGAGGATCTATAGAGCTCTGTCAAAGTAACCATCGGGTTCTTGGTCACCTCCCTGACCAAGGCCCTTCTCCCCAGATTGCTCAGTTTGGCCGGGCGGCCAGCTCTAGGTAGAGTCTTGGTGGTTCCAAACCTCTTCCATTTAAGAATGATGGGGGCCACTGTGTTCTTGGGAACCTTCAATGCTGCAGAAATATTTTGGTACCCTTCCCCAGATCTGTGCCTCAACACAATCCTATCTCGGAGCTCTACGGACAATTCCTTCGACCTCATGGCTTGATTTTTGCTGTGACATGCACTGTCAACTGTGGGACCTTATATAGACAGATGTGTGCCTTTCCAAATCATGTCCAATCAATTGAATTTACCACAGATGGACTCCAATCAAGTTGTAGAGACATCTCAAGGATGATCAATGGAAACAGGATTCACCTGAGCTCAACTTCGAGTCTCATAGCAAAGGGTCTGAATACTTACAACACCAGTCAAAAGTTAGGACACACCTACTCATTCAAGGGTTTTTTGTTATTTTTACTATTTTTTACATTGTAGAATAATAGACATAAAAACTATGAAATAACATATATTTAATTATGTTGTAACCAAAAAAAGTGTTAAACAAATCAAAATATATTTTATATTTGAGATTCTTCAAATAACCACCCTTTGCCTTGATGACAGCTTTGCACACTCTTTATATTCCCTCAACCCACTTCACCTGGAATGCTTTTCCAACAGTCTTGAAGGATTTCCCACATACCCTGAGCACTTGTTGGCTGCTTTTCCTTCACTCTGCGGTCCAACTCACCCCAAACCATCTAAATTTGGTTGAGGTCGGGGGATTGTGGAGGCCAGGTAATATTAATAATATGCCATTTAGCAGACGCTTTTATCCAAAGCGACTTACAGTCATGCATGCATACATTTTTTGTGTATGGGTGGTCCCGGGGATCGAACCCCCTACCTTGGCGTTACAAGCGCCGTGCTCTACCAGCTGAGCAACAGAGGACCACGGGTCATCTGATGCAGCACTCCATCACTCTCCTTCTTGGTCAAATAGCCCTTACACAGCCTGGAGGTGTGTTGGGTTATTGTTCTGTTGAAAAACAAACTATAGTCCCACTAAGCCCAAACCAGATGGGATGGCGTATCGCTGCAGAATACTGTGGTAGCCATGCTGGGTAAGTGTGCATTGAATTATAAATAAATCACATACAGTGTCACCAGCAAAGCACCCCCACACCATAACACCTCCTCCTCCATGCTTTACGGTGGGAACTACAAATGCGGAGATCATCCGTTCACCCACACCGCGTCTCACAAAGACACGGCGGTTTGAACCAAAAATCTCAAATTTGGACACCAGACCAAAGGACAGATTTCCACTGGTCTAATATCCATTGCTCGTGTTTCTTGGCCCAAGCAGGTATCTTCTTCTTATTGGTGTCCTTTAGTAGTTGTTTCTTTGCAGCAATTCGACCATGAAGGCCTGATTCACACATTCCCCTCTGAACAGTTGAGGTTGAGATGTGTCTGTTACTTGAACTCTCTGAAGCATTTATATGGCTGCAATTTCTGAGGCTGGTAACTCTAATGAACGTATCCTCTGCAGCAGAGGTAACTCTGGTCCTTGCATTCCTGTGGTGGTCCTCATGAGAACCAGTTTCATCATAGCACTTGTTGGTTTTTGTAACTGCACTTGAAGAAACTTTCAAAGTTCTTGACATTTTCCGTATTGATTGACCTTCATGTCTTAAAGTAATGATGGACTGTCATTTCTCTTTGCTTATTTGAGCTGTTCTTGCCATAATATGTTCTTGGTCTTTTACCAAATAGGGCTATCTTCTGTATTCCCCGCCTACCTTGTCACAACACAACTGATTGGCTCAAACGCATTAAGACTGAAATAAATTCCACAAATTCACTTTTAAGAAGGCACACCTGGTAATTGAAATTCATTCCAGGTGACTACCTTATGAAGCTGGTTGAGAAATGCCAAGAGTGTGCAAAGCTGTCATCAAGGCAAAGGGTGGCTATTTGAATTATCTCAAATATAAAACATATTTTCTGCAATGTAGAAAATAGTAAAAATTTAGAAAAACCCTTGAATGAGTAGGTGTGTCCAAACTTTTGACTGGTAGTTTATGTAAATAAGGTAACCTGTTTTCGCTTTGTCATTATTGGGTATTGTGTGTAGATTGCTGAGGAGTTTTTTTTTATTGAATCCATTTTAGAATAAGGCTGTAACTTTTTCTTTAAATGTGGAAAAAGTCAAAGCAAACATTTACTTTACGAAGGCACTGTAAAATGTATGACGTTTTTAAGTAATTGAAATTTTATGTTATTGACCTTTGTGTAATTTACTGATGGTCCCTAACTAGCCCCTTAGGGATATCGCATGTCAAACCAAATTGACCATGTGCATTACAATCAGGTCGCGTGCAGTTGCGCTCTGAATTGATGATTACTTGGGTGCTGCCAGCTGTGGGCATGTGGGCAGGATTGGAATAAACCCAACCCAAGGAAATCTGTTACAGTACCCTTCATTCTGTGACATACAATTTTTCCTATCATTTCGCAAATCTCCATTTTGGACAAGACTGACTATATGACCCAAATTATCTAATTTCCACATTGCAGTCAATTTTAACACTGGAATAAATGTTTCTGAGTCATATCGATTACACATAGACCGTTTTCAGAACGAGAAGTTGCTTTTTTATGGTCGCTCTTTAATTATAGTCTCAGTAGACAGTACCCGTCGTCAGATGATAATTAACCTTTTGAAAAATGGAAGTCATGTTCTTTTTCACCCTGTGTGTTTCTGTATTATTCAATATATTATTTTGCATGTTGACCTGCCTGTTATCTTTATGTTTAACTATGCTAAAATGGAGCTGGACTAGCTGGTTGATAAAAAATTACCTTAGCGGCAGAGGCAAACCCATTTTTTGTGCAAACACTCACACACACTTCACTTACGAAAGTATTTCCTGATGGGAACCTCAAGGTAAAGACGTATCAAAGTACCTTTCCACCAGTGGTTGCTGATGGTAGGACGGCTCATAATAATGGCTGGAATGGAGTGGAATGGAGTGAATGGAATGGTATCAAACATATGAAACCATGTTTTCGATACCATTCCATTTACTCCATTCCAGCCATTATTATGAGCTGTTCTCCCCTCAGCAGCCTCCACTGCTATCCACCCAACGAGCATACAGGTACCTCTCCACCCAACGAGCATACATGCACCTCTCCACCCAATGAGCTTACAGGACTTAAGCCATGTCACCAATGGAGACATGAAGTCTGTTCAGGACAAGTTCATTGGGGATCTGGGAGCCATGGGTCTAGGACCTGATGTGGAGGGTAAGGGTGGGGTGGTATGTTTGTTTAGGGGCTGATATGGAGGCCAGACGAGTGGGGCGGTATGTTGGCTAATCCCTCTTTGTCCCCCTGCTCAGGGCTGGCTCCTCAGAGAGCTGCTCCTCTGAGAGTTACAGGACCGATTGAAGTAAGTATGTCAACAATCTCTGTGTCCAAGCTCCAGACAATCTGGTAGTTACTGATCACACTTTTGACTGAAATGGCCCCAGGGTGGTTTTATTCTGTATTTTACCTTCATTTAACTAGGCAAATCAGTTAAGAACAAATTCTTATTTTTGGTTCTTTTGTTTTTTTGAAGATATTTTGATACATGTTTTGGACTAATCACCCAACGTTGTCGATGGCAGTCAAATTTGTTACTGCGTCAACCTGCTGATGTCTTTTGCATAGTTAGCTCCTTAATACAGTACAGTATTCAAAATGTGGAGGTGATCTGTTTGCAATTGACATTTTCTTGATAATTTGCTTGATTTTCAAACTGCTAAATGTAACATTGGCAATTGGAACCTTTGCCTTACTAGCGAATCAAATAAATGCCATAACCTTTTCTAACAGGATTAAAGTTTTGAATGGGGGATCAGTTAATTTGAATGCAATTACAAGAAAAATTCTGATCCTTTATGTTTTCTCATTGACTGTCTACTACACTAAAGTAATGTGTAAGAAGGGGTCTGTAGGTAAGGCAGCTGAGATGAATTACTTAAAAATCATACAATGTGATTTTCTGGATTTTTGATTTAGATTCCGTCTCTCACAGTTGAAGTGTACCTATGATAAAAATGACAGACCTCTACATGCTTTGTAAGTAGGAAAACCTGCAAAATCGGCAGTGTATCAAATACTTGATCTCCCCACTGTACGTTTTCTCAATAACAGGTCCTCTGTAGCTCAGCTGGTAGAGCACGGCGCTTGTAATGCCAAGGTAGTGGGTTTGATCCCCGGGACCACCCATACACAAAAATGTATGCACGCATGACTGTAAGTCACTTTGGATAAAAGCGTCTGCTAAATTGAATATTATATTATAATAATATCAAAGGCTGCACTGAAATCTAACAGGACAGCTCCCACAATCTTCTTATTATCAATTTCTTTCAACCAATCATCAGTAATTTTTTTCAGTGCAGTACATGTTGAATGCCCTTCTCTATAAGCATGCTGAAAGTCTGTTGTTAATTTGTTTACAGAGAAATAGTATTGTATTTGGTCAAACACCATTTTTCCAAACAGTTTGCTAAGAGCTGGCAGCAAGCTGATAGGTCTGCTGTTAGAACCAGTAAAGGCCGCTTTACCACTCTTGGGTAGCGGAATGACTTTGGCTTCCCTCCAGGCCTGAGGACAAAGACTTTCCTCTATGCTCAGATTAAAGATATGACAGATATGACCGACCACCTCAATTTGGTTTTATGTAGCAAAATTTGACATTGTGTTTTTTTACATTGGATAAAAGTACAGCTAGCAATGTGTATATCATACACTGCAGTTGAGGAACAATGGGAAAGTAATTATACTTTGAAAGTTGCTCAACTTGTAGTGAGCAACTTTCAAAGTATAATAATTGGAAGAAGCAATTTCATATATTCATCAAGTGCAGCATCTGGATGCTCCTTATTAATCACATCAGACCAACAAATATTTTTTACATCATTGTTTGCAGTGAGAAGCTTCTTCTTGAGTGGACAGCTTGTTGAAAACCAGTCAATATTCAGGTCCCCAAGAAAGTAGACCTCTGTTTACATCAAATATGCTATCAAACATTTCACACATATTATTTTAGATAATTAATGTTTATATTTTTGTTCAGTATATTATTTAGATACTGGCTGTTAGCACTTGGCGGCCTATAGCAACATCCCAAAAGAAAAGGCTTTAGATGTGCCAAGTGAACCTGCAACCACAGCACTTCAATAACACTAAGCATTACAGGGATATGGCTCTGAAAATATACAGCAACACCTCCCCCAGAAGCATTTCTGTCTCTTCTATAGATGTTATATCCTTGAATTGCTACTGCTACATCAAATGAATTATCTAAGTGAGTCTCAGAAATGGCTAATATATGAATGTTGTCTGACGTTAGCAAGTTATTGATTTTATGAACCTTATTTCTAAGGCTACATATATTAATATGGGCTAATTTCAGCCCTTTCCTGGGTAGCTTATCAGAGATATAAATACTATGGAAAAGAGCAAACAAAGCAAGAGAATAAAATATACAGTACCAGTCAAAAGTTTGGACACACCTACTCATTCAAGGGTTTTACTTTATTTTAACTATTTTCTACATTGTAGAATAATAGTGAAGACATCAAAACTATTAAATAACACATAGAATCATGTAGTAACCATAAAAGTATATTTTATATTTGAGATTCTTCAAAGTAGCCACCCTTTGCTTGATGACAGCTTTGCGCACTCTTGGCATTCTCTCAACCAGCTTCATGAGGTAGTCACCTGGAATGCATTTCAATCAACAGGTGTGCCTTGTTAAAAGTTAATTTGTGGAATTTCTTTCCTTCTTAATGTGTTTGAGCCAACGAGTTGTGTGTGACAAGGTAGGGGTGGTATACAGAAGATAGCCCTATTTGGTAAAAGACCAAGTCCATATTATGGCAAGAACAGCTCAAATAAACAAAGAGCAACGACAGTCCATCATTACTTTAAGAAAAGGTCAGTTAATCCAGAGAATTTCAAGAACTTTGAAAGTTTCTTCAAGTGCAGTCGCAAAAACCATCAAGCTCTATGATGAAACTGGCTCTCATGAGCACCGCCACAGGAAAGGAAGACCCTGAGTTATCTCTGCTGCAGAGGATAAGCTCATTAGAGTGAACTGCACCTCAGAAATTGCAGCCAAAATAAATGCTTCACAGAGTTCAAGTAACAGACACATCTCAACATCAACTGTTCAGAGGAGACTGCGTGAATCAGGCATTCATGGTCGATTTGGTGCAAAGACTAACTACTAAAGGACACCAATAAGAAGAAGAGACTTGCTTGGGCCAAGAAACACGAGCAATGGACATTAGACCGGTGGAAATCTGTCCTTTGGTCTGATGAGTCCAAATTTGAGATTTTTGGTTCCAACTGCCGTGTCTTTGTGAGACGCAGAGTAGGTGAACGGATGATCTCCACATGTGGTTCCCACCGTGAAGCATGGAGGAGGAGGTGTTATGGTGTGGGGGGTGCTTTGCTGGTGACACTGTCTGTGATTTATTTAGAATTCAAGGCACACTTAACCAGCATGGCTCCCACAGTATTCTTCAGCGATACGCCATTCCATAATTTCCCGCACTTTGTCCTCAGACTCCGTTCAGGTCTCATGTGGAGATTCTGCAATTCCGTCCAGAACAATGTTGTTCCGCCTTGATTGTCCCTCGAGATCGTCTGACTTCTCCGTCATTGTTATCATGGATTCACAGACAGAACTGATGTCCTCTCTCAATGACTTACAGATTGCTGTCATCTTGCCGTTCTCCTGTTTAAACTCATCGATCTGACCCTGGGAAAACTGCAAACTGTTCTTCAGGTCCTGGACCTCTCTGGTCAGGTCATCCAATTATTTTATTAGTTGAATCCACCAGTATTTGGACAAAACACTTGAAGCTATTTTCTTGTTGTTGTAACAACTGCTTGTATAACTATTTTTGTTCATTAAAAAGATCCTTCACGTGTGATAGAGAGACACCTCTGTCCTCAACGGTACTCCCGCCGGCTTTGGTCTTTGTCATGAAAACAATAACAAACAATAACAAACAGCAGCCAAAGCCCGGGACAATCCGCAGTCCCAGCCACAATGGAACTCAAGAAAACCCACTAGCTTGATATGCAGCTAGCTAGCAACTAGGCTAGCTGCTACGCCAAAATAGCTCCTCAGACCCGGCTTTGGTCGGCAGGATCACTGGAAAGAGAGTAACAGCCTTAGGTCTCTCATTGTGCATCTCAAATGGCACCCTACTCCCTATATGGCACATTACTTTTGACCAGAGCCCTATGGGTCCTAGTCAAAATGTAGTGCACTATATAGGGAGAAGGGTGCCATTTGGGACACAAGCTCAGTATTTCTCCAGTCTCCTTCATCATTGGTGATTCTGAGGTGTACACTGTGATGAAACGTAAAGCAGAGTGAAAATTGGCTTTGGGGAGAGAAACCATCTTACCCAGAAATCCATTTTAAATTAAGTTCGAGGAGAGAAATTCTCTTACCCAGAATTCCATTTCAAATCCACTTTGGGGAGAGAAACTCTCTTACCCAGTAATCCATTTCAAATTAGCTTTGGGGAGAAAAAAAACCCTTGTACCCAGAATTCCATTTCAAATTAACTTTGAGGAGAGAAACTCTTACCCATAATTCCATTTCAATTTAAAGCCAGGGCTTTATGAGGCTCAACCCCCAGTGCCTGCATGAACATATTTCAGAGCTGAATATTTTAGATGTAATGGGCTCATTACTGCAATGAAATAGAGGGTATCTCTGTTCCCTGAAGTATACTGAGTAATTCTAAAAAATCATTTGTTGCTGAATGCTGATTTTGTTAATGTTATTTCTCTTCATTTGTCGTGATGGATAATATGACACCAGTAAAACAGTTTCAAGGGAGTAAATGTCACCATTTCAAAAAGGGATACCAGATTAATCACATCTTTCGGAATGGTGAGGATTTATTAAAGTCAAGTCAAATTGTATTTAGATAGGAATACACAAATGACTGATGATTGGCTGAGAAAAATTGCTAATAGAAAAATTGTGGGAGCTGTTTTGTTAGACTTCAGTGCAGCTTTTGACATTATCAGTCATAATCTGCTGCTGGAAAACGTATGTGTTATGGCTTTACATCCTCTGCTATATTGTGGATAAAGAGTTACCGGTCTAAAAGAACATAGAGGGTGTTCTTTAATGGAAGCCTCTCCAACATAATCCAGGTAGAGTCAGGCATTCCCCAGGGCAGCTGTCTAGACCCATTTACTTTTTTCAATTTTTACTAATGACATGCCACTGGCTCTGAGTAATGCCTGTGTGTCTATGTATGCTGATAACTCAGCACTATAGACGTTAGCTACCACAGCAAGTGAAATCACTTAACTAAGGGCTGCAGTCAGTTTCAGAATGGGTGGCAAGAAATAATTTCAAAAACTAAAAAGCATTGTATTTGGGACAAATCATTAACTAAACCCTTAACCTCAACTAAATATTGTCCTAAATAATGTGGAAATTGAGCAAGTTGATGAAACTCAACCTCTTGGAGTAACTCTGGATTGTAAACTGTCATGGTCAAAACATAATGCAACAGTATCTAAGATGGGGAGAGGTCTGTCCATAATAAAGCGCAGCTCTGCCTTCTTAAAAACGCTATCAACAAGGCAGGTCCTACAGGCCCTAGTTTTGCCACCCCTGGACTACTGTCCAGTCGTGTGGTCAGGTGCCACAAAAATTACAATTGGCCCAGAACAGGGCAGCATAGCTGTTCCTTAAATGTACACGGAGAGCTAACATTAATAATATGGATGCCAATCTCTCCTGGCTCAAAATAGAGGAGAGATTGACTTCATTACTACTTGTATTTGTGAGAAGTATTGACATGTTGAATGCACCGAGCTGTCTGTTTAAACTACTAGCACATAGCTCAGACACCCATGCTTACCCCACAAGACATGCCACCAGAGGTCTCTTCACAGTCCCCCAATTCCCCAAGTCCAGAACAGACTATGGGAGGTGCACAGTACAACATAGAGCCATGACTACATGGAACTCTATTCCACATCAGGTAACTGATGCAAGCAGTAAAATTAGATTTCAAAAACAGATAAAAAAATACACCTTATGGAACAACGGGGACTGTGAAGAGAAACACAGGGGCAATGACACGCATACACACACACACGATAACATAACTTGGCAGGAACTAATGGGGATTAATAATAAACTCCAGGAAGAGTAGTTGCTGCCTTGGCAGGAACTAATGGAGATCCATAATAAACCCCAGGAAGAGTAGCTGCTGCCTTGGCAGGAACTAAAGGGGATCTATAATAAACCCCAGGAAGAGTAGCTGCTGCCTTGGCAGGTGTTACAGGAGGGGGTCGCAGTTCCGGAGCGACCCACTAGGTGTCATCCTCCGACAACCTTAAGCACCTCACTCACAGTCTTGGACTAATCATTATCCTATTGGTGTCACCTGTGTCTACCTGTTCACCTGTGTATTTATGCCCTCACTTCCCTGTGTTCCCTTGCTCTGTTTTCTCTGCTAGTTCTCGATGCCAAACAGTACTAATCAGTGTCTGATCATGAGACGTATGTACAGGTACTTGAGAAGTGTTCTCCCTGTCTCATTGTTGTTTTCAGTTGTAGTTAGTATTTCGTATATTTGCTGTCAGCCTGTTTTTGGAGACCAGTTTGCTCCTCCTTTATTTTATCGTGACAAGTCCATTATTTTGTATCCTGGTTTTGGGACCACCAGTAAAAATCCTTGTTTCACCATCTCTGCCTACTGCCTACTGTCTATTCTGCACCGCACCTGGGTCACACCTCACACCAACCCTTACAGAAACCGAGCCAATATGGACCCAGCGGAGGCAGCATAGTATCGTATAGCATTGGCAACACAGGGAGCTATGCTGAACCAGCACGACTGCAGACTGCAGCAGATCACGGAGAATCTCCGCCAGCTGACGATTTCCGTGCAGAGCCGGGTGGACACCCGACAAGCCCCGGCAGCTGGCAGAGCGGAAGCCGCGGTAGCGGCGTCTCCAGTCTCGCCTAGAAATAGCTCGAGGCCCTGGCTCTGAACCCCGCCCTGTGCAATTGGGTCCTGGACTTCCTGGCGGGCCGCCCCCAGGTGGTGAAGGTAGGAAACAACATCTCCAATTCGCTGATCGTCAACACTGGGGCCCCACAAGGGTGCGTGCTCAGCCCCCTCCTGTACTCCCTGTTCACCCATGACTGCGTGGCCAAGCACGCCTCCAACACAATCATCAAGTTTGCAGACGACACAACAGTAGTAGGCTTGATTACCAACAATGACGAGACCGCCTACAGGGAGGAGGTGAGGGCTCTGGGAGTGTGGTGCCAGGAAAATAACCTCTCACTCAACAAAACAAAGGAGATGATCGTGGACTTCAGGAAACAGCAGAGGGTGCACCCCCCTATCCACATCGACGGGACCGCAGTGGAGAAGGTGGAACGCTTCAAGTTCCTTGGCGTACACATCACCGACAAACTGAAATGGTCCACCCACGCAAACAGTGTGGTGAAGAAGGCGCAACAGAGCCTCTTCAACCTCAGGAGGCTGAAGAAATTTGGCTTGGCACCTAAAACCCTCACAAACTTTTACAGATGCACAATTGAGAGCATCCTGTCGGGCTGCATCACCACCTGTTATGGCAACTGCACCGCCCTCAACTGCAGGGCTCTCCAGAGGGTGGTGTGGTCTGCCGAACGCATTACCGGGGGCAAACTACCCGCCCTCCAAGACACCTATAGCACCCGATGTCACAGGAAGGCCAAAAAGATCATCAAGGACATCAACCACACGAGCCACTGCCTGTTCACCCCGCTATCATCCAGAAGGCAAGGTTAGTACAGGTGCATCAAAGCTGGGACCGAGAGAATGAAAAACAGCTTCTATCTCAAGGCCATCAGACTATTAAATAGCCATCACTAGCACATTAGAGGCTGCTGCTGCCTGTTGAAATCACTGGCCACTTTGACAAATGGAACACTAGTCACTTTAATAATGTTTACATATCTTGCACTACTAATCTCACATGTATATACTGCATTCTATTCTATAATATTCTACTGTATCTTAGTCCATGCCGCTTTGTAATTGCTTGTCCATATATGTATACATTCTTAAATTCCATTCCTTACTAGATTTGTGTGTATAGGGTATATGTTGTGAAATTGTTAGATATTGCTTGTTAGATATTACTAAACTGTCGGAGCTAAAAGCACAAGCATTTTGCTACACCCGCAATAACATCTGCTAAACACGTGTATGTGACAAATACATTTTTGATTTGATAATAAACTCCAGGAAGAGTAGCTGCTGCCTTGGCAGGAACTAATGGGGATCCATAATAAACCCCAGGAAGAGTAGCTGCTACCTTGGCAGGAACTAATGGGGATCCACAATAAACCACAGGAAGTGTTTCCTAAGAGTTCACAAACAATAACAATGCAGCTTCACTCTAACCACACACACCAAATGGTCAAATTCAATCCAAACTGAATTCCAGGAGTTTGTGGGGCAAGGTAAAACAACATTCCTTCCACATTGTGTGGAGCAGTGGAGGCTCCTCAGAGGAGGATGGGGAGGACCATCCTCCTCAGTGAATTTCATAAAAATTAAAATAGTAAAACATTGAAAAAGTTATTTTTCGATAAAACTATAATAAATATATTCACGTCACCAAATAATTGATTAAAACATACAGTAGCCTCAACAGCACTCTGTAGGATAGCACCCTGGTGTAGCCGGAGGACAGCTAGTTTCCGTCCTCCTCTTGGTACATTGACTTCAATACAAAACCTAGGAGGCTCTTGGTTCTCACCCCCTTCCATAGACTTACACAGTAATTATGACAACTTCCGGAGGATGTCCTCCAACCTATCAGAGCTCTTGCATAATGAACTGACATGTTGTCCACCCAATCAAAGGATCAGATAATTAATCTAGTACTGAAAACATAAGCTACAGCTAGCTAGCACTGCATAAAATGTGGTGAGTAGTTGACTCAAAGAAAGAGAAAGACAATAGTTTAACAGTTTTGAACAAATTAATTTCTTAACAAATTAAGGAGAAGCAAGAGAGAGAGAGAGAGAGAGAGAGAGAGAGAGTCATTTTTGTTCACGTTCAGTTTCACTTACTTAGCTAGCAAATGCAGCTGGCTAGTTTAGTTACTCAAACACTGGGCTTAAACAGAGGGATGCTATGTTAGCTAACACTGGAATTCTTCCAAGTCGAAGTAAGCTATTGATTTTATTAAATTATTGCCACCGGGGCCCGCCGGTCTAACTGCTTACTGACTGTACACTGTAACGTTACTGCATGATTGTAGCGGGTTTACTAACGCATTAGTTCTAATAGCTATGTTGACTAGGACGTTACTTTAGCTAATATGGGGACAATGATGTAGGCTGTGTGTAGCGGTTATGACATGGTTTGGAAAGGTTTTTTCGCCTGGTCACATACAGCTGATGTGTTGTTCATAGAAGTCCACAAATGAAGGGAAAAGGTGAGAGTAGGAGAGCGCATAGAATAGAATACAACGTGGCTGCTATGAAAGTGAACTCTGTTTATGCGTGATCAGGGGTGTATTCATTCCGCCGATTCTGTTGAAAAACATTTCTTAAATGGAAGCAAAACGAAACGGTGATAAAAATACCTGAATTTGTCCAATAGAAACTCTCGTTTGCAACTGTTGGACTAATGATTACACCCTAGATAAGCTAGATGCAGGCAAGAGTGTGCAAGGTGGTATTGAATGTGTCACTGTCTGTCCATGTGTCACTGTCTGTCATCTCAAATTTGTCTATCGACCTGTGTGCACCTACGTTGTAAACTTTCATTTCATAGGCTGGGTTGTAGCAACCTCATGATGAGTATAGGGAACATTTGAGTATCATGTAGTAGCCTAAACCTATCGATGTTACATTGAACTGGGTAAATGGAATATGAATGACAGTCATCCAACATGCTGTAATAGAAATAAGGCCATGCTTATGGAAAAAAAACAATTCTCCTCCCTCATCATAAACGGCACAGACCGCCACTGGTGTGGAGTCATGTTTGATTCAAATTTCAGATTCATTTTATTATGTTTTCCATCTCATTAACTATAATTTGATCAAAATGTGTAAGTAAGAAGAGTTGTTGTTTTTCTTCCCTCTCATAGTCCTGAACCTTTCAATGTCCAAATGTTGGACATGCATTGAATCGTATAATTCAATGTTATAAGATTCATACCATTCTTAATTGATTTAGGGATGAATACTGTAAATGTGGCTCAAGAAGGGTGACCTATTTTATAGCATGTCTGCATCCCAAATGGCATCCATAAGGTTCTGGTCAAAAGTAGTGCACTGGAAAGGGAATAGGGTGCCATTTGGGACACAAAATCTCCAAAAAATCAAAAAAAGCCATCTCTCTCTTAACATGACTCACCGACCGTTGTGTGGAGTTGGCACTTTCTGTAACTGCACTCACTGCATGTATTTATAAGTTAGATACGGTGTCGAGAGCCAGGTTGGAACAGAAAGTGGGCATTGGTGGCCTTGAATTCTATATACAAATGAGCTCATGCAATTGGGAGGGCTGCACCAAAAGGAACTGTGGTTTGCAAGAGCCGAGGGGAGGAGTGGGAGTGCTGGTCTCGCAACACCCAGGTTAAAGACATGCGACTCAGCACTTTACCTGTGCTGCACTGCCAAGAAACAAAATACACCTAAAAATCACAATATATTGAAAGCAAGAAACAACAGAGAACTCAAAAACAGAATGATACAAAACTATGTTAATAAATGATTATTATTTTAAAAAACATTTGGGGGGGGGGGGGGGGTTAGCTTGGTTCATTATACAGTGATGAACAGCTGGCAGCCACTTAACATGGCTTCTGCATTACTGTAAGTAAGTGTGTAGTATAACCTATTCTGAAGAATTCGTCAGAACTGGGGGTAAGGTATCCTCGAGGTTAGAGTGTTGGGCCAGTATCTGAAATATCTGTCAATGTACCATTGAGCAAGGCACTTGACCCTAATTGCTCCAGGGGCGCTAGATAATGGCCCCCACGGACCACTGCCAAGATTGTCAAACAGTGTTGTGAAATAATGTAATAATTACACTATTTCACAACCTTGGCTTGTCCATGTGGACCAGAGCCTCATTGTAATCGTAATCGTCTGATGTGGTTTCAACAGGCTTCCCATTGCGACGACCACGAAGATCCATCTGCTAGCCCCGGCCAACTAGCACACGCAATCAACAGCCTTGCCTCTAGCCCGCCTGTAGCGTAGCAGCCACTGAACTGCTACCGGACTTACTTATTGCTGTTCACTGGACCTTATGATCACTCAGCTACACAGCTGATGCCTGCTGGACTGTTCCTTTATACGGTACCCCATCCTGTTTAGCCTCAGCTCAAACTTTCGTCGCCATTACCTGCTGTTTTCTTAGCTCTCTCGAATAGCACCTGTGACTGCTTTATGCCTCTCTCCTATGTCAATATGACTTGCCTATTGCTGTTTCGGTTAGTTCTAACTGTACCTTTTCAATGTAGAGCCCCCAGTCCTGCTCAACCTGTCTCAGATAGCTCCTTTGTCCCACCCCCCACACACGCGGAGACTGGCTCAATCGGTGCCTCCAGTGATGCCATCTCTTTCATCTTTACCCAACGCTTAGGTTTACCTCCACTGTACTCATATCCTTCCACATCCTTGTCTGTACATAATGCCCTGAATCTATTCTACAATGCCCGGAAATCTGCCCCTTTTTTTCTCTGTACCCAATGCACTAGAAGAACAGTTCTTAAAGCCTTTAGCCGTATCCTTATTCTACTCCTCCTCTGTACCTCTGGTGATGTTGAGGTTAACCCAGGCCCTGTAACCCCCAGTATCACTCCTTCTCCCCAGGCGCTATCATTTATTGACTTCTGTAACTGCAAAGTTTGAGTTATTCACTGCGTTAGCACACTCTGCCAATCCTGATGTTCTAGCAGTGTCTGAATCCTGGCTTAGGAAGGTCACCAAAGATTCTGAAATGTCCATTCCCAACTACAACATTTTCCGTCTAGATAGAACTGCCAAAGGGGGAGGAGTTGCAATCTACTGTAGAGATAGCCTGCAGAGCTCTATCATACTATCCAGGTCTGTGCCCAAACAGTTTGAGCTTCTACTTCTAAAAATCCACCTTTCCAGAAATAAGTCTCTTACTACTGCCGCTTGCTAAAGACCCCCCTCAGCCCCCAGCAGTGCCCTGAACACCATATGTGAATTGATTGCCCCCCATCTATCCTCAGAGTTCGTATTGCTTGGTGACCTATACTGGATGCCCTCAATCTCAAACAAATTGGAGATGGTGGACCATGCTTGATACACACAGGAAACTGTTGAGCGTGAAAAACCCAGCAGCGTTGCAGTTCTTGACACAAACCGGTGCGCCTGGCACCTACTACCGTACCCCTTTCAAAAGCACTTAAATCTTTTGTCTTGCCCATTCACCCTCTGAATGGCACACATACATAATCAATGTCTCAATTGTCTCAAAGCTTAAAAATCCCCTTAATCTACACTGATTGAAGTGGATTTAACAAGTGACATCAATAAGGGATTATAGCTTTCACCTGGATTCACCTGGTCAGTCTATGACATGCTAACCTCTCACCATTACAATAACAGGATAGCATTTTTGAGATATTTTATGCGTCTGTAACTTTCTCACTCATCATTATTCACTATTCACTCAAGATTATCCCTAGTCACGGCAGCATTCACATTAATGTAGAAGTGTTTAGAAACATATTCTATTCTTTTCACAATAAAATTAACTCCAAAAGGACACAATACATGATTTACTATTAATTTCTATTGGACACAAATTAATCTGAAACACAACCAAAACAAACAGCAAATGCATCCAACAAGTTTGTAGAGTCACACGCTTTATATAATCATTTCATACTAGGAATATGGGACCAAATATTACTTTAATACACATATAAGTGAATTTCTCCAAATACTTTTGGTCCCCTAAAATGGGGGGACTATGTTCAAAAAGTGCTGGAATTTCTAAACGCTTCACCTGATATGGATTAAAATACCTTAAAATTAAAGCTGAGTCTGCACTTTAATCTCATAGTCATTGTATCATACAGAGCCAAAACAACACAACATTTTTTATTGTCCCAATACGTTTGGAGCTCACTCCAAACCAACTACCTTGGGGTGAAGGGCAGGAGCCGATCTCCTGATTCCGTAGCATGAGGCAGTTTGTACAAGTACACCTCCTAGACAGGACGCTAGTCCATCGCACTTTTGCACCTGTTTCCTCCAGCATCTTCACAAGGTCCTTTGCTGTTGTTCTGGGATTGATTTGCACTTTTCGCACCAAAGTACGTTCACCTCTAGGAGACAGAACGCGTCTCCTTCCTGAGCGGTATGATGGCTGCGTGGTCCCATGGTGTTTATACTTGCGTACTGTTGTTTGTATAGATGAACGTGGTACCTTCAGGCGTTTGGAAATTGCTCCCAAGGATGAACCAAACTTGTGGAGGTCTACAGATTATTTTTCTGAGGTCTTGGCTGATTTCTTTTGATTTTCCCATGATGTCAAGCAAAGAGGCACTGAGTTTGAAGGTAGGCCTTGAAAAACATCCACAGGTACACCTCCAATTGACTCATATGATGTCAATTAGCCTATCAGAAGCTTCTAAAGACATCATTTTCTGGAATTTTCCAAGCTGTTTAAAGGCACAGTCAACTTAGTTTATGTAAACTTCTGACCGACTGGAATTGTGATACAGTGAATTATAAGTGAAATAATCTGTCTGTAAACAATTGTTGGAAAAATTACTTGTGTCATGCACAAAGTAGATGTCCTAACTGACTTGGCAAAACTATAGTTTGTTAACAAGAAATTTGTGGAGTGGTTGAAAAACAAGTTTGAATGACTCCAACCTAAGTGTATGTAAACTTTTGACTTCAACTGTATATACATTTACATTTTAGTCATTTAGCAGACGCTCTTATCCAGAGCGACTTACAGTTAGTGAATACATATTTTTTTTATACTGGCCCCCCGTGGGAATCGAACCCACAACCCTGGCGTTGCAAACGCCATGCTCTATCAACTGAGCTACATCCCTGCCGGCCATTCCCTCCCCTACCCTGGACGACGCTGGGCCAATTGTGCGCCGCCCATGAGTCTCCCGGTCGCGGCCGGCTGCGACAGAGCCTGGATTCGAACCAGGATCTCTAGTGGCACAGTTTGCACTGCGATGCAGTGCCTTAGACCACTGCGCCACTCAGGAGTACAACATTTTATATCCTGGGTTAGAGCCAATTCAATTCAATCTTCTCTACACTTCGGAGTGAACATCATCTCTCAGAGAAAATACAATCACACTTTCCAAATCCCCCCCAACCCTTTCCCCTTTACAACCCCCCACATGTCCTGAGCTTTCTGGTAATGAATTTGAATATATCCAGACTCAGCATAAATAATAATTTAGGTGGGCGGAGATGCTGTACGTTAGTGCACATCTAATCTAAGGGCCCTTTTACCTTTTAGGCCAGAGATGCAAGCTGTTAGCACTAAGCAGACCAATAAACAGCTTGAGGTCCATACCACTAAGGTAAATAAACATCTGTAGGTCCCTACCTCTACGGTATATAAACAACAGCTTGAGGTCCCAGCCGCTATGGTAAAAAAACAGCTGGAGGACCCTACTGCTATGGTAAATAAACAGCTGGAGGTCCCTACTGCTATGGTAAATAAACAGCTGGAGGTCCCTACCGCTACGGTAGATAAACAGCTGGAGGTCCCTAAATATTGAGAGAACATCAAGTGGAATCTGCATACATCTGAAAGGCGGCATGTGATCCCCACAGCCCGCTATTAATTTCATATTCACGTTGGTCTCCAGAGGGCATACAGTGAGGGAAAAAAGTATTTGATCCCCTGGTGATTTTGTACGTTTGCCCACTGACAAAGAAATGATCAGTCTATAATTTTAATGGCAGGTTTATTTGAACAGTGAGAGACAGAATAACAACAAAAAAATCCAGAAAAACGCATGTCAAAAATGTTATGAATTGATTTGCATTTTAATGAGGGAAATAAGTATTTGACCCCTCTGCAAAACATGACTTAGTACTTGGTGGCAAAACCCTTGTTGGAAATCACTGAGGTCAGACGTTTCTTGTAGTTGGCCACCAGGTTTGCACACATCTCAGGAGGGATTTTGTCCCACTCCTCTTTGCAGACCTTCTCCAAGTAATTTAGGTTTTGAGACTGACGTTTGGCAACTCGAACCATCAGCTCCCTCCACAGATTTTCTATGGGATTAAGGTCTGGAGACTGGCTAGGCCACTCCAGGACCTTAATGTGCTACTTCTTGAGCCACTGCTTTGTTGCCTTGGCCATGTGTTTTGGGTCATTGTCATGCTGGAATACCCATCCACAACCCATTTTCAATGCCCTGGCTGAGGGAAGGAGGTTCTCACCCAAGATTTGACAGTACATGGCCCCGTCCATCGTCCCTTTGATGCGATGAAGTTGTCCTGTCCCCTTAGCAGAAAAACACCCCCAAAGTATAATGTTTCCACCTCCATTTTTGACAGTGTTCTTGGGGTAATAGGCAGCATTCCTCCTCCTCCAAACACGGCGAGTTGAGTTGATGCCAAAGAGCTCCATTTTGGTATCATCTGACCACAACACTTTCACCCAGTTCTCCTCTGAATCATTCAGATGTTCATTGGCAAACTTCAGACGGCCCTGTATATGTGCTTTCTTGAGCAGGGGGACCTTGCGGGCGCTGCAGGATTTCAGTCCTTCACGGCATAGTGTGTTACCAATTGTTTTCTTGGTGACTATGGTCCCAGCTGCCTTGAGATCATGACAAGATCCTCCCGTGTAGTTCTGGGCTGATTCCTCACCGTTCTCATGATCATTGCAACTCCACAAGGTGAGATCTTGCATGGAGCTCCAGGCTGAGGGAGATTGACAGTTATTTTGTGTTTCTTCCATTTGCGAATAATCGCACCAACTGTTGTCACCTTCTCACCAAGCTGCTTGGCGATGGTCTTGCAGCCCATTCCAATCTTGTCCCTG
Organism: Coregonus lavaretus; assembly: GCF_964263955.1. Lineage (NCBI taxonomy): Eukaryota > Metazoa > Chordata > Actinopteri > Salmoniformes > Salmonidae > Coregonus > Coregonus lavaretus. Next base: position 56,683,578 of record NC_139998.1, read on the forward strand.
ACATCCTTGGGAGCTCTTTGGTCTTGGCCATGGTGGAGAGTTTGGAATCTGATTGGTTGATTGCTTCTGTGGACAGGTGTCTTTTATACAGGTAACAAACTGAGATTAGGAGCACTCCCTTTAAGAGTGTGCTCCTAATCTCAGCTTGTTACCTGTATAAAAGACACCTAGAAGCCAGATATCTTTCTGATTGAGAGGGGGTCAAATACTTATTTCCCTCATTAAAAATGCAAATCAATTTATAAAATGTTTGACATGCATTTGTCTGGATTTTGTTGTTGTTATTCTGTCTCTCACTGTTCAAATAAACCTACCATTAAAATTATAGACTGATCATTTCTTTGTCAGTGGGCAAACGTACAAAATCAGCAGGGGATCAAATACTTTTTTCCCTCACAGTATCTTGGCAGACATCCATGGGGGGTGGGGGGAGGTGTAAGGGATTGAGTGCTGCTTTAAATATCCATCTCAAAGTGAGGGTGTCCAAGTGTAGAGGACCGAATGGGAGCTAGACAGAACGCCACAGATGGAGTTACTATGATTGTGATAGTTTTGTAAGATTTGATGTGGTTTCACCTAATTAAGCTTCTATAGATGTTTAGTTCTTTCAGATGACCAACCTACATTCTCTAGCTCACTCAGAAGGATGAACTATGAACTTTGCGTGCATGTTGTGTGAGTGTGTGCCTGTCTTCTGTTGTCGGTCTGGTTTCAATGTTGCTTCAGCTGCTGTTATCAAGCTGGACAGGTGTGATGGGCCTGGATCCAACAGGCAGCAGGACAGGTGTGACGGGCCTGGTTCCAACAGGCAGCAGGACAGGTGTGGCGGGCCTGGTTCCAACTATTTTTACTATATGTATACGTCTGTAAGTGCATTTTCCCTTTTTGTGGAATTGCAAGACTACCACATGAGGGTGGAAGGCCTGCTATGTTCTCCCAACAGCAAGAGGCTCTCATTGTTGATATGGTCCTTCAAAACAATGCCATCCGACTGCGTGAAATACAGCAAAGAGTTGTTGAACACAATTTAAACTTTGAAGGAATCAACAGTGTCAGCCTTTCTACCATTGACCGTGTCCTCCAGCGCAACAGGGGTACGCATGAACCAAGTGTACAGAGTACCCTTTTGAGCCCAACTCAGAAAGGGTCAAAGATCTACGATTTCCGTATGTGCAAGTAAGTGTACACTCAGACACTTTCAGCGCTGATGCTTACAGTACAATGCTATGCTACTAGCCTGCTGTTACTGTAAACTGTACTATAGTGTAGTGTATGTAAATCAGGAATGCATACAAATGCACTATTGCAGAAGTCTGTCTTTCTGTATCACTTACTAAACTACTTATTTATCTATTTTTATATAGAGAGAGTGTTTGAACTGGATTCCATGGAAAGGCCCTATGAATACATTTTTGTAGATGAAGCAGGGTTCAATCTGGCGAAGAGGAGAAGGAGAGGCAGGAACGTAACTGGCCAACGTGCCATTGTGGAAGTCCCTGGCCAGCGTGGTGGCAATGTCACCCTTTGCGCAGCCATAAGTAATCGTGGGGTTCTCCACCGTCATGCAACCCTGGGGCCATATAACACTGAACATTTTACATTTCTGGGTGGTCTTCGGGATGTTTTGTTTGAGCGTGAGCAGCAGGATCATCAGCAGGCAGTGCATCCTGTCTATGTCGTGGTTTTGGACAATGTCAGCTTTCACCGTGGTGTCAACATCAACCAGCGATTCAGATATGTTTGCCTTCCACCATACAGCCCTTTCCTCAACCCAATAGAATCGTTTTTCTCTGCGTGGCGGTGGAAGGTCTATGACCGAAACCCATATACCAGGGAAAATCTCTTACAGGCAATGGAATTGGCCTGTGGTGACATAGGTGTGGAGTGTTGTCAAGGCTGGATCCGCCACACCAGAGGGTTTTTCCCCCGTTGCCTGGCAAGGGACAACGTTGCCGTGTGATGTGGACGATGTCCTCTGGCCGGAACCAGCACAAAGACGTGATGCTGAGGCAGAATGAATCTCTCATTGACTTTGATTTCGCAGTTGCACAACATTTTTGAGTGTACTGTAATGTGCTTTTCATTTAGAGTTTTCTTTGTTCTTTGGGCTTTTGCAATTGGATTACTGTATTTTTATGCAAGTGCTGAATATACAGACATTCAATACTGCATTACTTGCAGTACTTACAGTATACAATATATTCACTGTACTAAGTTGTGATTACTATACTTTCTGTTTTAATTGCAAAATGCGTTTACTATATACAATAAAAATTAAAATAATCTGTAACTGTAACCATGATCTCGCCATCACGGTTGACAACTCCGTTGTGTCCTCCTCCCAGAGTGCGAAGAGCCTTGGCGTGACACTGGACAACACCCTGTCGTTCTCCGCCAACATCAAGGCGGTGACCCGATCCTGCAGGTTCATGCTCTACAACATTCGGAGAGTACGACCCTGCCTTACACAGGAAGCGGCACAGGTCCTAATCCAGGCACTTGTCATCTCCCGTCTGGATTACTGCAACTCGCTGTTGGCTGGGCTCCCTGCCTGTGCCATTAAACCCCTACAACTCATCCAGAATGCCGCAGCCCGTCTGGTGTTCAACCTTCCCAAGTTCTCTCACGTCACCCCCCTCCTCCGCACACTCCACTGGCTTCCAGTTGAAGCTCGCATCCGCTACAAGACCATGGTGCTTGCCTATGGAGCAGTGAGGAGAACGGCACCTCCGTACCTTCAGGCTCTGATCAGTCCCTACACCCAGGCGAGGGCATTGCGTTCATCCACCTCTGGCCTGCTGGCTCCCCTTCCTCTGCGGAAGCATAGTTCCCGCTCAGCCCAGTCAAAGCTGTTCGCTGCTCTGGCACCCCAATGGTGGAACAAGCTCCCTCACGACGCCAGGACAGCGGAGTCACTCACCACCTTCCGGAGACATTTGAAACCCCACCTCTTTAAGGAACACCTGGGATAGGATAAAGTAATCCATCTACCCCCCCCCCCCCCCCCCAAAAAAAAAAAAAGTATAATTGTAAAGTGGTTATCCCACTGGCTATAGGGTGAATGCACCAATTTGTAGTCGCTCTGGATAAGAGCGTCTGCTAAATGACGTAAATGTGCCCTTGAGCAAGGCACTTAACCCTAACTGCTCCTGTAAGTCGCTCTGGATAAGAGCGTCTGCTAAATGACTAAAATGTAAAATGTAAATGTAACTACATGCCCTGGACGCTGTGTTCTCCATTTTTTTATGTAGTGTCTAATGAACGCTCTGTAGTGTTTATATATTGACTGGCTGTGTGTATGATCTGAAAGCATTGTTTGATTTTGAGCACAGATTAAATGGTTTTGAGGCGATTGTTTGATTTTGCCAGAAGAGTCAGGGGTTTTGTGAATGTAGTTTGAAGATTTGGTTTTATGTTTAAAGTTTTGAGAAAATGGGTGAAGGTTTCAAGAAATGTGTCTTAGTGATCGAGGAAAAACTGTAAGGTAAAGAGAGATGTAATCCACAGTCATCAAATAAGAAAATGACAAAACTTCAAAGCAGACAGGTTCTGTGATTATGGAGAGAACCTATAAATACAAGAGAGCGTGATTGTTTACGCATCTGTTAAACGTCTATGCTTGTGTGTTAAAAAACATGTGACTTTAACATATGTAGAATGTGGGCCTCTGGGAATAAATTGCAGGACTCTGCATGAGGGTCAGCTGAAGGGTGTGCGAGTGTGTGTGTGTGTGTGTGTGTGTGATTGGGTGTGTGTTCAGGCATCCATCATAATTATAATGCACAAATGTCAATGTCGCCGTTTAAATGGAGTGGAACATCTGCGCGACCTCTCTCTGTCTACTTGCCTTTCTGTTTCCATACGTTGTTTCCAAAGACCTTGTCTAATCCTGCCAAGTTTCACATGACTGTTGGCTTACATCCACCATTGATAAAGTGCCCTACACCTACAGTCCAGCAATGGAGAGAACAATGCCTTAAAAAGCCACTGAAACACTTAAAAAAAAAAAAAAACTCCAGACATATTAAGCCTTAGCCGACGTCTGAATAATTCTAGCTTGTCGCTCTACGGTGTAAATATCATTGTTCATAAAAAGAAATTACAACATGTGGGAAAACGTCTCTCTTTGTAAGCACTAGTCTCTCTTTCTAGTCACCTTCTAACCATCCATCCATCTAGTCACCTTCTTACCATCCATCCATCTAGTCACCGTCTAATCATCCATCCATCCATCCATCCATCCATCTAGTCACCTTCTAACCATCCATCCATCTAGTCACCTTCTAACCATCCATCCATCAAGTCACCTTCTAACCATCCATCCATCTAGTCACCTTCTAACCATCCATCCATCTAGTCACCTTCTAACCATCCATCCATCTAGTCACCTTCTAACCATCCATCCATCTAGTCACTGTCTAATCATCCATCCATCCATCCATCCATCCATCCATCCATCCATCCATCTAGTCACCTTCTAACCATCCATCCATCTAGTCACCTTCTAACCATCCATCCATCTAGTCACCGTAAAATCATCCATCCATCCATCCATCCATCCATCCATCTAGTCACCTTCTAACCATCCATACATCTAGTCACCTTCTAACCATCCATCCATCTAGTCACCTTCTAACCATCCATCCATCTAGTCACCTTTTAACCATCCATCCATCAAGTCACCTTCTAACCATCCATCCATCTAGTCACCTTCTAACCATCCATCCATCTAGTCGCCTTCTAACCATCCATCCATCTAGTCACCTTCTAACCATCCATCCATCTAGTCACCTTCTAACCATCCATCCATCTAGTCACCTTCTAACCATCCATCCATCAAGTCACCTTCTAACCATCCATCCATCTAGTCACCTTCTAAGCATCCATCCATCTAGTCGCCTTCTAACCATCCATCCATCTAGTCACCTTCTAATCATCCATCCATCTTGTCGCCTTCTAACCATCTATCCATCTAGTCACCTTCTAACCATCCATCCATCTAGTCACCTTCTAACGATCCATCCATCTAGTCACCTTAGTCACCTTCTAACCATCCATCCATCTAGTCACCTTCTAACCATCCATCCATCTAGTCACCTTCTAACCATCCATCCATCTAGTTACCTTCTAACCATCTATCCATCTAGTCGCCTTCTAACCATCCATCCATCTAGTCACTTTCTAACCATCCATCCATCTAGTCACCTTCTAACCATCCATCCATCCATCTTTTCACCTTCTAACCATCCATCCATCTAGTCACCTTCTAATCATCCATCCATCTAGTCACCTTCTAACCATCCATCCAACTAGTCACCTTCTAACCATCCATCCATCTAGTCACCTTCTAACCATCCATCCATCTAGTCACCTTCTAACCATCCATCTATCCATCTAGTCACCTTCTAACCATCCATCCATCTAGTCACCTTCTAACCATCCATCTATCCATCTAGTCACCTTCTAACCATCCATCCATCTAGTCACCTTCTAACCATCCATCCATCTAGTCACCTTCTAACCATCCATCTATCCATCTATTCGCCTTCTAACCATCCATCCATCTAGGCACCTTCTAACCATCCATCCATCTAGTCACCATCTAACCATCCATCTATCCATCTAGTCACCTTCTAACCATCCATCCATCTAGTCACCTTCTAACCATCCATCCATCTAGTCACCTTCTAACCATCCATCTATCCATCTATTCACCTTCTAACCATCCATCCATCTAGTCACCTTCTAACCATCCATCTATCCATCTATTCGCCTTCTAACCATCCATCCATCTAGTCACCTTCTAACCATCCATCCATCTAGTCACCTTCTAACCATCCATACATCTAGTCACCTTCTAACCATCCATCTATCCATCTAGTCACCTTCTAACCATCCATCCATCTATTCGCCTTCTAACCATCCATACATCTAGTCACCTTCTAACCATCCATCCATCTAGTCACCTTCTAACCATCCATCTATCCATCTAGTCACCTTCTAACCATCCATCCATCTATTCGCCTTCTAACCATCCATACATCTAGTCACCTTCTAACCATCCATCCATCTAGTCACCTTCTAACCATCCATCTATCCATCTAGTCACCTTCTAACCATCCATCCATCTAGTCACCGTAAAATCATCCATCCATCCATCCATCCATCCATCCATCTAGTCACCTTCTAACCATCCATACATCTAGTCACCTTCTAACCATCCATCCATCTAGTCACCTTCTAACCATCCATCCATCTAGTCACCTTTTAACCATCCATCCATCAAGTCACCTTCTAACCATCCATCCATCTAGTCACCTTCTAACCATCCATCCATCTAGTCGCCTTCTAACCATCCATCCATCTAGTCACCTTCTAACCATCCATCCATCTAGTCACCTTCTAACCATCCATCCATCTAGTCACCTTCTAACCATCCATCCATCAAGTCACCTTCTAACCATCCATCCATCTAGTCACCTTCTAAGCATCCATCCATCTAGTCGCCTTCTAACCATCCATCCATCTAGTCACCTTCTAATCATCCATCCATCTTGTCGCCTTCTAACCATCTATCCATCTAGTCACCTTCTAACCATCCATCCATCTAGTCACCTTCTAACGATCCATCCATCTAGTCACCTTAGTCACCTTCTAACCATCCATCCATCTAGTCACCTTCTAACCATCCATCCATCTAGTCACCTTCTAACCATCCATCCATCTAGTTACCTTCTAACCATCTATCCATCTAGTCGCCTTCTAACCATCCATCCATCTAGTCACTTTCTAACCATCCATCCATCTAGTCACCTTCTAACCATCCATCCATCCATCTTTTCACCTTCTAACCATCCATCCATCTAGTCACCTTCTAATCATCCATCCATCTAGTCACCTTCTAACCATCCATCCAACTAGTCACCTTCTAACCATCCATCCATCTAGTCACCTTCTAACCATCCATCCATCTAGTCACCTTCTAACCATCCATCTATCCATCTAGTCACCTTCTAACCATCCATCCATCTAGTCACCTTCTAACCATCCATCTATCCATCTAGTCACCTTCTAACCATCCATCCATCTAGTCACCTTCTAACCATCCATCCATCTAGTCACCTTCTAACCATCCATCTATCCATCTATTCGCCTTCTAACCATCCATCCATCTAGGCACCTTCTAACCATCCATCCATCTAGTCACCATCTAACCATCCATCTATCCATCTAGTCACCTTCTAACCATCCATCCATCTAGTCACCTTCTAACCATCCATCCATCTAGTCACCTTCTAACCATCCATCTATCCATCTATTCACCTTCTAACCATCCATCCATCTAGTCACCTTCTAACCATCCATCTATCCATCTATTCGCCTTCTAACCATCCATCCATCTAGTCACCTTCTAACCATTCATCCATCTAGTCACCTTCTAACCATCCATACATCTAGTCACCTTCTAACCATCCATCTATCCATCTAGTCACCTTCTAACCATCCATCCATCTATTCGCCTTCTAACCATCCATACATCTAGTCACCTTCTAACCATCCATCCATCTAGTCACCTTCTAACCATCCATCTATCCATCTAGTCACCTTCTAACCATCCATCCATCTAGTCACCTTCTAACCATCCATCCATCTAGTCACCTTGTAAACATCCATCCATTAAGTCACCTTAGTCACCTTCTAACCATCCATCCATCTAGTCACCTTCTAACCATCCATCCATCTAGTCACCGTCTAATCATCCATCCATCCATCCATCCATCCATCTAGTCACCTTCTAACCATCCATCCATCTAGTCACCTTCTAACCATCCATCCATCAAGTCACCTTCTAACCATCCATCCATCTAGTCACCTTCTAACCATCCATCCATTTAGTCACCTTCTAACCATCCATCCATCTAGTCACCGTCTAATCATCCATCCATCCATCCATCCATCCATCCATCCATCCATCCATCCATCCATCTAGTCACCTTCTAACCATCCATCCATCTAGTCACCTTCTAACCATCCATCCATCTAGTCACCTTCTAACCATCCATCCATCTATTCACCTTCTAACCATCCATCCATCTAGTCACCTTCTAACCATCCATCCATCTAGTCACCTTTTAACCATCCATCCATCAAGTCACCTTCTAACCATCCATCCATCTAGTCACCTTCTAACCATCCATCCATCTAGTCGCCTTCTAACCATCCATCCATCTAGTCACCTTCTAACCATCCATCCATCTAGTCACCTTCTAACCATCCATCCATCTAGTCACCTTCTAACCATCCATCCATCTAGTCACCTTCTAACCATCCATCCATCAAGTCACCTTCTAACCATCCATCCATCTAGTCACCTTCTAAGCATCCATCCATCTAGTCGCCTTCTAACCATCCATCCATCTAGTCACCTTCTAATCATCCATCCATCTTGTCGCCTTCTAACCATCTATCCATCTAGTCACCTTCTAACCATCCATCCATCTAGTCACCTTCTAACGATCCATCCATCTAGTCACCTTAGTCACCTTCTAACCATCCATCCATCTAGTCACCTTCTAACCATCAATCCATCTAGTCGCCTTCTAACCATCCATCCATCTAGTCACTTTCTAACCCTCCATCCATCTAGTCACCTTCTAACCATCCATCCATCCATCTTTTCACCTTCTAACCATCCATCCATCTAGTCACCTTCTAATCATCCATCCATCTAGTCACCTTCTAACCATCCATCCAACTAGTCACCTTCTAACCATCCATCCATCTAGGCACCTTCTAACCATCCATCCATCTAGTCACCTTCTAACCATCCATCCAACTAGTCACCTTCTAACCATCCATCCATCTAGGCACCTTCTAACCATCCATCCATCTAGTCACCTTCTAACCATCCATCCATCTAGTCACCTTCTAACCATCTATCCATCTAGTCACCTTCTAACCATCCATCTATCCATCTAGTCACCTTCTAACCATCCATCCATCTAGTCACCTTCTAACCATCCATCTATCCATCTATTTGCCTTCTAACCATCCATCCATCTAGTCACCTTATTACCATCCATCCAACTAGTCACCTTCTAACCATCCATCCATCTAGTCACCTTCTAACCATCCATCCATCTAGTCACCTTCTAACCATCCATCTATCCATCTAGTCACCTTCTAACCATCCATCTATCCATCTAGTCACCTTCTAACCATCCATCCATCTAGTCACCTTCTAACCATCCATCTATCCATCTATTCGCCTTCTAACCATCCATCCATCTAGTCACCTTCTAACCATCCATCCATCTAGTCACCTTCTAACCATCCATCTATCCATCTAGTCACATTCTAACCATCCATCCAACTAGTCACCTTCTAACCATCCATCCATCTAGTCACCTTCTAACCATCCATCCATCTAGTCACCTTCTAACCATCCATCTATCCATCTAGTCACCTTCTAACCATCCATCCATCTAGTCACCTTCTAACCATCCATCTATCCATCTAGTCACCTTCTAACCATCCATCCAACTAGTCACCTTCTAACCATCCATCCATCTAGTCACCTTCTAACCATCCATCCATCTAGTCACCTTCTAACCATCCATCTATCCATCTAGTCACCTTCTAACCATCCATCCATCTAGTCACCTTCTAACCATCCATCTATCCATCTAGTCACCTTCTAACCATCCATCCATCTAGTCACCTTCTAACCATCCATCCATCTAGTCACCTTCTAACCATCCATCTATCCATCTATTCGCCTTCTAACCATCCATCCATCTAGGCACCTTCTAACCATCCATCCATCTAGTCACCATCTAACCATCCATCTATCCATCTAGTCACCTTCTAACCATCCATCCATCTAGTCACCTTCTAACCATCCATCCATCTAGTCACCTTCTAACCATCCATCTATCCATCTATTCACCTTCTAACCATCCATCCATCTAGTCACCTTCTAACCATCCATCTATCCATCTATTCGCCTTCTAACCATCCATCCATCTAGTCACCTTCTAACCATCCATCCATCTAGTCACCTTCTAACCATCCATACATCTAGTCACCTTCTAACCATCCATCTATCCATCTAGTCACCTTCTAACCATCCATCCATCTATTCGCCTTCTAACCATCCATACATCTAGTCACCTTCTAACCATCCATCCATCTAGTCACCTTCTAACCATCCATCCATCTAGTCACCTCCTAACCATCAATCCATCTAGTCGCCTTCTAACCATCCATCCATCTAGTCACTTTCTAACCATCCATCCATCTAGTCACCTTCTAACCATCCATCCATCCATCTTTTCACCTTCTAACCATCCATCCATCTAGTCACCTTCTAATCATCCATCCATCTAGTCACCTTCTAACCATCCATCCAACTAGTCACCTTCTAACCATCCATCCATCTAGGCACCTTCTAACCATCCATCCATCTAGTCACCTTCTAACCATCCATCTATCCATCTAGTCACCTTCTAACCATCCATCTATCCATCTAGTCACCTTCTAACCATCCATCCATCTAGTCACCTTCTAACCATCCATCTATCCATCTATTCGCCTTCTAACCATCCATCCATCTAGTCACCTGATTACCATCCATCCAACTAGTCACCTTCTAACCATCCATCCATCTAGTCACCTTCTAACCATCCATCCATCCATCTAGTCACCTTCTAACCATCCATCTATCCATCTAGTCACATTCTAACCATCCATCTATCCATCTAGTCACCTTCTAACCATCCATCCATCTAGTCACCTTCTAACCATCCATCTATCCATCTATTCACCTTCTAACCATCCATCCATCTAGTCACCTTCTAACCATCCATCCATCTAGTCACCTTCTAACCATCCATCTATCCATCTAGTCACCTTCTAACCATCCATCCATCTAGTCACCTTCTAACCATCCATCTATCCATCTAGTCACCTTCTAACCATCCATCCATCTAGTCACCTTCTAACCATCCATCCATCTAGCCACCTTCTAACCATCCATCCAACTAGTCACCTTCTAACCATCCATCCATCTAGTCACCTTCTAACCATCCATCCATCTAGTCACCTTCTAACCATCCATCTATCCATCTAGTCACCTTCTAACCATCCATCCATCTAGTCACCTTCTAACCATCCATCTATCCATCTAGTCACCTTCTAACCATCCATCCATCTAGTCACCTTCTAACCATCCATCCATCTAGTCACCTTCTAACCATCCATCTATCCATCTATTCGCCTTCTAACCATCCATCCATCTAGTCACCTTCTAACCATCCATCCATCTAGTCACCGTAAAATCATCCATCCATCCATCCATCCATCCATCCATCTAGTCACCTTCTAACCATCCATACATCTAGTCACCTTCTAACCATCCATCCATCTAGTCACCTTCTAACCATCCATCCATCTAGTCACCTTTTAACCATCCATCCATCAAGTCACCTTCTAACCATCCATCCATCTAGTCACCTTCTAACCATCCATCCATCTAGTCGCCTTCTAACCATCCATCCATCTAGTCACCTTCTAACCATCCATCCATCTAGTCACCTTCTAACCATCCATCCATCTAGTCACCTTCTAACCATCCATCCATCAAGTCACCTTCTAACCATCCATCCATCTAGTCACCTTCTAAGCATCCATCCATCTAGTCGCCTTCTAACCATCCATCCATCTAGTCACCTTCTAATCATCCATCCATCTTGTCGCCTTCTAACCATCTATCCATCTAGTCACCTTCTAACCATCCATCCATCTAGTCACCTTCTAACGATCCATCCATCTAGTCACCTTAGTCACCTTCTAACCATCCATCCATCTAGTCACCTTCTAACCATCCATCCATCTAGTCACCTTCTAACCATCCATCCATCTAGTTACCTTCTAACCATCTATCCATCTAGTCGCCTTCTAACCATCCATCCATCTAGTCACTTTCTAACCATCCATCCATCTAGTCACCTTCTAACCATCCATCCATCCATCTTTTCACCTTCTAACCATCCATCCATCTAGTCACCTTCTAATCATCCATCCATCTAGTCACCTTCTAACCATCCATCCAACTAGTCACCTTCTAACCATCCATCCATCTAGTCACCTTCTAACCATCCATCCATCTAGTCACCTTCTAACCATCCATCTATCCATCTAGTCACCTTCTAACCATCCATCCATCTAGTCACCTTCTAACCATCCATCTATCCATCTAGTCACCTTCTAACCATCCATCCATCTAGTCACCTTCTAACCATCCATCCATCTAGTCACCTTCTAACCATCCATCTATCCATCTATTCGCCTTCTAACCATCCATCCATCTAGGCACCTTCTAACCATCCATCCATCTAGTCACCATCTAACCATCCATCTATCCATCTAGTCACCTTCTAACCATCCATCCATCTAGTCACCTTCTAACCATCCATCCATCTAGTCACCTTCTAACCATCCATCTATCCATCTATTCACCTTCTAACCATCCATCCATCTAGTCACCTTCTAACCATCCATCTATCCATCTATTCGCCTTCTAACCATCCATCCATCTAGTCACCTTCTAACCATCCATCCATCTAGTCACCTTCTAACCATCCATACATCTAGTCACCTTCTAACCATCCATCTATCCATCTAGTCACCTTCTAACCATCCATCCATCTAGTCACCTTCTAACCATCCATCCATCTAGCCACCTTCTAACCATCCATCCAACTAGTCACCTTCTAACCATCCATCCATCTAGTCACCTTCTAACCATCCATCCATCTAGTCACCTTCTAACCATCCATCTATCCATCTAGTCACCTTCTAACCATCCATCCATCTAGTCACCTTCTAACCATCCATCTATCCATCTAGTCACCTTCTAACCATCCATCCATCTAGTCACCTTCTAACCATCCATCCATCTAGTCACCTTCTAACCATCCATCTATCCATCTATTCGCCTTCTAACCATCCATCCATCTAGTCACCTTCTAACCATCCATCCATCTAGTCACCGTAAAATCATCCATCCATCCATCCATCCATCCATCCATCTAGTCACCTTCTAACCATCCATACATCTAGTCACCTTCTAACCATCCATCCATCTAGTCACCTTCTAACCATCCATCCATCTAGTCACCTTTTAACCATCCATCCATCAAGTCACCTTCTAACCATCCATCCATCTAGTCACCTTCTAACCATCCATCCATCTAGTCGCCTTCTAACCATCCATCCATCTAGTCACCTTCTAACCATCCATCCATCTAGTCACCTTCTAACCATCCATCCATCTAGTCACCTTCTAACCATCCATCCATCAAGTCACCTTCTAACCATCCATCCATCTAGTCACCTTCTAAGCATCCATCCATCTAGTCGCCTTCTAACCATCCATCCATCTAGTCACCTTCTAATCATCCATCCATCTTGTCGCCTTCTAACCATCTATCCATCTAGTCACCTTCTAACCATCCATCCATCTAGTCACCTTCTAACGATCCATCCATCTAGTCACCTTAGTCACCTTCTAACCATCCATCCATCTAGTCACCTTCTAACCATCCATCCATCTAGTCACCTTCTAACCATCCATCCATCTAGTTACCTTCTAACCATCTATCCATCTAGTCGCCTTCTAACCATCCATCCATCTAGTCACTTTCTAACCATCCATCCATCTAGTCACCTTCTAACCATCCATCCATCCATCTTTTCACCTTCTAACCATCCATCCATCTAGTCACCTTCTAATCATCCATCCATCTAGTCACCTTCTAACCATCCATCCAACTAGTCACCTTCTAACCATCCATCCATCTAGTCACCTTCTAACCATCCATCCATCTAGTCACCTTCTAACCATCCATCTATCCATCTAGTCACCTTCTAACCATCCATCCATCTAGTCACCTTCTAACCATCCATCTATCCATCTAGTCACCTTCTAACCATCCATCCATCTAGTCACCTTCTAACCATCCATCCATCTAGTCACCTTCTAACCATCCATCTATCCATCTATTCGCCTTCTAACCATCCATCCATCTAGGCACCTTCTAACCATCCATCCATCTAGTCACCATCTAACCATCCATCTATCCATCTAGTCACCTTCTAACCATCCATCCATCTAGTCACCTTCTAACCATCCATCCATCTAGTCACCTTCTAACCATCCATCTATCCATCTATTCACCTTCTAACCATCCATCCATCTAGTCACCTTCTAACCATCCATCTATCCATCTATTCGCCTTCTAACCATCCATCCATCTAGTCACCTTCTAACCATCCATCCATCTAGTCACCTTCTAACCATCCATACATCTAGTCACCTTCTAACCATCCATCTATCCATCTAGTCACCTTCTAACCATCCATCCATCTATTCGCCTTCTAACCATCCATACATCTAGTCACCTTCTAACCATCCATCCATCTAGTCACCTTCTAACCATCCATCTATCCATCTAGTCACCTTCTAACCATCCATCCATCTAGTCACCTTCTAACCATCCATCCATCTAGTCACCTTGTAAACATCCATCCATTAAGTCACCTTAGTCACCTTCTAACCATCCATCCATCTAGTCACCTTCTAACCATCCATCCATCTAGTCACCGTCTAATCATCCATCCATCCATCCATCCATCCATCTAGTCACCTTCTAACCATCCATCCATCTAGTCACCTTCTAACCATCCATCCATCAAGTCACCTTCTAACCATCCATCCATCTAGTCACCTTCTAACCATCCATCCATTTAGTCACCTTCTAACCATCCATCCATCTAGTCACCGTCTAATCATCCATCCATCCATCCATCCATCCATCCATCCATCCATCCATCCATCCATCCATCCATCCATCCATCTAGTCACCTTCTAACCATCCATCCATCTAGTCACCTTCTAACCATCCATCCATCTAGTCACCTTCTAACCATCCATCCATCTATTCACCTTCTAACCATCCATCCATCTAGTCACCTTCTAACCATCCATCCATCTAGTCACCTTTTAACCATCCATCCATCAAGTCACCTTCTAACCATCCATCCATCTAGTCACCTTCTAACCATCCATCCATCTAGTCGCCTTCTAACCATCCATCCATCTAGTCACCTTCTAACCATCCATCCATCTAGTCACCTTCTAACCATCCATCCATCTAGTCACCTTCTAACCATCCATCCATCTAGTCACCTTCTAACCATCCATCCATCAAGTCACCTTCTAACCATCCATCCATCTAGTCACCTTCTAAGCATCCATCCATCTAGTCGCCTTCTAACCATCCATCCATCTAGTCACCTTCTAATCATCCATCCATCTTGTCGCCTTCTAACCATCTATCCATCTAGTCACCTTCTAACCATCCATCCATCTAGTCACCTTCTAACGATCCATCCATCTAGTCACCTTAGTCACCTTCTAACCATCCATCCATCTAGTCACCTTCTAACCCTCAATCCATCTAGTCGCCTTCTAACCATCCATCCATCTAGTCACTTTCTAACCCTCCATCCATCTAGTCACCTTCTAACCATCCATCCATCCATCTTTTCACCTTCTAACCATCCATCCATCTAGTCACCTTCTAATCATCCATCCATCTAGTCACCTTCTAACCATCCATCCAACTAGTCACCTTCTAACCATTCATCCATCTAGTCACCTTCTAACCATCCATCTATCCATCTAGTCACCTTCTAACCATCCATCCAACTAGTCACCTTCTAACCATCCATCCATCTAGTCACCTTCTAACCATCCATCCAACTAGTCACCTTCTAACCATCCATCCATCTAGGCACCTTCTAACCATCCATCCATCTAGTCACCTTCTAACCATCCATCCATCTAGTCACCTTCTAACCATCTATCCATCTAGTCACCTTCTAACCATCCATCTATCCATCTAGTCACCTTCTAACCATCCATCCATCTAGTCACCTTCTAACCATCCATCTATCCATCTATTCGCCTTCTAACCATCCATCCATCTAGTCACCTTATTACCATCCATCCAACTAGTCACCTTCTAACCATCCATCCATCTAGTCACCTTCTAACCATCCATCCATCTAGTCACCTTCTAACCATCCATCTATCCATCTAGTCACCTTCTAACCATCCATCTATCCATCTAGTCACCTTCTAACCATCCATCCATCTAGTCACCTTCTAACCATCCATCTATCCATCTATTCGCCTTCTAACCATCCATCCATCTAGTCACCTTCTAACCATCCATCCATCTAGTCACCTTCTAACCATCCATCTATCCATCTAGTCACATTCTAACCATCCATCCAACTAGTCACCTTCTAACCATCCATCCATCTAGTCACCTTCTAACCATCCATCCATCTAGTCACCTTCTAACCATCCATCTATCCATCTAGTCACCTTCTAACCATCCATCCATCTAGTCACCTTCTAACCATCCATCTATCCATCTAGTCACCTTCTAACCATCCATCCAACTAGTCACCTTCTAACCATCCATCCATCTAGTCACCTTCTAACCATCCATCCATCTAGTCACCTTCTAACCATCCATCTATCCATCTAGTCACCTTCTAACCATCCATCCATCTAGTCACCTTCTAACCATCCATCTATCCATCTAGTCACCTTCTAACCATCCATCCATCTAGTCACCTTCTAACCATCCATCCATCTAGTCACCTTCTAACCATCCATCTATCCATCTATTCGCCTTCTAACCATCCATCCATCTAGGCACCTTCTAACCATCCATCCATCTAGTCACCATCTAACCATCCATCTATCCATCTAGTCACCTTCTAACCATCCATCCATCTAGTCACCTTCTAACCATCCATCCATCTAGTCACCTTCTAACCATCCATCTATCCATCTATTCACCTTCTAACCATCCATCCATCTAGTCACCTTCTAACCATCCATCTATCCATCTATTCGCCTTCTAACCATCCATCCATCTAGTCACCTTCTAACCATCCATCCATCTAGTCACCTTCTAACCATCCATACATCTAGTCACCTTCTAACCATCCATCTATCCATCTAGTCACCTTCTAACCATCCATCCATCCATCTTTTCACCTTCTAACCATCCATCCATCTAGTCACCTTCTAATCATCCATCCATCTAGTCACCTTCTAACCATCCATCCAACTAGTCACCTTCTAACCATCCATCCATCTAGGCACCTTCTAACCATCCATCCATCTAGTCACCTTCTAACCATCCATCTATCCATCTAGTCACCTTCTAACCATCCATCTATCCATCTAGTCACCTTCTAACCATCCATCCATCTAGTCACCTTCTAACCATCCATCTATCCATCTATTCGCCTTCTAACCATCCATCCATCTAGTCACCTTATTACCATCCATCCAACTAGTCACCTTCTAACCATCCATCCATCTAGTCACCTTCTAACCATCCATCCATCCATCCATCTAGTCACCTTCTAACCATCCATCTATCCATCTAGTCACATTCTAACCATCCATCTATCCATCTAGTCACCTTCTAACCATCCATCCATCTAGTCACCTTCTAACCATCCATCTATCCATCTATTCGCCTTCTAACCATCCATCCATCTAGTCACCTTCTAACCATCCATCCATCTAGTCACCTTCTAACCATCCATCTATCCATCTAGTCACCTTCTAACCATCCATCCATCTAGTCACCTTCTAACCATCCATCTATCCATCTAGTCACCTTCTAACCATCCATCCATCTAGTCACCTTCTAACCATCCATCCATCTAGCCACCTTCTAACCATCCATCCAACTAGTCACCTTCTAACCATCCATCCATCTAGTCACCTTCTAACCATCCATCCATCTAGTCACCTTCTAACCATCCATCTATCCATCTAGTCACCTTCTAACCATCCATCCATCTAGTCACCTTCTAACCATCCATCTATCCATCTAGTCACCTTCTAACCATCCATCCATCTAGTCACCTTCTAACCATCCATCCATCTTGTCACCTTCTAACCATCCATCTATCCATCTATTCGCCTTCTAACCATCCATCCATCTAGGCACCTTCTAACCATCCATCCATCTAGTCACCATCTAACCATCCATCTATCCATCTAGTCACCTTCTAACCATCCATCCATCTAGTCACCTTCTAACCATCCATCCATCTAGTCACCTTCTAACCATCCATCTATCCATCTATTCACCTTCTAACCATCCATCCATCTAGTCACCTTCTAACCATCCATCTATCCATCTATTCGCCTTCTAACCATCCATCCATCTAGTCACCTTCTAACCATCCATCCATCTAGTCACCTTCTAACCATCTATACATCTAGTCACCTTCTAACCATCCATCTATCCATCTAGTCACCTTCTAACCATCCATCCATCTATTCGCCTTCTAACCATCCATACATCTAGTCACCTTCTAACCATCCATCCATCTAGTCACCTTCTAACCATCCATCTATCCATCTTGTCACCTTCTAACCATCCATCCATCTAGTCACCTTCTAACCATCCATCCATCTAGTCACCTTGTAAACATCCATCCATCTAGTCACCTTAGTCACCTTCTAACCATCCATCCATCTAGTCACCTTCTAACCATCCATCCATCTAGTCACCGTCTAATCATCCATCCATCCATCCATCCATCCATCCATCCATCTAGTCACCTTCTAACCATCCATCCATCTAGTCACCTTCTAACCATCCATCCATCAAGTCACCTTCTAACCATCCATCCATCTAGTCACCTTCTAACCATCCATCCATTTAGTCACCTTCTAACCATCCATCCATCTAGTCACCGTCTAATCATCCATCCATCCATCCATCCATCCATCCATCCATCCATCCATCCATCCATCCATCCATCCATCCATCCATCCATCCATCTAGTCACCTTCTAACCATCCATCCATCTAGTCACCTTCTAACCATCCATCCATCTAGTCACCTTCTAACCATCCATCCATCTATTCACCTTCTAACCATCCATCCATCTAGTCACCTTCTAACCATCCATCCATCTAGTCACCTTTTAACCATCCATCCATCAAGTCACCTTCTAACCATCCATCCATCTAGTCACCTTCTAACCATCCATCCATCTAGTCGCCTTCTAACCATCCATCCATCTAGTCACCTTTTAACCATCCATCCATCTAGTCACCTTCTAACCATCCATCCATCTAGTCACCTTCTAACCATCCATCCATCTAGTCACCTTCTAACCATCCATCCATCAAGTCACCTTCTAACCATCCATCCATCTAGTCACCTTCTAAGCATCCATCCATCTAGTCGCCTTCTAACCATCCATCCATCTAGTCACCTTCTAATCATCCACCCATCTTGTCGCCTTCTAACCATCTATCCATCTAGTCACCTTCTAACCATCCATCCATCTAGTCACCTTCTAACGATCCATCCATCTAGTCACCTTAGTCACCTTCTAACCATCCATCCATCTAGTCACCTTCTAACCATCAATCCATCTAGTCGCCTTCTAACCATCCATCCATCTAGTCACTTTCTAACCATCCATCCATCTAGTCACCTTCTAACCATCCATCCATCCATCTTTTCACCTTCTAACCATCCATCCATCTAGTCACCTTCTAATCATCCATCCATCTAGTCACCTTCTAACCATCCATCCAACTAGTCACCTTCTAACCATCCATCCATCTAGGCACCTTCTAACCATCCATCCATCTAGTCACCTTCTAACCATCCATCTATCCATCTAGTCACCTTCTAACCATCCATCTATCCATCTAGTCACCTTCTAACCATCCATCCATCTAGTCACCTTCTAACCATCCATCTATCCATCTATTCGCCTTCTAACCATCCATCCATCTAGTCACCTTATTACCATCCATCCAACTAGTCACCTTCTAACCATCCATCCATCTAGTCACCTTCTAACCATCCATCCATCTAGTCACCTTCTAACCATCCATCTATCCATCTAGTCACCTTCTAACCATCCATCTATCAATCTAGTCACCTTCTAACCATCCATCCATCTAGTCACCTTCTAACCATCCATCTATCCATCTATTCGCCTTCTAACCATCCATCCATCTAGTCACCTTCTAACCATCCATCCATCTAGTCACCTTCTAACCATCCATCTATCCATCTAGTCACCTTCTAACCATCCATCTATCCATCTAGTCACCTTCTAACCATCCATCCATCTAGTCACCTTCTAACCATCCATCTATCCATCTATTCGCCTTCTAACCATCCATCCATCTAGTCACCTTATTACCATCCATCCAACTAGTCACCTTCTAACCATCCATCCATCTATTCGCCTTCTAACCATCCATCCATCTATTCGCCTTCTAACCATCCATACATCTATTCACCTTCTAACCATCCATCCATCTAGTCACCTTCTAACCATCCATCCATCTAGTCACCTTCTAACCATCCATCCATCTAGTCACCTTCTAACCATCCATCCATCTAGTCACCTTCTAACCATCCATCTATCCATCTAGTCACCTTCTAACCATCCATCCATCTATTCGCCTTCTAACCATCCATCCATCTAGTCACCTTCTAACCATCCATCCATCTAGTCACCTTCTAACCATCCATACATCTAGTCACCTTCTAACCATCCATCCATCTAGTCACCTTCTAACCATCCATCCATCTAGTCACCTTCTAACCATCCATACATCTAGTCACCTTCTAACCATCCATACATCTATTCACCTTCTAACCATCCATCCATCTAGTCACCTTCTAACCATCCATCTATCCATCTAGTCACCTTCTAACCATCCATCCATCTATTCGCCTTCTAACCATCCATACATCTTGTTACCTTCTAACCATCCATCCATCTAGTCACCTTCTAACCATCCATCTATCCATCTAGTCACCTTCTAACCATCCATCCATCTAGTCACCTTCTAACCATCCATCCATCTAGTCACCTTGTAAACATCCATCCATCTAGTCACATTAGTCACCTTCTAACCATCCATCCATCTAGTCACCTTCTAACCATCCATCCATCTAGTCACCGTCTAATCATCCATCCTTCCATCCATCTAGTCACCTTCTAACCATCCATCCATCTAGTCACCTTCTAACCATCCATCCATCAAGTCACCTTCTAACCATCCATCCATCTAGTCACCTTCTAACCATCCATCCATTTAGTCACCTTCTAACCATCCATCCATCTAGTCACCGTCTAATCATCCATCCATCCATCCATCCATCCATCCATCCATCCATCCATCCATCTAGTCACCTTCTAACCATCCATCCATCTAGTCACCTTCTAACCATCCATCCATCTAGTCACCGTCTAATCATCCATCCATCCATCCATCCATCCATCCATCTAGTCACCTTCTAACCATCCATTCATCTAGTCACCTTCTAACAATCCATCCATCTAGTCACCTTCTAACCATCCATCCATCTAGTCACCTTTTAACCATCCATCCATCAAATCACCTTCTAACCATCCATCCATCTAGTCACCTTCTAACCATCCATCCATCTAGTCGCCTTCTAACCATCCATCCATCTAGTCACCTTCTAACCATCCATCCATCAAGTCACCTTATAACCATCCATCCATCTAGTCACCTTCTAACCATCCATCCATCTAGTCACCTTCTAACCATCCATCCATCTAGTCACCTTCTAACCATCCATCCATCAAGTCACCTTCTAACCATCCATCCATCTAGTCACCTTCTAACCATCCATCCATCTAGTCGCCTTCTAACCATCCATCCATCTAGTCACCTTCTAATCATCCATCCATCTAGTCGCCTTCTAACCATCTATCCATCTAGTCACCTTCTAACCATCCATCCATCTAGTCACCTTCTAACCATCCATCCATTTAGTCACCTTAGTCACCTTCTAACCATCCATCCATCTAGTCACCTTCTAACCATCCATCCATCTAGTCACCTTCTAACCATCCATCTATCCATCTAGTCACCTTCTAACCATCCATCCATCTATTCACCTTCTAACCATCCATCCATCTAGTCACCTTCTAACCATCCATCTATCCATCTAGTCACCTTCTCACCATCCATCCATCTATTCGCCTTCTAACCATCCATACATCTTGTCACCTTCTAACCATCCATCCATCTAGTCACCTTCTAACCATCCATCTGTCCATCTAGTCACCTTCTAACCATCCATCCATCTTGTCACCTTCTAAGCATCCATCCATCTAGTCGCCTTCTAACCATCCATCCATCTAGTCACCTTCTAATCATCCATCCATCTTGTCGCCTTCTAACCATCTATCCATCTAGTCACCTTCTAACCATCCATCCATCTAGTCACCTTCTAACGATCCATCCATCTAGTCACCTTAGTCACCTTCTAACCATCCATCCATCTAGTCACCTTCTAACCATCCATCCATCTAGTCACCTTCTAACCATCCATCCATCTAGTTACCTTCTAACCATCTATCCATCTAGTCGCCTTCTAACCATCCATCCATCTAGTCACTTTCTAACCATCCATCCATCTAGTCACCTTCTAACCATCCATCCATCCATCTTTTCACCTTCTAACCATCCATCCATCTAGTCACCTTCTAATCATCCATCCATCTAGTCACCTTCTAACCATCCATCCAACTAGTCACCTTCTAACCATCCATCCATCTAGTCACCTTCTAACCATCCATCCATCTAGTCACCTTCTAACCATCCATCTATCCATCTAGTCACCTTCTAACCATCCATCCATCTAGTCAACTTCTAACCATCCATCTATCCATCTAGTCACCTTCTAACCATCCATCCATCTAGTCACCTTCTAACCATCCATCCATCTAGTCACCTTCTAACCATCCATCTATCCATCTATTCGCCTTCTAACCATCCATCCATCTAGGCACCTTCTAACCATCCATCCATCTAGTCACCATCTAACCATCCATCTATCCATCTAGTCACCTTCTAACCATCCATCCATCTAGTCACCTTCTAACCATCCATCCATCTAGTCACCTTCTAACCATCCATCTATCCATCTATTCACCTTCTAACCATCCATCCATCTAGTCACCTTCTAACCATCCATCTATCCATCTATTCGCCTTCTAACCATCCATCCATCTAGTCACCTTCTAACCATCCATCCATCTAGTCACCTTCTAACCATCCATACATCTAGTCACCTTCTAACCATCCATCTATCCATCTAGTCACCTTCTAACCATCCATCCATCTATTCGCCTTCTAACCATCCATACATCTAGTCACCTTCTAACCATCCATCCATCTAGTCACCTTCTAACCATCCATCTATCCATCTAGTCACCTTCTAACCATCCATCCATCTAGTCACCTTCTAACCATCCATCCATCTAGTCACCTTGTAAACATCCATCCATTAAGTCACCTTAGTCACCTTCTAACCATCCATCCATCTAGTCACCTTCTAACCATCCATCCATCTAGTCACCGTCTAATCATCCATCCATCCATCCATCCATCCATCTAGTCACCTTCTAACCATCCATCCATCTAGTCACCTTCTAACCATCCATCCATCAAGTCACCTTCTAACCATCCATCCATCTAGTCACCTTCTAACCATCCATCCATTTAGTCACCTTCTAACCATCCATCCATCTAGTCACCGTTTAATCATCCATCCATCCATCCATCCATCCATCCATCCATCCATCCATCCAACCATCCATCCATCTAGTCACCTTCTAACCATCCATCCATCTAGTCACCGTCTAATCATCCATCCATCCATCCATCCATCCATCTAGTCACCTTCTAACCATCCATCCATCTAGTCACCGTCTAATCATCCATCCATCCATCCATCCATCCATCTAGTCACCTTCTAACCATCCATCCATCTAGTCACCTTCTAACCATCCATCCATCAAGTCACCTTCTAACCATCCATCCATCTAGTCACCTTCTAACCATCCATCCATTTAGTCACCTTCTAACCATCCATCCATCTAGTCACCTTCTAACCATCCATCTATCCATCTATTCACCTTCTAACCATCCATCCATCTAGTCACCTTCTAACCATCCATCTATCCATCTATTCGCCTTCTAACCATCCATCCATCTAGTCACCTTCTAACCATCCATCCATCTAGTCACCTTCTAACCATCCATACATCTAGTCACCTTCTAACCATCCATCTATCCATCTAGTCACCTTCTAACCATCCATCCATCTATTCGCCTTCTAACCATCCATACATCTAGTCACCTTCTAACCATCCATCCATCTAGTCACCTTCTAACCATCCATCTATCCATCTAGTCACCTTCTAACCATCCATCCATCTAGTCACCTTCTAACCATCCATCCATCTAGTCACCTTGTAAACATCCATCCATTAAGTCACCTTAGTCACCTTCTAACCATCCATCCATCTAGTCACCTTCTAACCATCCATCCATCTAGTCACCGTCTAATCATCCATCCATCCATCCATCCATCCATCTAGTCACCTTCTAACCATCCATCCATCTAGTCACCTTCTAACCATCCATCCATCAAGTCACCTTCTAACCATCCATCCATCTAGTCACCTTCTAACCATCCATCCATTTAGTCACCTTCTAACCATCCATCCATCTAGTCACCGTCTAATCATCCATCCATCCATCCATCCATCCATCCATCCATCCATCCATCCATCCATCCATCCATCCATCCATCTAGTCACCTTCTAACCATCCATCCATCTAGTCACCTTCTAACCATCCATCCATCTAGTCACCTTCTAACCATCCATCCATCTATTCACCTTCTAACCATCCATCCATCTAGTCACCTTCTAACCATCCATCCATCTAGTCACCTTTTAACCATCCATCCATCAAGTCACCTTCTAACCATCCATCCATCTAGTCACCTTCTAACCATCCATCCATCTAGTCGCCTTCTAACCATCCATCCATCTAGTCACCTTCTAACCATCCATCCATCTAGTCACCTTCTAACCATCCATCCATCTAGTCACCTTCTAACCATCCATCCATCTAGTCACCTTCTAACCATCCATCCATCAAGTCACCTTCTAACCATCCATCCATCTAGTCACCTTCTAAGCATCCATCCATCTAGTCGCCTTCTAACCATCCATCCATCTAGTCACCTTCTAATCATCCATCCATCTTGTCGCCTTCTAACCATCTATCCATCTAGTCACCTTCTAACCATCCATCCATCTAGTCACCTTCTAACGATCCATCCATCTAGTCACCTTAGTCACCTTCTAACCATCCATCCATCTAGTCACCTTCTAACCATCTATCCATCTAGTCACCTTCTAACCATCCATCCATCTAGTCACCTTCTAACCATCCATCCATCTAGTCACCTTGTAAACATCCATCCATTAAGTCACCTTAGTCACCTTCTAACCATCCATCCATCTAGTCACCTTCTAACCATCCATCCATCTAGTCACCGTCTAATCATCCATCCATCCATCCATCCATCCATCTAGTCACCTTCTAACCATCCATCCATCTAGTCACCTTCTAACCATCCATCCATCAAGTCACCTTCTAACCATCCATCCATCTAGTCACCTTCTAACCATCCATCCATTTAGTCACCTTCTAACCATCCATCCATCTAGTCACCGTCTAATCATCCATCCATCCATCCATCCATCCATCCATCCATCCATCCATCCATCCATCTAGTCACCTTCTAACCATCCATCCATCTAGTCACCTTCTAACCATCCATCCATCTAGTCACCTTCTAACCATCCATCCATCTATTCACCTTCTAACCATCCATCCATCTAGTCACCTTCTAACCATCCATCCATCTAGTCACCTTTTAACCATCCATCCATCAAGTCACCTTCTAACCATCCATCCATCTAGTCACCTTCTAACCATCCATCCATCTAGTCGCCTTCTAACCATCCATCCATCTAGTCACCTTCTAACCATCCATCCATCTAGTCACCTTCTAACCATCCATCCATCTAGTCACCTTCTAACCATCCATCCATCTAGTCACCTTCTAACCATCCATCCATCAAGTCACCTTCTAACCATCCATCCATCTAGTCACCTTCTAAGCATCCATCCATCTAGTCGCCTTCTAACCATCCATCCATCTAGTCACCTTCTAATCATCCATCCATCTTGTCGCCTTCTAACCATCTATCCATCTAGTCACCTTCTAACCATCCATCCATCTAGTCACCTTCTAACGATCCATCCATCTAGTCACCTTAGTCACCTTCTAACCATCCATCCATCTAGTCACCTTCTAACCATCAATCCATCTAGTCGCCTTCTAACCAGCCATCCATCTAGTCACTTTCTAACCCTCCATCCATCTAGTCACCTTCTAACCATCCATCCATCCATCTTTTCACCTTCTAACCATCCATCCATCTAGTCACCTTCTAATCATCCATCCATCTAGTCACCTTCTAACCATCCATCCAACTAGTCACCTTCTAACCATCCATCCATCTAGGCACCTTCTAACCATCCATCCATCTAGTCACCTTCTAACCATCCATCCAACTAGTCACCTTCTAACCATCCATTCACCTAGGCACCTTCTAACCATCCATCCATCTAGTCACCTTCTAACCATCCATCCATCTAGTCACCTTCTAACCATCTATCCATCTAGTCACCTTCTAACCATCCATCTATCCATCTAGTCACCTTCTAACCATCCATCCATCTAGTCACCTTCTAACCATCCATCTATCCATCTATTCGCCTTCTAACCATCCATCCATCTAGTCACCTTATTACCATCCATCCAACTAGTCACCTTCTAACCATCCATCCATCTAGTCACCTTCTAACCATCCATCCATCTAGTCACCTTCTAACCATCCATCTATCCATCTAGTCACCTTCTAACCATCCATCTATCCATCTAGTCACCTTCTAACCATCCATCCATCTAGTCACCTTCTAACCATCCATCTATCCATCTATTCGCCTTCTAACCATCCATCCATCTAGTCACCTTCTAACCATCCATCCATCTAGTCACCTTCTAACCATCCATCTATCCATCTAGTCACATTCTAACCATCCATCCAACTAGTCACCTTCTAACCATCCATCCATCTAGTCACCTTCTAACCATCCATCCATCTAGTCACCTTCTAACCATCCATCTATCCATCTAGTCACCTTCTAACCATCCATCCATCTAGTCACCTTCTAACCATCCATCTATCCATCTAGTCACCTTCTAACCATCCATCCAACTAGTCACCTTCTAACCATCCATCCATCTAGTCACCTTCTAACCATCCATCCATCTAGTCACCTTCTAACCATCCATCTATCCATCTAGTCACCTTCTAACCATCCATCCATCTAGTCACCTTCTAACCATCCATCTATCCATCTAGTCACCTTCTAACCATCCATCCATCTAGTCACCTTCTAACCATCCATCCATCTAGTCACCTTCTAACCATCCATCTATCCATCTATTCGCCTTCTAACCATCCATCCATCTAGGCACCTTCTAACCATCCATCCATCTAGTCACCATCTAACCATCCATCTATCCATCTAGTCACCTTCTAACCATCCATCCATCTAGTCACCTTCTAACCATCCATCCATCTAGTCACCTTCTAACCATCCATCTATCCATCTATTCACCTTCTAACCATCCATCCATCTAGTCACCTTCTAACCATCCATCTATCCATCTATTCGCCTTCTAACCATCCATCCATCTAGTCACCTTCTAACCATCCATCCATCTAGTCACCTTCTAACCATCCATACATCTAGTCACCTTCTAACCATCCATCTATCCATCTAGTCACCTTCTAACCATCCATCCATCTATTCGCCTTCTAACCATCCATACATCTAGTCACCTTCTAACCATCCATCCATCTAGTCACCTTCTAACCATCCATCCATCTAGTCACCTTCTAACCATCAATCCATCTAGTCGCCTTCTAACCATCCATCCATCTAGTCACTTTCTAACCATCCATCCATCTAGTCACCTTCTAACCATCCATCCATCCATCTTTTCACCTTCTAACCATCCATCCATCTAGTCACCTTCTAATCATCCATCCATCTAGTCACCTTCTAACCATCCATCCAACTAGTCACCTTCTAACCATCCATCCATCTAGGCACCTTCTAACCATCCATCCATCTAGTCACCTTCTAACCATCCATCTATCCATCTAGTCACCTTCTAACCATCCATCTATCCATCTAGTCACCTTCTAACCATCCATCCATCTAGTCACCTTCTAACCATCCATCTATCCATCTATTCGCCTTCTAACCATCCATCCATCTAGTCACCTTATTACCATCCATCCAACTAGTCACCTTCTAACCATCCATCCATCTAGTCACCTTCTAACCATCCATCCATCCATCTAGTCACCTTCTAACCATCCATCTATCCATCTAGTCACATTCTAACCATCCATCTATCCATCTAGTCACCTTCTAACCATCCATCCATCTAGTCACCTTCTAACCATCCATCTATCCATCTATTCGCCTTCTAACCATCCATCCATCTAGTCACCTTCTAACCATCCATCCATCTAGTCACCTTCTAACCATCCATCTATCCATCTAGTCACCTTCTAACCATCCATCCATCTAGTCACCTTCTAACCATCCATCTATCCATCTAGTCACCTTCTAACCATCCATCCATCTAGTCACCTTCTAACCATCCATCCATCTAGCCACCTTCTAACCATCCATCCAACTAGTCACCTTCTAACCATCCATCCATCTAGTCACCTTCTAACCATCCATCCATCTAGTCACCTTCTAACCATCCATCTATCCATCTAGTCACCTTCTAACCATCCATCCATCTAGTCACCTTCTAACCATCCATCTATCCATCTAGTCACCTTCTAACCATCCATCCATCTAGTCACCTTCTAACCATCCATCCATCTAGTCACCTTCTAACCATCCATCTATCCATCTATTCGCCTTCTAACCATCCATCCATCTAGGCACCTTCTAACCATCCATCCATCTAGTCACCATCTAACCATCCATCTATCCATCTAGTCACCTTCTAACCATCCATCCATCTAGTCACCTTCTAACCATCCATCCATCTAGTCACCTTCTAACCATCCATCTATCCATCTATTCACCTTCTAACCATCCATCCATCTAGTCACCTTCTAACCATCCATCTATCCATCTATTCGCCTTCTAACCATCCATCCATCTATTCGCCTTCTAACCATCCATACATCTAGTCACCTTCTAACCATCCATCCATCTAGTCACCTTCTAACCATCCATCTATCCATCTTGTCACCTTCTAACCATCCATCCATCTAGTCACCTTCTAACCATCCATCCATCTAGTCACCTTGTAAACATCCATCCATCTAGTCACCTTAGTCACCTTCTAACCATCCATCCATCTAGTCACCTTCTAACCATCCATCCATCTAGTCACCGTCTAATCATCCATCCATCCATCCATCCATCCATCCATCTAGTCACCTTCTAACCATCCATCCATCTAGTCACCTTCTAACCATCCATCCATCAAGTCACCTTCTAACCATCCATCCATCTAGTCACCTTCTAACCATCCATCCATTTAGTCACCTTCTAACCATCCATCCATCTAGTCACCGTCTAATCATCTATCCATCCATCCATCCATCCATCCATCCATCCATCCATCCATCCATCCATCCATCCATCCATCCATCCATCCATCCATCCATCCATCTAGTCACCTTCTAACCATCCATCCATCTAGTCACCTTCTAACCATCCATCCATCTAGTCACCTTCTAACCATCCATCCATCTATTCACCTTCTAACCATCCATCCATCTAGTCACCTTCTAACCATCCATCCATCTAGTCACCTTTTAACCATCCATCCATCAAGTCACCTTCTAACCATCCATCCATCTAGTCACCTTCTAACCATCCATCCATCTAGTCGCCTTCTAACCATCCATCCATCTAGTCACCTTCTAACCATCCATCCATCTAGTCACCTTCTAACCATCCATCCATCTAGTCACCTTCTAACCATCCATCCATCTAGTCACCTTCTAACCATCCATCCATCAAGTCACCTTCTAACCATCCATCCATCTAGTCACCTTCTAAGCATCCATCCATCTAGTCGCCTTCTAACCATCCATCCATCTAGTCACCTTCTAATCATCCACCCATCTTGTCGCCTTCTAACCATCTATCCATCTAGTCACCTTCTAACCATCCATCCATCTAGTCACCTTATAACGATCCATCCATCTAGTCACCTTAGTCACCTTCTAACCATCCATCCATCTAGTCACCTTCTAACCATCAATCCATCTAGTCGCCTTCTAACCATCCATCCATCTAGTCACTTTCTAACCATCCATCCATCTAGTCACCTTCTAACCATCCATCCATCCATCTTTTCACCTTCTAACCATCCATCCATCTAGTCACCTTCTAATCATCCATCCATCTAGTCACCTTCTAACCATCCAT
Organism: Coregonus lavaretus; assembly: GCF_964263955.1. Classification (NCBI taxonomy): domain Eukaryota; kingdom Metazoa; phylum Chordata; class Actinopteri; order Salmoniformes; family Salmonidae; genus Coregonus; species Coregonus lavaretus. Next base: position 56,714,173 of record NC_139998.1, read on the forward strand.
CCAACTAGTCACCTTCTAACCATCCATCCATCTAGGCACCTTCTAACCATCCATCCATCTAGTCACCTTCTAACCATCCATCTATCCATCTAGTCACCTTCTAACCATCCATCTATCTATCTAGTCACCTTCTAACCATCCATCCATCTAGTCACCTTCTAACCATCCATCTATCCATCTATTCGCCTTCTAACCATCCATCCATCTAGTCACCTTATTACCATCCATCCAACTAGTCACCTTCTAACCATCCATCCATCTAGTCACCTTCTAACCATCCATCCATCTAGTCACCTTCTAACCATCCATCTATCCATCTAGTCACCTTCTAACCATCCATCTATCAATCTAGTCACCTTCTAACCATCCATCCATCTAGTCACCTTCTAACCATCCATCTATCCATCTATTCGCCTTCTAACCATCCATCCATCTAGTCACCTTCTAACCATCCATCCATCTAGTCACCTTCTAACCATCCATCTATCCATCTAGTCACCTTCTAACCATCCATCTATCCATCTAGTCACCTTCTAACCATCCATCCATCTAGTCACCTTCTAACCATCCATCTATCCATCTATTCGCCTTCTAACCATCCATCCATCTAGTCACCTTATTACCATCCATCCAACTAGTCACCTTCTAACCATCCATCCATCTATTCGCCTTCTAACCATCCATCCATCTATTCGCCTTCTAACCATCCATACATCTATTCACCTTCTAACCATCCATCCATCTAGTCACCTTCTAACCATCCATCCATCTAGTCACCTTCTAACCATCCATCCATCTAGTCACCTTCTAACCATCCATCCATCTAGTCACCTTCTAACCATCCATCTATCCATCTAGTCACCTTCTAACCATCCATCCATCTATTCGCCTTCTAACCATCCATCCATCTAGTCACCTTCTAACCATCCATCCATCTAGTCACCTTCTAACCATCCATACATCTAGTCACCTTCTAACCATCCATCCATCTAGTCACCTTCTAACCATCCATCCATCTAGTCACCTTCTAACCATCCATACATCTAGTCACCTTCTAACCATCCATACATCTATTCACCTTCTAACCATCCATCCATCTAGTCACCTTCTAATCATCCATCTATCCATCTAGTCACCTTCTAACCATCCATCCATCTATTCGCCTTCTAACCATCCATACATCTTGTCACCTTCTAACCATCCATCCATCTAGTCACCTTCTAACCATCCATCTATCCATCTAGTCACCTTCTAACCATCCATCCATCTAGTCACCTTCTAACCATCCATCCATCTAGTCACCTTGTAAACATCCATCCATCTAGTCACATTAGTCACCTTCTAACCATCCATCCATCTAGTCACCTTCTAACCATCCATCCATCTAGTCACCGTCTAATCATCCATCCTTCCATCCATCTAGTCACCTTCTAACCATCCATCCATCTAGTCACCTTCTAACCATCCATCCATCAAGTCACCTTCTAACCATCCATCCATCTAGTCACCTTCTAACCATCCATCCATTTAGTCACCTTCTAACCATCCATCCATCTAGTCACCGTCTAATCATCCATCCATCCATCCATCCATCCATCCATCCATCCATCCATCTAGTCACCTTCTAACCATCCATCCATCTAGTCACCTTCTAACCATCCATCCATCTAGTCACCGTCTAATCATCCATCCATCCATCCATCCATCCATCTAGTCACCTTCTAACCATCCATTCATCTAGTCACCTTCTAACAATCCATCCATCTAGTCACCTTCTAACCATCCATCCATCTAGTCACCTTTTAACCATCCATCCATCAAATCACCTTCTAACCATCCATCCATCTAGTCACCTTCTAACCATCCATCCATCTAGTCGCCTTCTAACCATCCATCCATCTAGTCACCTTCTAACCATCCATCCATCAAGTCACCTTATAACCATCCATCCATCTAGTCACCTTCTAACCATCCATCCATCTAGTCACCTTCTAACCATCCATCCATCTAGTCACCTTCTAACCATCCATCCATCTAGTCACCTTCTAACCATCCATCTATCCATCTAGTCACCTTCTAACCATCCATCCATCTAGTCACCTTCTAACCATCCATCTATCCATCTAGTCACCTTCTAACCATCCATCCATCTAGTCACCTTCTAACCATCCATCCATCTAGTCACCTTGTAAAGATCCATCCATCTAGTCACCTTAGTCACCTTCTAACCATCCATCCATCTAGTCACCTTCGAACCATCCATCCATCTAGTCACCTTCTAACCATCCATCCATCTAGTCACCTTCTTATCATCCATCCATCTAGTCGCCTTCTAACCATCCATCCAACTAGTCACCGTCTAATCATCCATCCATTTAGTCACCTTCTAACCATCCATCCATCTAGTCACCTTCTTATCATCCATCCATCTAGTCACCTTCTTATCATCCATCCATCCATCCAACTAGTCACCTTCTAACCATCCATCCATCTAGTCACCTTCTAACCATCCATCTATCCATCTAGTCACCTTCTAACCATCCATCCATCTAGTCACCTTCTAACCATCCATCCATCTAGTCACCTTGTAAACATCCATCCATCTAGTCACCTTAGTCACCTTCTAACCATCCATCCATCTAGTCACCTTCTAACCATCCATCCATCTAGTCACCTTCTTATCATCCATCCATCTAGTCGCCTTCTAACCATCCATCCAACTAGTCACCGTCTAATCATCCATCCATTTAGTCACCTTCTAACCATCCATCCATCTAGTCACCTTCTTATCATCCATCCATCTAGTCACCTTCTTATCATCCATCCATCCATCCAACTAGTCACCTTCTAACCATCCATCCATCTAGTCACCTTCTAACCATCCATCTATCCATCTAGTCACCTTCTAACCATCCATCCATCTAGTCACCTTCTAACCATCCATCCATCTAGTCACCTTGTAAACATCCATCCATCTAGTCACCTTAGTCACCTTCTAACCATCCATCCATCTAGTCACCTTCGAACCATCCATCCATCTAGTCACCTTCTAACCATCCATCCATCTAGGCACCTTCTAACCATCCATCCATCTAGTCACCTTCTAACCAGCCATCTATCCATCTAGTCACCTTCGAACCATCCATCCATCTAGTCACTTTCTAACCATCCATCTATCCATCTAGTCACCTTCTAACCATCCATCTATCCATCTAGTCACCTTCTAACCATCCATCCATCTAGTCACCTTCTAACCATCCATCCATCTATTCACCTTCTAACCATCCATCCATCCATCTAGTCACCTTCTAACCATCCATCCATCTAGTCACCTTCTAACCAGCCATCCATCTAGTCACCTTCTAACCATCCATCCATCTAGTCACCTTCTAACCATCCATCTATCCATCTAGTCACCTTCTAAACATCTATCCATCTAGTCACCTTCTAACCATCCATCCATCTAGTCACCTTCTAACCATCCATCCATCTAGTCACCTTCTAACCATCCATCCATCTAGTCACCTTCTAACCATCCATCCATCCATCTAGTCACCTTCTAACCAGCCATCTATCCATCTAGTCACCTTCTAACCATCCATCCATCTAGTCACCTTCTAACCATCCATACATCTAGTCACCTTCTTACCATCCATCCAACTAGTCACCTTCTAACCATCCATCCATCTATTCACCTTCTAACCATCCATCCATCTATTCGCCTTCTAACCATCCATACATCTATTCACCTTCTAACCATCCATCCATCTAGTCACCTTCTAACCATCCATCCATCTATTCACCTTCTAACCATCCATCCATCTAGTCACCTTCTAACCATCCATCTATCCATCTAGTCACCTTCTAACCATCCATCCATCTAGTCACCTTCTAACCATCCATCCATCTAGTCACCATGTAAAAATCCATCCATCTAGTCACCTTAGTCACCTTCTAACCATCCATTCATCTAGTCACCTTCGAACCATCCATCCATCTAGTCACCTTCTAACCATCCATCCATCTAGTCACCTTCTTATCATCCATCCATCTAGTCGCCTTCTAACCATCCATCCAACTAGTCACCGTCTAATCATCCATCCATCCATCCATCCATCCATCCATCCATCTAGTCACCTTCTAACCATCCATCCATCCATCCATCCATCCATCCATCCATCCATCCATCCATCCATCCATCCATCCATCCATCCATCCATCTAGTCACCTTCTAACCATCCATCTATCCATCTAGTCACCTTCTAACCATCCATCCATCTAGTCACCTTCTAACCATCCATCCATCTAGTCACCTTCTAACCATCCATCTATCCATCTAGTCACCTTCTAACCATCCATCCATCTAGTCACCTTCTAACCATCCATCCATCTAGTCACCTTGTAAACATCCATCCATCTAGTCACCTTAGTCACCTTCTAACCATCAATCCATCTAGTCACTTTCGAACCATCCATCCATCTAGTCACCTTCTAACCATCCATCCATCTAGTCGCCTTCTAACCATCCATCCATCTAGTCACCTTCTAACCATCCATCCATCTAGGCACCTTCTAACCATCCATCCATCTAGTCACCTTCTAACCATCCATCTATCCATCTAGTCACCTTCGAACCATCCATCCATCTAGTCACCTTCTAACCATCCATTTATCTAGTCACCTTCTAACCATCCATCTATCCATCTAGTCACCTTCTAACCATCCATCCATCTAGTCACCTTCTAACCATCCATCCATCTAGTCACCTTCTAACCATCCATCCATCTAGTCACCTTCTAACCATCCATCCATCTAGTCACCTTCTAACCATCCATCCATCTAGTCACCTTCTAACATTTTACATTTACATTTTAGTCATTTAGCAGACGCTCTTATCCAGAGCGACTTACAGTTAAGTGAGTGCATACATTTTTCATACTGGCCCCCCGTGTTAAACGAACCCACAACCATCTAACCATCCATCCATCTAGTCACCTTGTAAACATGCATCCATCTAGTCAACTTCTAACCATCCATCCATCTAGTCACATTGTAAACATCCATCCATCTAGTCACCTTCTAACCATCCATCCATCTAGTCACCTTCTAACCATCCATCCATCTAGTCGCCTTCTAACCATCCATCCATCTAGTCACCTTCTAACCATCCATCCATCTAGTCACCTTAGTCACCTTCTAACCATCCATCCATCTAGTCACCTTCTAACCATCCATCCATCGAGTCACTTTCTAACCATCCATCCATCTAGTCGCCTTCTAAACATCCATCCATCTAGTCACCTTCTAACCATCCATCCATCTAGTCACCTTCTAACCATCCATCCATCTAGTCACCTTCTAACCATCCATCCATCTAGTCACCTTAGTCACCTTCTAACCATCCATCCATCTAGTCACCTTCTAACCATCCATCCATCTAGTCACCTTCTAACCATCCATCCATCTAGTCACCTTCTAACCATCCATCCATCTAGTCACCTTCTAACCATCCATCCATCTAGTCACCTTAGTCACCTTCTAACCATCCATCCATCTAGTCACCTTCTAACCATCCATCCATCTAGTCGCCTTCTAAACATCCATCCATCTAGTCACCTTCTAACCATCCATCCATCTAGTCACCTTCTAACCATCCATCCATCTAGTCACCTTCTAACCATCCATCCATCTAGTCACCTTAGTCACCTTCTAACCATCCATCCATCTAGTCACCTTCTAACCATCCATCCATCTAGTCACCTTCTAACCATCCATCCATCTAGTCACCTTCTAACCATCCATTCATCTAGTCACCTTCTAACCATCCATCCATCGAGTCACTTTCTAACCATCCATCCATCTAGTCGCCTTCGAAACATCCATTCATCTAGTCACCTTCTAACCATCCATCCATCTAGTCACCTTCTAACCATCCATCAATCTAGTCACCTTCTAACCATCCATCATCCATCTAGTCGCCTTCTAACTATCCATCCATCTAGTCACCTTCTAAACATCATCCATCCATCCATCCATCCATCCATCCATCGAGTCACCTTCTAACCATCCATCCATCTAGTCGCCTTCTAAACATCCATCCATCTAGTCGCCTTCTAAACATCCATCCATCTAGTCACCTTCTAACCATCCATCCTTCTAGTCACCTTCTAACCATCCATCCATCTTGTCGCCTTCTAAACATCCATCCATCTAGTCACCTTCTAACCATCCATCCATCTAGTCACCTTCTAACCATCCATCCATCTAGTCACCTTCTAACCATCCATCCATCTAGTCACCTTCTTACCATCCATCCATCTAGTCACCTTCTAACCATCCATCCATCTTGTCGCCTTCTAAACATCCATCCATCTAGTCACCTTCTAACCATCCATCCATCTAGTCACCTTCTAACCATCCATCCATCTAGTCACCTTCTAACCATCCATCCATCTAGTCACCTTCTAACCATCCATCCATCTAGTCACCTTCTAACCATCCATCCATCTAGTCACCTTCGAGCCTTCCCAGGATTGTGTTGTTTCAGTGTTAGTAGCTCAGCATTGGTGTTTCATTTGGCATCCCACCTTTCTTTCTCCTCCTGCCCTCTCTCCTAAAACGTTCTCAACAATACAATGTGGGAAGTCTCCAAAATCAGATGCAACTACCTTAAGGCTCACATGCTGAGGAAAAGATAGACTAAAAATAGAAATGAAGCAAAATTGCATTTCGATGACAAAACCCACAGATTCCCTTTGTTCATCAGAGAGTATGTCACCTCCTCTGAAGTCTAACAGTGTACTTCTGTCTGTGTAACTGGGCCATACCCAACCACATTTATTAGAACAATTATGCAAAAAGCATTGAGTCTCATAAATATTTAAAATGATGTGTCAATTAATCTATGCAATCTTGTATATACATACAATCTAGTACAATGAACAGATTTGGGAAAAAAATTATCGGCATAAATAGTGATTACCTCGCCTCTCGTCCCCAATGAGACCAACCATCCCATCAATAGAGGAACAATGACGGAATGCTGATTACAATGGCTATATACCAACTCCTGGAGGGGGAACACTAAGGGGGGAGGAATGCCGAGATTAAGCTCCAGGAAAAATGTTGGTGAGATAGGGGGACAAGGGGGAGGTGTGGAGGAGAGATGGGAAAGAAAGGATGAGGAGGACGGAGCAACAAAGAGGAGTCTATCAGTGACTCTTCCACAGTTCAGTGGGGGTTGTGTCTGTCTGGGAGTCTATCAGTGACCCTTCCACAGGATGGAGATGCTGATGTGGAGGGTAGCTAGACTGGACTGGACTGGGCTGGACTGGGCTGGGCTGGGGAAGAGTGCCAATATGGATTATTAAACAATATATATATATATATATATATATATACTGTAATTTCTTTGAGATGGGCAATGTACAATAATCATCTCAGAAAATACTGAGGTGTAACATTGGTAGAGTTATCTAGATGGATTATTTTCAGGCACTTTTACTTCCGAGACTATTCCATTGATTGCATTATAAAGGTCAAACTATATCAAGCAGACCTTAAGTATTTGAAAGTATTTGTCATTATTGAGACATTTGACCCAGGTCTGAGATGTACGGTAATGAAGGGTTAGTGTCTGAGTCAGCCACTATGTGTTTGTGTCTGTTCATGTCTGATGACAGAGAAGGAACACTCACTGTCCGTCTGCCTTCCCACTATTTCCTATTCACTGGCACCAACTCCTCAGAGAACAAAGGAATCCTTTTATAGGTCCATGTCTGCTGGCCAGTGGAGCATCAGCAGGATCCTGTCTGTTCTCTGTGTGTGTGTGTGTGTGCGTACGTACGGGCATGTGTGTGTGTGCGGGCGTGTGACAGGGTGAGATGTTCCGGATTACAGTTTATAAACCTATGTGTGTGGATGTGCTTTCCAATTCTGCCTCTATGGTCCTAGTCTGCCTCCTATATAACCCTAACCCAATACATCTCATAACTCTCCTATACAACCCAATAACTCTTCTATATAACCCTAACCCAATACATCTCATAACTCTCCTATTCTAATCCTAATCCAATACATCTCATAACTCTCCCATCCTAACCCTAACCCAATACATCTCATAACTCTCCTATCCTAACCCAATACATTTGATAACTCTTCCATACCTAAATGCTGCTTGTTATGTACAGTGACTGAATTGGACATTCACACTTTTGTGTGACTGTGTACATTTACGTCATTTAGCAGACGCTCTTATCCAGAGCATAGATTATTGTATTTTTTATATATATTTTTTATTTTCATACTGACCCCCATGGGAATCAAACCCACAACCCTGGCGTTGCAAACGCCATGCTCTACCAATTGAGCTACATCCCTGCTGGCCATTCCCTCCCCTACCCTGGACGACGCTGGGACAAGTGTGCGCCGCCCCATGGGTCTCCCGGTCACGGATGGCTACGACAGAGCCTGGATTTGAACCAGGATCTCTAGTAGCACAGCTAGCACTGCGATGCAGTGCCTTAGACCACTGCGCCACTCGGGAGTATGTGTGTGTGCGTGTGACTGTGTGTGTGTGTGTGTGGCAGCATAAGTCACATCAGTAACAAATGTCATACGTCGACACATACACACACACACACACACACACACACACACACACACACACACACACACACACACACACACACACACACACACACACACACACACACATACATACACACACACACACACACATACACACACACACACATACACACACATACACACACACACCCTAAACCACAGAAATAAAACTTGTACAGACACAATCCCTAAGCCTCATCAAGACTGCCACACACAAACACACACACACACACACACATACAATCCATTCATTTAGAAGACCAAACAGCAGAAGGGAAGAGGATCATTTCAAAAAAAGTAATACAATGAAAGAATGTAGTTAAATAACGAGTGCGGGACTGGAGAGGAGAAAGGAGAGAGCTGGTAGAGAGCGACAACCACAAGATCATGTTCTGACAAGATTTGCTACTTTAATATAAAACCAATTCATTTAAATGCAAGAAGAGTAACAGTTACTAACGCTGTAGTCACAGGACTGTTTAAAAAAAAAAAAAGCCTTTTCCTCATTTACATCCATCAAAATCACTGTATGGTGCACTTTGTTCCATAGATGTTTTACATGGTCTGGTATATCATCGTATGTTATCAGGGGCCCTGTGATACCCCCTAACGTTACACACTATGGGACACACAGTTGAACTCATTCCTCCACAATATGTATTATTGCCTGTTTCAAGGGGCCTCTGCGGAGATTTACAGCGCTCTCCTTCTTGAAAGCTTTCTTATAGTTGTAATTAAAAAAAAAAAAAAAAGAAGAAACTACTGTATGTTCAATGAGTGCATCAGTTAGATGGGGTTTGTCTGCATCAGTCTCCATCTAAGACCCCCCAGAGACACGTCCAATGCATGGCCACAAGTATGTGGACATCCTTTCTAATTAGTGGATTTGGCTATTTCAGCCACACCCGTTGCTGACAGGTGTGTAAAATCGAGCACACAGCCATGCCATCTCCATAGACAAACATTAGCATTAGAATGTCCCGTACTGAAGATCTCAGTGACCTTTCAACGAGGCACTGTCATAGGACGCCACCTTTCCAACACGTCAGGTCGTCAAATTTCTGCCCTGCTAGAGCTGCCCAGGTCAACTGTAAGTGCTCTTATTGTGAAGTGGAAACGTCTAGGAGCAACAACAGCTCAGCCACGAAGTGGTAGGACACACAAACTCATAGAACGGGACCGGCGAGAGCTGAAGCACGTAGAGTTTAAACATTGTCTCTCCTTGGTTGCAACACTCACTACCGACAACGATGAGACAGCCTATAGGGAGGAGGAGAGACCTGGCAGTGTGGTGCCAGGACAACAACCTCTCCCTCAACGTGAGCAAGACAAAGGAGCTGATTGTGGACTACAGGAAAAGGAGGGCCGAACACGCCCCCATTCACATTGACAGGGCTGTAGCGGAGAGGATCAAGATTTTCAAGTTCACCAACAAAGTATCATGGTCCAAACACATCAAGTTAGTCGTGAAGAGGGCACGACAACACATTTTCCCCCTCAGGAGACTGAAAAGATTTGGCATGTGTCCCCAGATCCTCAAAAAGTTCTACAGCTGCACCATCGAGAGCATCCTGACCGGTTGCATCACCGCCTGGTATGGCAACTGCTCGGCATCCGACCATAAGGCGCTACAGAGGGTAGTGCGTATGGCCCAGTACATCACTGGGGACAAGCTTCCTGCCATCCAGGACCTCTATACCAGGTGGTGTCAGAGGAACGCCCAACAAATGGGCAAAGACTCCAGTCACCCAAGTTATAGACTATTCTCTCTGCTACCGCACGGAAAGTGGTACCGGAGCGCCAAGTCTAGGTCCAAAAGGCACCTTAACAGCTTCTACCTCCAAGCCATAAGACTCCTGAACAATTAATCAAATGGCCACCCAGACTACTTACATTGACCCCCCCCCCCCCCCCCCCCCATTGTTTTAACCCCGCTGCTACTCGCTGTTTATTATCTATGCATAGTCACTTAACCCCTACCTACATGTACAGTGTGTTCGGAAAGTATTCAGACCCCTTGACTTTTTCCACATTTTGTTACATTACAGTCTTATTCTAAAATTGATCAATCTACAAACACTACCCCATAATGATGAAGCAAAAACAGGTTTCTAGAAATTGTTTCACATTTATAAAAAATAAAAAACAGAAATACCTTATTTACATAAGTATTCAGACCCTTTGCTATGAGACTCGAAATTGAGCTCAGGTGCATCCTGTTTCCAATGATCATCCTTCAGATGTTTCTACAACTTGATTGGAGCCCACCTGTGGTAAATTCAATTAACTGGACATGATTTGGAAAGGCACACACCTGTCCCACAGTTGACAGTGCATGTCAGAGCAAAAACGAAGCCATGAGGTCGAAGGAATTGTCCATAGAGCTCCGAGAGGATTGTGTCGAGGCACAGATCTGGGGAAGGGTACCAAAAAATGTCTGCAGCATTGAAGGTCCCCAAGAACACAGTGGCCGCCATCATTCTTAAATGGAAGAAGTTTGGAACCACCAAGACTCTTCCTAGAGCTGGCCGCCCGGCCAAACTGAGCAATCGGGGGACAAGGGACAAGGGCCTTGGTCAGAGAGGTGACCAAGAATCCGATCGTCACTCTGACAGAGCTCCAGAGTTCCTCTGTGGAGATGGGAGAATCTTCTAGAAGGACAACCATCTCTGTAGAACTCCACCAATCAGGCCTTTATGTTAGAGTGGACAGATGGATGTCACTCCTCAGTAAAAGGCACATGACAGCCTGCTTGGAGTTTGCCAAAAGGCACCTAAAGGACTCTCAGACCATGAGAAACAAGATTCTCTGGTCTGATGAAACCAAAATTAAACTCTTTGGTCTGAATGCCAAGTTGCACGTCTGGAGGAAACTTGGCACCATCCCTACGGTGAAGCATGATGGTGGCAGTATCATGCTGTGGGGATGTTTTTCAGCGGCAGGGACTGGGAGACTAGTCAGGATCGAGGGAAAGATGAACGGTGCAAAGTACAGAGAGATCCTTGATGAAAACCTGCTCCAGAGCTCTCAGGACCTCAGACTGTGGCGAAGGTTCACGTTCCAACAGGACAACGACCCTAAGCACACAGTCAAGACAATGCAGGAGTGGCTTCGGGACAAGTCTCTGAACGTCTTTGAGTGGCCCAGCCAGAGGCTGGACATGAACCCGATCAAACATCTCTGGAGAGACCTGCAAATTGCTGTGCAGAGACACTCCCCATCCAACCTGACAGAGCTTGAGAGGATCTTCAGAGAAGAATGGGAGGAACTCCCCAAATTCAGGTGTGCCAAGCTTATAGTGTCATACCCAAGAAGACCCGGGGCTGTAATCGCTGCCAAAGGTGCTTCAATAAAGTACTGAGTCTGAATACTTGTGTAAATGTGATATTTTCGGGGGGGGTTTTCTTCATACATTTGCAAAGAAATTCTAAGAGCCTGTTGTTGCTTTGTCATTATGGGATGTTGTGTGTAGATCGATGAGGGAATTTTTTTTTTTTTAAATCAATTTTAGAATAAGGCTGTAACGTAACAAAATGTGGAAAAAGTCAAGGGGTCTGAATACTTTCCGAATGCACTGTACAAATTACTAACCTGTACCCCCGCACATTGACTTGGTACCGGTATCCCCTGTATATAGCCTTGTTAATGTCATTATATTGTGTTACTTTTTATTTTTACTTTAGTTTATTTAGTAAATATTTTCTTAACTCTATTTCTTGAACTGCATTGTTGGTTCACGGTAAGGTCTACGCCTGCAGCCGCACACAAGCCTAAGATCACCTGGCGCAATGCAAAGCTTCGGCTGGAGTGGTGTGAAGCTCGCCACCGTTGGACTCTGGAGCATTGGAAACATGAGCAGTGGAAACGTGAATCACGCTTCACCATGTGGCAGTCCGACGGACAAATCTGGGTTTGGCAGATGCCAGGAGAAACGCCACCTGCCCGAATATATATAGTGCCAACTGTAAAGTTTGGTGGAGGAGGAAAAATGGTCTGGGGCTGTTTTTCATGGTTTGGGCTAGGCCCCTTAGTTCCAATGAAGGGAAATCTTAACGCTACAGAATTACAATGCCATTCTAGACGATTCTGTGCTTCCAACTTTGTGGCAACAGTTTGGGGAAGGCCCTTTCCTGTTTCAGCATGACAATGCCCCCGTGCACAAGGTGAGGTCCATACAGAAATTGTTTGTCGAGATCTTTGTGGAAGAACTTGACTGGCCTGCACTGAGCCCTGACCTCAACCCCATCGAACACCTTTGGGATGGATTGGAACGCCGACCCGAGAGCCAGGCCTAATCACCCAACATCAGTGCCCGACCTCACTAATGCTCTTGTGGCTGAATGGAAGCAAGTCCCCCGCAGTAATGTTCCAACATCTAGTTGGAAAGACTTCCCAGAAGAGTGGAGGATGTTATAGCAGCAAAGGGGGACCAACTCCATATTAACGCCCATTATGTTGTTGTGAGATGTTGGACGAGCCGGTGTCCACATACTTTTGGCCATGTTTATAGTATGAAGACGTTCAGTCACAGCTGCACTGGAGGCTAGATATCGTAGCTCCTCCAGGTCTGCAGGATTAGCAACGCTTTACTTTGTAGTTTGAGGATTAACCCTCCCCACGACTCCCCCTGACTTTGTCACCACTTGCCCCTATGACACACAAACACACACACACACACACACACACACACACACACACAGACACACACACAGACACACACACACACACACACACACACACACACACACACACACACACACACACACACAGCCTCCATACACGCACCCCATCCATGTCCTCAGCTCCGAAGACCTAACACGCGTTCATTGACCCACCAACAAATGCAAAACACACCGACACACACACTCACGCAGGCAGGGATACACACACACACCCATGTGCTCAGTTCCAGCCCGAGGCCCCTGGTCTCCTTGAGCTGCGGTGGAATGTGCCCTGTAATGGTGTTAGGATGGCTATGGAGGAGGTGCGTTGCAGGCTGGAGGGGTATAAGAAGCTGGAGTATTTCACCCCCACAGTAGTGCTTTCTATGGCTCCTTATTTATGAGGCCTACCACAGGTAATATATTGCACTTCTAAAGCCCTGCTTGTTTTTTTTTGGTTTAAAGGATATTTTTTTTTGGGGGGGGGGGGTGTTGGGAGGGGGTGTTGGGAGGAAGGGGGAGGGGGCTATGGCAGGTTGGGGGAAGGGGGCTGTGGGATGTTGGGGGGAAGGGAGAGGAGGCTGTAGCATGTTGGGGGGAAGGGGGAGGGGGCTGTGGCATGTTGAGGGGAAGGGGGCTATGGCATGTTGGGGGAAGGGGTGAGGGGGCTGTATAATGTTGGGGGGAGGGGGCTGTATAATGTTGGGGGGAGGGGGCTGTATAATGTTGGGGGCAGGGGGCTGTAGCATGTTGGGAGGAAGGGTGAGGGGGCTGTACATTTACATTTTAGTCATTTAACAGACGCTCTTATCCAGAGCGACTTACAGTTAGTGAGTGCATACATAATTTTTTCATGCTGGCCCCCCGTGGGAATCGAACCCACAACCCTGGCGTTGCAAACGCCATGCTCTACCAACTGAGCTACATCCCTGCCGGCCATTCGCTCCCCTACCCTGGACGACGCTGGGCCAATTGTGCGCCGCCCCATGGGTCTCCCGGTCGCGGCCGGCTACGACAGAGCCTGGATTTGAACCAGGATCTCTAGTGGCACAGCTAGCACGGCGATGCAGTGCCTTAGACCACTGCGCCACTCGGGAGGAAGTGGGCTGTTGCATGTTGGGGGGAAGGGGGAGCGGGCTGTATAATGTTGAGGGAAGGGGGCTGTATAATTTTTGGGGAAGGGCCTGTTGCGAGGAAGGGGGCTGTGGCATGTTGGGGGGAAGGGCTGTAACATGTTTGCATTTGAGTCATTTAGCAGACACTCTTATCCAGAGCGACTTACAGTTAGTGAGTGCATACATTTTCATACTGGCCCCCCGTGGGAAACGAACCCACTACCCTGGCGTTGCAAGCGCCATGCTCTACCAACTGAGCTACAGGGGACCCTTCTGAGCTACAGGGGGAATCCCACTGAATTTAATCCTCACCATCACGTGGGCAAATCCCACCGCTGCCACCAATGTCTGCTCGAGACGGCCTACAGCTATGCGTATGTCTGCATGAGGATTGATTTGTGCATGCTTTGTCTGGAAGTATTAGATGAGACGGAAGGCAAGAAGGAGTGGGTTCAGATGGAATTTAGGATGAGGGTTAAGGATTTCTGTCTACTTCACCGTAACTCTGTTATCCAAGGTCCAACACTAGTCATCACTCTTCCATTCAACAATCCAGGCTAACTGCTAAACTAGGCTGATTGCTAAACTAACCAAGCTAATAACCATTGAAGGACAAACCCTGCCCTGTCTGAGTTCTCCAGTCTGCCACAGGTGCAGTGACCCGGTGCACCAGGTGCATTGATACTATCTACCCTGGACACAGACCTAACGAGGCTAGATTATATGATAATCCAGGTTATGTCAAAACATCAGTCATGGTGTGGTAAAATCCAGGTGATATCAAAACATCTGTCACTGAAGATCACTTGCTAAGAGCTGAGGCATTGACGACGGAGAAACCCCAGGGGAACAAGAGCCTTTGTTGTTAGGGCTACACGTTACATGACTTCCAATGGTGAACCAATTCAAAAGAGACTGATCTGAGATCATTACTCTGCACTATTATCTCGTGGACACACTACGTAAACATGAATGGTACCATAGATTTTGTCTTTACATTATGGGCACTGGTAGCTAATGAGCAGCAGTAGTTTCCGGTGCTCTGGTTTTTCGTCACTGGTTATTTGGACAAATCACATTTACATTACATTTACGTCATTTAGCAGACGCTCTTATCCAGAGCGACTTACAAATTGGTCACGATATCAAAGGTGTATAGGATCTTTCGATTTTTCAGAAGGTGAGGGGACATTCGTCCATAGGCTTGCCCCTAACATGCAAAGAGTGAGGGTGTAGTCCTTGTTTCAGTTCTGCTCCTCGTCTCTAGCACCTCATCTTCCTCTCTTCTCTTCAAGTGGGGCTGAACTTCCTGATTTGGCCTCATTTTTCGGCTTGGTGGTTTAAGAAATGCAGTGGCCATGACTGAAGCCAAAACGAGAGTTCGTCTTGGGGTGGGGTGTTTAATGTGGGTGCATGCACGTGTACATTCACTCTGCCAAAACAGTACACAGTTACAGTCACTCTCCATTCTAGATAACTTGAAACAGTTAAACCAGGTCTTGTGTCTTGAAGTGGCCTAGCTAGTGCTAGCCAGCATATTTAGCCAAATAGCTTCAGCCTACTGGTGTGCAAAACTTGGCAAAGTTGTTTGACATAGGATAAGCCTGTCTCTTGGGGCTAATTAGGGACTGTCATTCAATCACACAATGTAAATGGGACAATATGTTCATGTTGTACATCTTTCGGTTTTCTCATTAAATGCGTTCAATTAATGAATTTCTAAAATTTATAGTTGGTGTGAGGTTTTTAAGTAATAGAAATTTGGACAATTTTGGGACTATTATTTAATAGTCCCATGTACATTGTGTAATTTACTGACGGTCCCTAACTAGCCCCATAGGGATATCAAATGTTAAACCAAATTGTCCTTGGGCATTACGATCTGGTCACATTTAGCTCTGCTCCGAATTGATGATTACTTGGGTGCTGCCAGCTGTGGGCAGGTTTGAAATAAACCCAAGGAAAACTGTTGCGGTACCCTTCATTCCATGACATACCATTTCTTCTTTATGACCTAAATGATCCTATTTACACTTTGTAGTCAATTTTCACAATAGAATAAATGTTTCTGACTCATATCGGTGGCACATATTTATTTAACCAGGTAAGCCAGTTGAGAACAAGTTCTCATTTACAATTGCGACCTGGCCAAGATAAAGCAAAGCAGTGCGATAAAAACAACAACAACACAGAGTTACATTTGGGGGAAACAAAAACGTACAGTCAATAACACAATAGAAAATCTATATACAGTGTGTGCAAATGTAGTAAGTTATGGAGGTAAGGCAATAAATAGGCCATAGTGCAAAATAATTACAATTTAGTATTAACACTGGAGTGATAGATGTGCAGAAGATGATGTACAAATAGAGATACTGGGGTGCAGATGAGCAAAATAAATAACAATGTAAATAACAATATGGGGATGAGGTAGTTGGGTGGGCTAATTACAGATGGGGACTGTGTACAGGTGCAGTGATCGGTAAGGTGCTCTGACAACTGATGCTTAAAGTTAGTGAGGGAGATAAGAGTCTACAGCTTCAGTGATTTTTGCAGTTCGTTCCAGTCATTGGCAGCAGAGAACTGGAAGGAATGGCGGCCAAAGGAGGTGTTGGCTTTGGGGATGACCAGTGAGATTTACCTGCTGGAACGCATACTACGGGTGGGTGTTGCTATGGTGACCAATGAGCTAAGATAAGGCAGGGATTTGCCTAGAAGTGATTTATAGATGACCTGGAGCCAGTGGGTTTGGCGACGAATATGTAGTGAGGGCCAGCCAACTAGAACGTACAGGTCACAATGGTGGGTAGTATATGGGGCTTTGGAGACAAAACGGATGGCACTGTGATAGACTACATCCAATTTGTTGAGTAGAGTGTTGGAAGCTATTTTTTAAATGACATGATCGAAGTCAAGGATCGGTAGGATAGTCAGTTTTACGAGGGCATGTTTAGCAGCATGAGTGAAAGAGGCTTTGTTGCGAAATAGGAAGCCGATTCTAGATTTAACTTTGGATTGGAGACGCTTAATGTGAGTCTGGAAGGAGAGTTTACGGTCTAACCAGACACCTAGGTATTTGTAGTTGTCCACATATTCTATGTCAGACCCGCCGAGAGTAGCGATTCTAGTCGGGCGGGCGGGTGCAAGCAGCGTTCGATTGAAGAGCATGCATTTAGTTTTACTAGCGTTTAAGAGCAGTTGGAGGCTCGGAAGGAGTGTTGAATGGCATTGAAGCTCGTTTGGAGGTTTGTTAACACAGTGTCCAATGAAGGGCCAGATGTATACAAAATGGTGTCGTCTGCGTAGAGGTGGATCTGAGAGTCACCAGCAGCAAGAGCGACATCATTGATATACACAGAGAAAAGAGTCGGCCCGAGAATTGAACCCTGTGGCACCCCCATAGAGACTGCCAGAGGTCCAGACAACAGGCCCTCCGCTTTGACACATTGAACTCTATCTGAGAAGTAGTTGGTGAACCAGGCGAGGCAATCATTTGAGAAACCATGGCTATTTAGTCTGCCAATAAGAATGCGGTGATTGACAGAGTCAAAGGCCTTGGCCAGGTCAATGAAGACGGCTGCACAGTACTGTCTTATATCGATCACGGTTATAATATCGTTTAGGACCTTGAGCGTGGCTGAGGTGCACCCATGACCAGCTCGGAAACCAGATTGCATAGCGGAGAAGGTACGGTGGGATTCAAAATGGTCGGTGATCTGTTTGTTAACTTGGCTTTCAAATACTTTCGAAAGGCAGGGCAGGATGGATATAGGTCTGTAACAGTTCGGATCTAGAGTGTCACCCCCTTTGAAGAGGGGGATGACCGCGGCAGCTTTCCAATCTCTGGGGATCTCAGACGATACGAAAGAGAGGTTGAACAGGCTAGTAATAGGGGTTGCGACAATTTCGTCGGCTAATTTTAGAAAGAAAGGGTCCAGATTGTCTAGCCCAGCTGATTTGTAGGGGTCCAGATTTTTCAGCTCTTTCAGGACATCAGCTATCTGAATTTGGGTGAAGGAGAAGCAAGGGGGGGGGGGGGGCATGGGCAAGTTGCAGCAGAGGGTGCAGAGCTGGTGGCCGGTGTAGGGGTAGCCAGGTGGAAAGCATGGCAAGCTATGGCAAAATGCTTATTGAAATTCTCGATTATCGTAGATTTATCGGTAGTGACAGTGTTTCCTAGCCTCAGTGCAGTGGGCAGCTGGGAGGAGGTACTCTTATTCTCCATGGACTTTACAGTGTCCCAAAACCTTTTGGAGTTAGTGCTACAGGATGCACATTTTTGTTTGAAAAAGCTAGCCTTTGCTTTCCTAACTGATTGTGTATATTGGTTACTGACTTCCCTGATAAGTTGCAAATCGCGGGGGCTGTTCGATGCTAATGCAGTATGCCACAGGATGCTTTTGTGCTGGTCAAGGGCAGTCAAGTCTGGGGTGAACCATATACCTGTACTCTTAGAAAGAAAGTTGCTATCTAGAACCTAAAAGGATTCTTCTGCTGTTCCCATAGGATAACCCTTTGAGGAACCCTTTTTGGTTCCAGATAGAACCCATTTGGTTCCAGGTAGAACCCTTTTGAGTTCCATTTAGAACCTTTTACACAGAGGGTTCTACATGGAACTCAAAATAGTTCTACCTGGAACTAAAAAGTGTTCTACCTGGAACCAAAAAGGGTTCTCCTATGGGGCCAGCCAAAAAACCCTTTTGGAACCCTTTTTTTCTAAAAGTGTAGGCCGTTTTTAAATCAAGAAGTTGCTTTTCAGGGGCAGTCGCTAAAAATAACACGAATGGACCAAAAACTTAATCGAGCAGCTAACCAATTACACTTTAGTTCTGGGTTAACCGAGATTACTCTGCACAGAAAAGCTGTGTCAAGTATTTCTGAAATGTCACAATATGGGCTTACCAGTACAGTACACAACTCAACCATACACACACCTGCTTGTCAAAACAGCATTACAATTATCTGGTTGGGGAAAATAGTTTTTTCAGCATTGTTTAGCAGCAAAGGACAACATCCCGCCGTATCACCCAAAATCCATATCGCAATATCACTGAAGTCTCCCGGCAGCCACTGTTTATTCACATTGAAAGCTTATTTGAATGAAGCTAAAGATAGTGCCTCACTGTTATTAAAGTCTGCGTAGCCCTCCTGAAAGGGCTGGTTCTGTCTGTCATGGTGGATGTATAATGCTGTTATTAAAGTCTGCGTAGCCCTCCTGAAAGGGCTGGTTCTGTCTGTCATGGTGGATGTATAATGCTGTTATTAAAGTCTGCGTAGCCCTCCTGAAAGGGCTGGTTCTGTCTGTCATGGTGGATGTATAATGCTGTTATTAAAGTCTGCGTAGCCCTCCTGAAAGGGCTGGTTCTGTCTGTCATGGTGGATATATAATGCTGTTATTAAAGTCTGCGTAGCCCTCCTGAAAGGGCTGGTTCTGTCTGTCATGGGGGATGTATAATGTTAGCGCTTTCTCCGACAGATGTCTTCATGGCAGCATTCACTATTTCATCTGTATACAGCTATCACTGTCTCTTCTGTATAAAACTATCACTATTTTTATTTAACCTTTATTTAACTAGGCAAGTCAGTTAAGAACAAATTCTTATTTACAATGACGGCCTACATCTATCACTTCTGTAGACAGCAGTGGTGGCTGGTGGGAGGAGCTATAGGAGGATGGGCTCATTGTAATGGTTGAAATGGAATAAATGGAACGCTATCAAAGACATCAAATATAATGAAACCACATGTTTGACTCCATTCTATTGATTCCATTCCAACCATTACACTGAGCCTGTCGACCTATAGCTCCTCCCACCAGCCTCCACTGGTATGTAGCTATCAACATCTCTTCTGTAGGCAGCTATCACTATATCTTCTGTATACCGCTATCACTATCTCTTCTGTATACATCTATCACTATATCTTCTGTATACATCTATCACTATATCTTCTGTATACATCTATCACTATATCTTCTGTATACAGCTATCACTATATCTTCTGTATACAGCTATCACTATATCTTCTGTATACAGCTACCACTATCTCGTCTGTATACAGCTATCATTCTCTTCTGTATGCATCTATCACTATCTCTTCTGTATACAGCTATCACTATCTCTTCTGTATGCATCTATCACTATCTCTTCTGTATGCATCTATCAATATCTCTTCTGTATGCATCTATCACTATCTCTGCTGTAAGCAGCTATCACTATATCTTATGTATACAGAGGTGGCTGGTGGGACGAGCTATAGGAGGATGGGCTCATTGTAATGGTTGAAATGGAGTAAATGGAATGCTATCAAAGACATCAAATATAATGAAACCACATGTTTGACTCCATTCCACTGATTCCATTCCAACCATTACACTGAGCCTGTCGACATATAGCTCCTCCCACCAGCCTCCACTGGTATGTAGCTATCACCATCTCCTCTGTAGGCAGCTATCACTATCTATTCTGTAGTTGGCTATCACTATCTTTTCTGTATACTGCCATCACTATCTCTTCTGTATACCGCTATCACTATCTCCTCTGTATACTGCCATCACTATCTCTTCTGTATACCGCTATCACTATCTCTTCTGTATACTGCCATCACTATCTCTTCTGTATACCGCTATCACTATCTCCTCTGTATACTGCCATCACTATCTCTTCTGTATACCGCTATCACTATCTCTTCTGTATACTGCCATCACTATCTCTTCTGTATACCGCTATCACCATCTCCTCTGTAGGCAGCTATCACTATCTATTCTGTAGTTGGCTATCACTATCTCCTCTGTATACTGCCATCACTATCTCTTCTGTATACCGCTATCACTATCTCCTCTGTATACTGCCATCACTATCTCTTCTGTATACCGCTATCACTATCTCCTCTGTATACTGCCATCACTATCTATTCTGTATACCGCTATCACTATCTCGTCTGTATACCGCTATCACTATCTCTTCTGTATACCGCTATCACTATCTCTTCTGTATACATCTATCACTATATCTTCTGTATACAGCTATCACTATCTCTTCTGTATAGAGCTATCACTATCTCTTCTGTATACATCTATCACTATATCTTCTGTATACAGCTATCACTATATCTTCTGTATACAGCTATCACTATCTCTTCTGTATACATCTATCACTATATCTTCAGTATACTGCTATCACTATCTCCTCTGTATACTGCCATCACTATCTCTTCTGTATACCGCTATCACTATCTCGTCTGTATACCGCTATCACTATCTCTTCTGTATACCGCTATCACTATCTCTTTTGTATACATCTATCACTATCTCTTCTGTATACATCTATCACTATCTCTTCTTCATACCGCTATCACTATCTCTTCTGTATACCGCTATCACTATCTCTTCTGTATACATCTATCACTTTCTCTTCTGTATACCGCTATCACTATCTCTTCTGTATACCGCTATCACCATCTCTTCTGTAGACAGCTATCACTATATCTTCTGTAGTTGGCTATCACTATCCCTTCTGTATACCGCTATCACTATCTCTTCTGTATACCGCTATCACTATCTCTTTTGTATACATCTATCACTATCTCTTCTGTATACATCTATCACTATCTCTTCTGTATACAGCTATCACTATCTCTTCTGTGTGGATAGTGTGTATACAGCTATCACTTTCTCTTCTGTGTGCCTTGATATGAACGAGCAATGACATCGAGCAGCGGGAACGATTGACGATATCGGTATCCGTGATCGCCGAAGGCTAATGGCTGTTGGAACAGGATATTGCCCTACGTAGATTGGGGGTTTGCCTGCTATAGAATTCTTATCAGTACGTGTATGAGGAGATGATGCTGGGGAAAGTCACTTTGCCCCTCCCTACATGTACAAATTACCTCGAATTAACCTGTACCTCCGCACATTGACTCGGTACCAGTACCCCCTGTATATAGCCTCGTTATTGTTATTTTATTGTGTTACTTTTTATTTTATTTTTTTACTTTAGTTTATTTAGTAAATCTTTTCTTAACTATATATTGAACTGCATTGTTGGTTAAGGGCTTGTAAGTAAGCATTTCACAGTAAGGTCTACACCTGTTGTATTCGGCACATGTGACAAATACATTTTGATTTGATTTGATTTGAAGAGCTACTTTAGCTTCCCACTGAAAAGTCATTCATCATAGCGGGAAGCGAGAGCCGTGTATCCATTAACGGGACCATATTCAAGGTCCCAGTGCAACCGGCTAAGTGACTAAGGACGTCCAGTTGGGGTCAACTTTCCTATGACCTTGCCTTGAGGTCCCAGGGGACCCAGCCTCACCTTGTTTGAACAAGGGGGAACCCAGACAACCGTAATGGCAGTAAGCCTTTGCAAAGTGACTGAAATAGAGTCGCAAGCTCTCAAATAACAAACCCATATAGTCTTTTGGCCTCTTCTGTTTTCTTGGCAAGCATCTCTCAATGCCAACGAAGTCATCAAAGGGGCCATTACTAATCGAACGAGACTGATCAAGCAAACTCAAACTTCCATTGACGTGGTCCTGAACTGGGGGTCAGTTTTCCAAAAAACATGGACTTCTCTAATTCTTATGTGGATTGCCAAGTCTCAAGCTTTTGGAAGGCATTTTTTCCGTCCAAATTGACAATGCCACGGCATCTATTTGTAGCCGTCTCCCCCTAAAGAGTTGGAGAGCAGGGCGTTAAATTGCATGATGGACTTCATCTAAATCAAGAATAGACTGCTGCATTCAGGGAAGCTTTGCCGGTCGTCTCAATTAATGCTTTTGAAACGCCATCTCTCATTAAGCTGTGAGAGCACACTGAGTTAGCAGCCAAAGGGGAGAATTAAGCTCCGTCTCAAAGAGATGGCATGCACCGATCCCTGATAGTGGTGCATCTGCTCCTTCAGTATTTATACCAATATAGGTTTGCATTAATATATACATACATACTATATGTTTAACATAAGGTTGCTATAATTAGCCTTTGTCTGGTTTTGTAGATGAACGTGGCCATGCTAAATTGAAAAATAAAATAAAACATTTTTATCTTAAACAATGATGGGAATAATTTGTCATTAGAAATTGTGAACAAATATACATTATCTATCATAGTACATATGGAAGAATTGAGAGGGTCTGATGCATTTCAACATTCCAAACTGTTGGTTCTGATGAAGGATAACTGCACTTCAACATTCCAAACTGTTGGTTCTGATGAAGGATAACCACCTGCCAGACAGGGTGGGTGCATTATTAGATCCAAGGAATGACTTTGATTTGTTGTTATTTTTCTAAGGCTGCCCATAATGCTGAGACTATTGGTAAAAAGAACATGATCTCTCTCCATAATGCTGAGACTATAGGTAAAAAGGAACATGATCTCTCTCCATAATGCTGAGACTATAGGTAAAAGGAACATGATCTCTCCAGAAAGCTGAGACTATAGGTAAAAAGAACATGATCTCTCTCCATAATGCTGAGACTATAGGTAAAAGGAACATGATCTCTCTCCAGAAAGCTGAGACTGTAGGTAAAAAGAACATGATCTCTCTCCAGAAAGCTGAGACTGTAGGTAAAAGGAACATGATCTCTCTCCATAATGCTGAGACTATAGGTAAAAGGAACATGATCTCTCTCCATAATGCTGAGACTATAGGTAAAAGGAACATGATCTCTCTCCAGAAAGCTGAGACTGTAGGTAAAAAGAACATGATCTCTCTCCAGAAAGCTGAGACTGTAGGTAAAAGGAACATGATCTCTCTCCATAATGCTGAGACTATAGGTAAAAGGAACATGATCTCTCTCCATAATGCTGAGACTATAGGTAAAAGGAACATGATCTCTCTCCAGAAAGCTGAGACTGTAGGTAAAAAGAACATGATCTCTCTGCAGAAAGCTGAGACTGTAGCTAAAAAGAACATGATCTCTCTCCAGAAAGCTGAGACTGTAGGTAAAAGGAACATGATCTCTCTCCATAATGCTGAGACTATAGGTAAAAGGAACATGATCTCTCTCCAGAAAGCTGAGACTATAGGTAAAAGGAACATGATCTCTCTCCATAATGCTGAGACTGTAGGTAAAAGGAACATGATCTCTTGAATTGTGTATTTCATAGCTTTGATTTGTTGATATAGGAATAGCTGACGGCAGGACCATGCTATTACCTCACTACCTAAAATGAATAGTTAGCACCACTACTAATTCATATACAGTGGGGGGAAAAAGTATTTAGTCAAATCAAATCAAATCAAATTTTATTGGTCACATGCGCCGAATACAACAGGTGCAGACATTACAGTGAAATGCTTAAGAGAAATGCATTAAGTGAAATGCATTAAGAAATGCATTAAGTGAAATGCATTAAGAAATGCATTAAGTGAAATGCTTACTTGCACAATTGGTCAGCCACCAATTGTGCAAGTTCTCCCACTTAAAAAGATGAGAGAGGCCTGTAATTTTTATCATAGGTACACGTCAACTATGACAGACAAAATGAGAAAATAAATTCCAGAAAATCACATTGTAGGATTTTTAATGAATTTATTTGCAAATTATGGTGGAAAATAAGTATTTGGTCAATAACAAAAGTTTCTCAATACTTTGTTATATACCCTTTGTTGGCAATGACACAGGTCAAACGTTTTCTGTAAGTCTTCACAAGGTTTTCACACACTGTTGCTGGTATTTTGGCCCATTCCTCCATGCAGATCCCCTCTAGAGCAGTGATGTTTTGGGGCTGTCGCTGGGCAACACGGACTTTCAACTCCCTCCAAAGATTTTCTATGGGGTTGAGATCTGGAGACTGGCTAGGCCACTCCAGGACCTTGAAATGTTTCTTACGAAGCCACTCCTTCGTTGCCCGGGCGGTGTGTTTGGGATCATTGTCATGCTGAAAGACCCAGCCACGTTTCATCTTCAATGCCCTTGCTGATGGAAGGAGGTTTTCACTCAAAATCTCACGATACATGGCCCCATTCATTCTTTCCTTTACACGGATCAGTCGTCCTGGTCCCTTTGCAGAAAAACAGCCCCAAAGCATGATGTTTCCACCCCCATGCTTCACAGTAGGTATGGTGTTCTTTGGATGCAACTCAGCATTCTTTGTCCTCCAAACACGACGAGTTGAGTTTTTACCAAAAAGTTCTATTTTGGTTTCATCTGACCATATGACATTCTCCCAATCCTCTTCTGGATCATCCAAATGCACTCTAGCAAACTTCAGACGGGCCTGGACATGTACTGGCTTAAGCAGGGGGACACGTCTGGCACTGCAGGATTCGAATCCCTGGCGGCGTAGTGTGTTACTGATGGTAGGCTTTGTTACTTTGGTCCCAGCTCTCTGCAGGTCATTCACTAGGTCTCCCCGTGTGGTTCTGGGATTTTTGCTCACCGTTCTTGTGATCATTTTGACCCCACAGGGTGAGATCTTGCGTGGAGCCCCAGATCGAGGGAGATTATCAGTGGTCTTGTATGTTTTCCATTTCCTAATAATTGCTCCCACAGTTGATTTCTTCAAACCAAGCTGCTTACCTATTGCAGATTCAGTCTTCCCAGCATGGTGCAGGTCTACAATGTTGTTTCTGGTGTCCTTTGACAGCTCTTTGGGCTTGGCCATAGTGGAGTTTGGAGTGTGACTTTGAGGTTGTGGACAGGTGTCTTTTATACTGATAACAAGTTCAAACAGGTGCCATTAATACAGGTAACGAGTGCAGGACAGAGGAGCCTCTTAAAGAAGAAGTTACAGTTCTGTGAGAGCCAGAAATCTTGCTTGTTTGTAGGTGACCAAATACTTATTTTCCACCATAATTTGCAAATAAATTCATAAAAAATCCTACAATGTGATTTTCTGGATTTTATTTTCTCAATTTGTCTGTCATAGTTGACGTGTACCTATGAGGAAAATTACAGGCCTCTCTCATCTTTTTAAGTGGGAGAACTTGCACAATTGGTGGCTGACTAAATACTTTTTTTCCCCACTGTATAACATACACTGAGTGCACAAAACATTAAGAACACCTGCTCTTTCCATGGCATAGACTGACCATGTGAATCGAGGTCAAAACTATGATCCTTTATTGATGTCACTTGTTAAATCCACTTCAATCAGTGTAAATGAAGGTGAGGAGACAGGTTAAATAATGATTTTTAAGCCTTGAGACAATTGAGACATGGATTGTGTATTTATGCCATTCGGAGTGTGAATGGGCAAGAAAAATATGTAAGTGACTTTGAACGAGGTATGGTAGTAGGTGACAGGTGCCTGGTTTGTGTCAAGAACTGCAACGCTGCTGGGTTCTTCACAATCAACAGTTTCCCGTGTGTATCAAGAATGGTCCACCACCCAAAGGACATCATGAGAACTTGACGCAAATGTGGGAAGCATTGAAATCAACAAGGGCCAGCACCCCTTTGGAGGATTTTCTGAGGGCAAAAACGGGGGGAGGTGCAACATAATATTAGGAAGGTGTCCTTAATGTTTTGTACACTCAGTGTATGTAACTAACACTACATTCTGGTCCGGAAGCCTAGAAAAAGTCCCTGAAGTCGATCATGATTATGGCAGTAACATTCCACTCTGTGGTATGGCATTACATCCTTAAAAAACAAGCTACAAAACTATGGGCTTCATCAAATTTCATGGTGAAATATGTACTCTCTTTGTTAATGGAATTTGCCAGATTCTTCTTTCCGGGCTCCCACGGTGAGATGGAGAGCCTGGTGCAGTGGCACATCATTCACAGTGGGGAGGCGGGGTTTAGACACTAATCCTGTTAAAGGGAGAACAGCCATGATGAAACGAGGAAGGACACACAGCGCATTGTCCTTCAACATTCCACCGAGCAGTCCATGTTTAACGTCGGTGTCAGGACTTGTCACCTGGGCACATGGTGGGGTTTGTGAATTCACATAGATGGGGTTAGGAATATGAGGGTGAGCATATTTTCTGTCCTCCTTTCCACACCAGGAACGAGTCTATCTCTCCGTAAGCCCTAGCCTTCTCTTAAGCTCTGGGAAAGATGTTCTTATTTGTATTTATTTATTTTTGACGCACATGTTCTTCTCTCCTCTGCTCCTGACTGCAGGTGCTGCCATATAAATATAGTGAATAGAACATTACCATGGAAATGATTGCATCACAATACCAGGCAGCCATTCCAAGTGTACCCATGATTTTACCAGTCAAATTGCTAGGGTTAAAGGTTCCAAGCCTGTTCTATTAATTATATTTCTATGTGTGCTTCTGCTGCATTGTGGGGGGAGTTGCCTAGGCAACAACAGACTTGTTTGCTATAACCAGAGGAGAATGACTGCCCCTTCTCATTGAAGCTACGGAAGATCAAGGCAGACCGCAGTACAGGAAGAATTGTTTGTGTGTAAAAAAAAAAAAAAAAAATCTAAGACAATCATGGTACCAATAATTGCTTCTGATACGAGAGATCACCATGTTGTCACTATAGCAATCACATTTAGTTCCGGGTGGAGAAAGTTGCGTTCTGTGCATGGTTCTCTGTACTATTTCATGTGGTAATCTCAAAATGATCCAGCAGATAACTGTAGTGAGCCACGACCTCCATTAGCTGGCAATGTGAGGTCAGTGTGTCACGACCAAAACTGTTTGTTCACAATAAACAATGAGCAATGGTATGATAGCCCATGCCTGTTCACTTATTTATAGATTAAAATTATCACAGTCAAGCAATAATATCGTCTTTTAAACAGAGGTTGTTATTTTATTTGCATAGCTATTAGAAAGCAAGCAAGCAACTAGTCCACACCTGGTAGCTAGATGGCTAGCAGAGGAAAACAACTCTCAAATTGCAATGATTACAGGTCGACAAGTAAGCTTATGCCAGACAAATGGCTACCCAAGCTAGCTAGTATACTTTCTGATAACCTCGCAGCCCCAGCTAGAGCTGGCTGGCTATGTATTTAGATACAAACACATGGCTCTGGCTAGCATACAGGTCAGCTGCAACCAAAGCAATGTAGCTTTTTAGCTAGCTAGCATTTCCTCCATGAATGAAGCAAACTAGCTATCTAGCTGACAACCTAGAAAAATGTAGGCTTGATAACAAGAGAGTAGTGTTGGTGATTTTATCAAAATGTTAGACAAACTGAGTACATTAATTATTCGTTAGAAGGGGGGCCAGTATATAAAATATATAAATAATGTATGCACTCACTAACTGTAAGTCGCTCTGGATAAGAGCGTCTGCTAAATGACTAAAATGTAAAAATGTAATGATCTAGCTAATCCAGCGGTAGCCTGCATATGGTTTACTATGCGTTCTCGAGTCCAGCTTTCTGACGCTCGCAACCCGGAGCTACCAGAACAGCTTTGTTTACAAACATTTTGATTTGGTCTATACAACAGATGTATGTCCTTGAACCGATTATTTCAAAATCGCACACAGAAGAAGTTACAGCATGAGGATATTTTAGTTGCTAATGGCAGCCTGCAGTACCCCGGTCTGCCTTCAACTTGAGTTACTCATTGAGAGGGGGCAGCACTGAGCTAGCCTGCAACGTCACTTCCTGGAGTAGCTCAAACTGTGCATATTATGTAGTGATGGGGGGAAAAATCCATACAGTTACATATAGCAATAACATTTTTGGACGATATCATATACCTTTTTGTTTTGCTACTGTATCTGGTTGTCACTAGTTACCATAGCCAAAAAGTCAAAATCCATGAAAACAAACATTAGTTTTTTGGTCTTCCTTTAAAGTTAGGGTAAGGCATAAGATTGGCAGTGTGGTTAAAGTTAGGGTTAAGGTTAGGGTTAGGTTTAAAATCATATTTTAAGAAGAGAAATTGTAGAAATGGCCATAATTATGACTTTGTGGCTGTGATAACTAATGACGATCGCTGTACCTGTGCCAAAACGCCACAATTATTCATCCTATAGCTTGTTTTCCATCTACATTTTAAATAGTGAGCCAACATGTTTTCAGCACTTTTATTTCCCTGACTGATCAAAACTCATTTTCTCATGCTCTCTCGTCTCTCTGCAGCAGATGTTTGAAACATCAAATCACAATAAAATCGCAGCATCGAATCACAATACATATAGGATCGTGATATTCGCCATACATATCATATCGGCACCTAAGTACTGTGATAATAACGTATTGTGAAGTCCCTGGCAATTCCCAGCCCTAATGTTAAGTCTCCATGAGACGCCATCTTAACCCACTTCATTTGGCTTCAATTCGCTATTGAGTCTTCACATAGGAATGAATGGTGTCACGTGATCGATGACTTTGTCCATTCATACAGTATATACAGTCATTGGCTATAACACCTTGCTTGTTTCATTAAGGAGCAACAAAGTTTCATCACGTTGTTAAGAGTCCATGTTATGACAGAAACGGACTCAAACCACACGAGAGGACTGTGTTGTTGGTATACAGTGCCTTCAGAAAGTATTCGCACCCCTTTACTTTTTCCACATTTTGTTGTGTTACACCATTAATTTAAAATTGATTATATTGAGATTTTGTGTCACTGGCCTACACACAATACCCCATAATGTCAAAGTGGAATTATGTTTTTAGACAACTTTACAAATAAATTACAAATGAAAAGCTGAAATGTCTTGAGTCAATAAGTATTCAACCCCTTTGTTAAGGCAAGCCTAAATAAGTTCAGTAATAAAAATGTGCTTAGCAAGTCACATAATAAGTTGCAAGGACTCTGTGTGCGATAATAGTGTTTAACACAATTTTTTGAATGAGTAACTCATCTCTGTACCCCACACATACAATTATCTATAAGGTCCCTTAGTCGAGCAGTGAATTTCAAACACAGATTCAACCACAAAGACCATGGAGGTTTTCCAATGCCATGCAAAGAAGAGCATCTATTGGTAGATGGGTAAAAAAAAAGCAGATATCGAATATCCCTTTGAGAATGTTGAAGTTATTAATTACACTTCCGATGGTGTATGAATACACCCAGTCACTACAAATATACAGAAGTCCTTCCTAACTCAGTTGCCGGAGAGGAAGGAAACCGCTCAGGGATTTCACCATGAAACCAATGGTGACATTAAAACAGTTGAATGGTTGTGATAGGAGAAAAATGAGGAAGGATCAACAACATTGTAGTTACTCCACAATACAAAACTAAATGACAGAGTGAAAAGAAGGAAGCATGTACAGAATAAAAATTATTCAAAAACATGCATCCTGTTTGCAATAAGGCAGTAAATGTGGCAAAGAAATTAACTTTATGTCCTGAATACAAAGCATTATGTTTGGAGCAAATCCAACACAACATATCACTGAGTACCACCCTTCATATTTTGAGGCATGGTGGTGGCTGCATCATGTTATGGGTATGCTTGTCATTGGCAAGGACTAGGAAGTTTATCAGGATAAAACGGAATAGAGCTAAAGCACAGGAACAATCCTAGAGGAAAACTTTGTTCAGTCTGCCTTCCAACAGACACTGGGAGAAAAAGTCATCTTTCAGCAGGACAATAACCTAAAACACAATACCAAATATACACTGAAGTTGCTTAACAAGATGACATTGAATGTTGAATGTTCCTCAGTGGCCTAGTTACAGTTATGACTTAAATTGGCTTACAAATCAATGGCAAGACTTGAAAAGTGCTAATATTGTACAATCCAGGTGTGCAGAGCTCTTAGAGACTTACCCAGAAAGACTCACAGCTCTAATTGCTGCCAAAGGTGCTTCTACAAAGTGTTGAATCAGGGGTGTGAATACTTATGTAAATGAGATATTTCTGTATTCATTTTCAACAAATTTGCAAAAATGTCTAAAAACATGTTTTCACTTTGTCATGATGTGGTATC
Source organism: Coregonus lavaretus (assembly GCF_964263955.1). Lineage (NCBI taxonomy): Eukaryota > Metazoa > Chordata > Actinopteri > Salmoniformes > Salmonidae > Coregonus > Coregonus lavaretus. The sequence goes on from NC_139998.1 coordinate 56,745,401, forward strand.
CATGATACAGTTTTACATTCTCTAGATTAGGTGGTCCATCCATGATACACTTTTACATTCTCTAGATAAGTCGGTCCATCCATGATACAGTTTTACATTCTCTAGCCCTTGTGCTTTGCTGGAAAAAAATGACATCCATTATGTTACGGGTCAAATTGACCCGCACAGTTTAAACACACTCAAGACAGTCAAAGAATTAAGTAAAAACAGAAACAACTTTATTTTGTCTTATCAGACATTTCAGAAAGAAGAAATACAATACTTTTTATTATTTTTTAACAATATTTAAGAACTATTTGTTAAACATATTTCCTTTCTCACAAACAAGATTTTTCAGTTTCCCCAAGTAGGTTTTTTCCCCCCCTATTGGTCCATATTATCCCTTCAGTCTTTCTCTCTACATGTTGAACACAATGTGTGTGTGTGCTTTCTGCAGATGTATTTATTGCATTCTACACAAGTGGTGCTTGTTTTACTGTCTTGTCGAGGGGGGCAGAGCTGGCATCTTTTCCGTTTCTTGCCACTGCCTGTATCCACTGGATCCATTTCTGGTTGATTGGAGGCATGTGTTGATGGTCCAGCTTGAATTTTCTGGACGGCAGATGCAGCTGCTGTCGACCGAGGAGGCCGGACTCTCCTCTGGATCTTGGGAGTGATGAGAGCTTTGCCGAGCTCCTCTAGGAAAAGCCGGCGTCGGTACAATTTGCCACCATTCCATTGCTGGTTGATTTCAGTCCACAGGACATAGGCATTGTAAGCAGACACATCCACAATGTTGTAGAAAATCACCAAAGGCCAGCGGGGAGTCATGCGCTGACAACTATATGTTGCTGTGACTTTATCCAAATTGTCAACTCCTCCTTTGGTGGAATTGTAGTCCAGTATTATTTGTGGCTTGATGTCCTCTCTTGCACTCAGCGATGCATCTTTGTGCATTGTGCTCATTACAAGAACATTCTTGTTCTTCTTTGGGCAGTATGAAACAACAGTTGCATTTTCAGAGAAAGCAAATTTAGAGGAATGCACAGTTCTGCCCTGCATTTTCAGAAGCTCACTGGGAAGTTCAGGTTTGTTTTTTCTGATTGTTCCAACCATGGTCAGCTTTCTCTTCTGTAGTTCAACACCAAGGCGGTAGGATGTGAAGAAGTTGTCACACGTGATGTTATGACCTTGCAGCCCTTCACTCATGTCCAGCACCACCCGCATCCCCTGGTTTTTCTCAGGCACTCCGCCGGGTGGCTTCCCAGTGTAAACTTGCATATTCCATGCATAGCTTGATGTGGCATCACATGCTGCCCATATTTTGATGCCACATTTTGCAGGCTTGTTTGGCATATACTGTCTGAAGGGACAACGTCCTCTGAATGGAACAAGGCGTTCATCAACTGTAACATGAGGACTGGGATTGTACAGTAACGGTAGAATTTCCACCCATTTATCCCATACATCTCTGATTGCAGCTAGTTTGTCTCTTTCACGTCGACCCGGTCTGGTATCACGGTTATCAAAGCGAATCACCCGAGAAATTATGTGGAATTCTTGTAGAGACATTGTTGCCCGAAATATTGGCCTTCCATTCTCTTCATTCCACAGGCTGGCCGTTGCTTCTCCGTTTGACCGGTAGACTCCAGCTAATATGAGCAATCCAATGTATGCATGCAAGTCAATCCGATCCAGTGGCTTCCAGTTCTCTTGAAACACACGGCTCCCCTCCAAGTTGGTCATGTCCAGAACAATCTTCTCTATTGCTTGGGGTAAAAAGAGCTCAAAAGCTGATTGTATGTCATGGACTCGAGTGACAGCAAATCGTGTAGGTCCTGGAACCATTTTTATTACATTGGAAGCTGAGAGTCTACCTTGACCTCGTTGTGGTGACGGTGACCATTCAATATGACCATCTTTAGACTTCCATGTCTTCTCTTCTCTTGATGATGCTTGTTGCATGCTCTGTCTCTCATCTGATGTAGGGGATGGTACGGCAGACTCCTCCTCTGAATCCTCTTCAATGAAGACAAAATCTGGATCATCAACAGCATTGTCCTCTATCTCTGAAATATCCTCTGTCTCTGAAACCTCTTCTTCTTTTTCACTGTCACAGTCCAGAATTTGTGATAAGACTTCATTGATTGAAAATCTTTTGGAGCTCATTTTTGAGTGTCTGTGTCAGGGACCTGCTGCTCTCACACTGAGGAGAAGCTTGGGAAAGCCCTTTTTAACCCAAACACAATTCTAAAAGTGCAACCAGGACCAGTCAAAACAAAATAAATCAAAGACACTTTTTTGTTTTGCACCTGTGCAAATATATATACACATGAAAGCCTCCGGGTCAAAATGACCCACAACATCATGTTTGTATACAAAATGTACACAGACATTCCACAACACATCAGTGTGTCCACATTTTGCAGTTAGGTTCATGACCCTAAATGAGGAAAAGTCATGTAATTTCATGGCGAAAAAGAGTGGTTAACTAGTATTTTAGACAACGCAAAAGTGGAAACGGGTCAAATTGACCCACAACATAATAGGAGGGCTAGATAAGTTGGTCCATCCATGATACACTTTTACATTCTCTAGATAAGGCGGTCCATCCATGATACAGTTTTACATTCTCTAGATAAGTCGGTCCATCCATGATACACTTTTACATTCTCTAGATAAGTTGGTCCATCCATGATACACTTTTACATTCTCTAGATAAGTTGGTCCATCCATGATACACTTTTACATTCTCTAGATAAGTTGGTCCATCCATGATACAGTTTTACATTCTCTAGATAAGTCGGTCCATCCATGATACACTTTTGTATTTGTATTTATTATGGATCCCCATTAGTTCCTGCCAAGGCAGCAGCTACTCTTCCTGTGGTTTATTATGGATCCCCATTAGTTATGCCAAGGCAGCAGCTACTCTTCCTGGGGTTTATTATGGATCCCCATTAGTTCCTGCCAAGGCAGCAGCTACTCTTCCTGGGGTTTATTATGGATCCCCATTAGTTCCTGCCAAGGCAGCAGCTACTTTTCCTGGGGTTTATTATGGATCCCCATTAGTTCCTGCCAAGGCAGCAGCTACTCTTCCTGGGGTTTATTATGGATCCCCATTAGTTCCTGCCAAGGCAGCAGCTACTCTTCCTGGGGTCCAAACACATTAAGGCACTTACATCACACATAAAACAAAATATAAAACAGTACATCATATAACATTATTACACCACTACATATCTACAATACAAAATCTATAATACCACCATACAACAATATTACAATGTACGTGTGTGTAGAATGCGTGTGCTAGTGTGTGTGTGTGCATATGCATGTGTCTGTTCCTGTGTGTGTGTGTGCGTCTCTTCACAGTCCCCGCAGTTCCAAAAGGTGTATTTTTATATATTTTAAATTTGATTCTACTGCTTGCATAAGTTACCTGATGTGGAATAGAGTTTCATGTAGTCATTTGTATTTGTATTTATTATGGATCCCCATTAGCTGCTGCCAAGGCAGCAGCTACTCTTCCTGGGGTCCAGCAAAATTAAGGCAGGTATACATAAAAAAAAAAAAACATTACAATACATTCATAACAGATTTCACAGCACACTAAGTGTGTGCCCTCAGGCCCCTACTCCACTACCACATATCTACAACACAAAAATCCATGTGTACGTGTGTGTATAGTGCGTATGTTATCATGTGTGTATGCATGTGTCTGTGCCTATGTTTGTGTTGCTTCACAGTCCCCACTGTTCCAAAAGGTGTATTTTGATCTGTTTTTTTTTAAAATCTGATTCTGCTGCTTGCATCAGTTTACCTGATGTGGAATAGAGTTCCTTGTAGTCATGGCTCTATGTAGTACTGTGCGCCTCCCATAGTCTGTTCTGGACTTGAGGACTGTGAAGAGACCTCTGGTGGCAAGTCTTGTGGGGTATGCATGGGTGTCTGAGCAGTGTGCCAGTCGTTCAAACAGACAGCTATGTGCTTTCAACATGTCAACACCTCTCACAAACACAAGCAGTGATGAAGTCAATCTCTCCTCCACTTTGAGCCAGGAGAGATTGACATGCATATTAATTAATCTCTGTGTACATCCAAGGGCCAGCCGTGCTGCCCTGTCCCTCTTTGTGGCACCTGACCACACGACTGCACAGTAATCCATGTGCGATAAAACTAGAGCCTGTAGGACCTGCCTTGTTGATAGTGCTGTTAAGAAGGTAGAGCAGCGCTTTATTATGGACAGACTTCTCCCCATTTTAGCTACTGTTGTATCAATATGTTTTGACTATGACAGTTTACAATCCTTGGTTACTCCAAGCAGTTTAGTCACCTCAACTTGCTCAATCTCCACATTATTTATTATACGATATAATTGAGGTTTGGAGTTTAGTGAATGATTTGTTCCAAATACCACGCTTTTAACTTATTCCTTGCCACCCACTCTGAAACTAACTGCAGCTCTTTGTTAAGTGTTGCAGTCATTTCACTCGCTGTAGTAGCTGACGTGTATAGTGTTGAGTCATCCGCATATATAGACACTCTGGCTTTACTCAAAGCCAGTGGCATGTTGTTAGTAAAGATTGAAAAAGTAAGGTGCCTAGACAGCTGCCCTGAAGAATTCCTGGATTATGTTGGAGAGGCTTCCATTAAAGAACACCCTCTGTGTTTTGTTAGACAGGTAACTCTGCATCCACAACATAGCAGGGGGTGTAAAGCCATAACACAAAAGTGTTTCCAGCATCAGACTATGATCGATAATGTCAAAAGCCGCTCTGAAGTCTAACAAAACAGCTCCCACAATCTTTTTTATCTACATTTCTCTCAGCCAATCATCAGTCATTTGTGTAAGTGCCATCCTTGTTGAATGTCCTTCCCTATATGCATGCTGAAAGTCTGTTGTCAATTTGTTTACTATAAAATAGCATTGTATCTGGTCAAACACAATTTTTTCAAAAAGTTTACTAAGGGTTGGTAACAGACTGATTGGTTGGCTTTTTGAGCCAGTAAAGGGAGCTTTACCATTCTTGGGTAGCGGAATGACTTTTGCTTCCCTCCAGGCCTGAGGGCACACACTTTCTAGCAGGCTTAGATTGAAAATATGTCAAATAGGAGTGGCAATATCGTCCGCTATTATCCTCAGTAATTTTCCATCGAAGTTGTCAGACCCTGGTGGCTTGTCATTGTTGATAGACAACAATATTTTTGGGATGTGTAGTGTCATCATTTGTTGCTGGCATTTCAGGTATAAAGTTGTTTAACCATGCCAATAAAAAAATCATTAAAGTAGTTGGCCATATCAGTGGGTTTTGTGATGAATGAGCCATCAGATTCAATGAATGATGGAGCTGAGTTTGTCTTTTTGCCCAAATTTTCATTTATGGTGCTCCAAAGCTTTTTATTATCATTCTTTGTTTCACAGTATAGTTTCTTCTTCTTTTTATTCAGTTTAGTCACATGATTTTTCAATTTGCAGTACGTTTGCCAATCGGTTGTGCAGCCAGTCTTATTTGCCATTCCTTTTGCCTCATCCCTCTCAACCATACCATTTTTCAATTCCTCATCAATCCACGAGGATTTAACAGTTTTTACAGTCATTTTCTTAATGGGTGCATGCGTATTAGTAACTGGAATAAGCAATTTCATAAATGTGTCAAGTGCAGTGTCTGGTTGCTCCTCACTACACACCACAGACCAGCAAATATTATTTACATCAACAACATAGGAATCACTACAAAACGTATTGTATGACCTCATACATTATATTAGGCCCAGCCTTTGGAACTTTGGTTTTCCTAAATATAGCTACTATATTGTGATCACTACATCCGATGGATCTGGATACTGCTTTAAAGAAAATGTCTGCAGCATTAGTAAAGATGTGATCAATACATGTTGATGATTTAATTCCTGTGCTGTTTGTAACTACCCTGTTAGGTTGACTGATAACCTGAACCAGGTTGCTAGCACTGGTTACTGTTTGAAGCTTTTTCTTGAATGGGCAGCTTGATGAAAGCCAGTCAATATTGAAATCACCCGGAAAAATACACCTGTCTGTTGATATCACATACATTATCAACCATTGCACACACATTATCCAGATACTGACTGTTAGCACTTGGTGGTCTAGATAAGTCGGTCCATTCATGATATAGTTTTACATTCTCTAGATAAGTCAGTCCATTCATGATATAGTTTTACATTCTCTAGATAAGTCAGTCCATTCATGATACATTTTCACATTCTCTAGATAAGTCGGTCCATCCATGGCACAGTTTAACATTTTCTAGATAATTGAGTCGGTCCATCCATGATACAGTTTTACATTCTCTAGATAAGGGATGTTGTTTGGTGATTAGTGTCTGCATTTGATAGAGGCATCTATTTTGAATTTCCCTACATACACCCTATGCCTCTTTGTAAAGACTTGGCCCCTGTGACAGCCAGTGTGTGTTTGTGTATGTGTGTGTTTGTGTATGTGTGTGTTTGTGTATGTGTGTGCTTGTGTGTGTGCTTGTGAATGCCATTTCTCTAAGCCGCCTCCTCGCCTCTGATCCTCGGTTGGCATGGCGAGGAAGCAGCAGGGGGCTTTCACTTCAATTTGCCATCGTTTGTCACCACTTGCCCCTGTGACACACACACACACACACACACACACACACACACACACACACACACACACACACACATACACTTCTATAGACTGCCGACACTTCATCCAGACACACCGCAGCGCTGTAGTGCCATCTGCCATCAACGCCCAAAGGGATTTTTTTTACCAATTCTGTAACATGGAACTAACTGTTGTAGAATGGACACAGTTCCTACAAAATGTTGATCATATCTGTTCTACAAAGTCCATATCTATGTGCATTAATGGTTTCAGCCCTCTGTGTTCATTAATACAGTATAAAGTGGGTTTAAACAATGTGAGATGATGATTTGATCGGCTCTATATCTAATTGCACATTTGAGGAAACGTACGAGGGCATCTCGTACCTGAACACAATTAGAAAGGCCGAAAAAGGTCTAATTATAGAAATGATCTCCACAATGAAATGTTGGGGTGTTAAATCGATACTTGGGGGGACTGGTCTCTGCCCCTTCATAATTAGGGATAAATCTAACTGCCGGGGAGAAGACTCCTCCATCTAATTTCATTACATATTGATTCGGTGCCATCGTTCAATTGTACTTCATTTACTGGCCCTCTATCCGGGGCCCAGACACCAGCCCCAAGCTTTATCGTATTCCCAAAAATCTATTAGCGCATTTTAAATGTATTTCATTCTCGTTGTCAAGGGAGCGGATCAAGTCCCTCTCATCTTCTTCACGAAGTGCAAAAAGAGAACATCCAGCCGGTTATAAATATGGTTTTGGCCAACCCGTAGTTTTCCATTCATTTCGGTGATGGATGATGGGAGAAGGGACACAGAAAGAGCGATGTTAGACAGGGGGCTGGGATTTTCCATTATTTTGGGTCCTGCGTCCTGGCGTGGAGTTGGCACGCTCGTTTTGTGACACATGCCTGTTGCTGTGGCGATGCCAGGGCTGGAGTGGGCGAGTGTGTGGGCGCGAGGGCCCAACGCCATCTGGACTCTGCCCTGTTCTGCTGCCCTGCCAGTTGACGCCGATGCCCTTGGACACAGGGGAGACCCAGGGAAAGACACAGGGGTGACCAATAGAGAGATGCCCTTGGACACAGGGGAGACCCAGGAAAAGACACAGCGGTGACCAATAGAGAGATGCCCTTGGACACAGGGGATACCCAGGGAAAGACACAGGGGTGACCAATAGAGAGATGCCCCTGATGCCTCCTGTGGTGACGAAACCACCCCCAAACTGAAGACGTGTAGCACCCATCCTTTGATGACAACTTTGTACATTACAATTAGATGTGTGTCACCGATTGTTTAAGCAAATATTGTAGTAACTGCTATTCTCCACAGAGCAGAGATGTTTCGGAGCGCTGCCTCGCCCACACCTCGCCCACACCTCGCCCACACCTCGCCCACACCTCGCCCACACCTCGCCCACACCTCGCCCTACACCTCGCCCTACACCTCACCCACACCTCGCCCACACCTCGCCCACACCTCACCATACACGTCGCCCACACCTCGCCCTACACCTCGCCCTACACCTCGCCCTACACCTCACCCACACCTCACCCTACACCTCGCCCCATACCTCGCCCACACCTCGCCCTACACCTCGCCCCATACCTCGCCCACACCTCGCCCTACACCTCGCCCAATTCCTCGCCCACACCTCGCCCTACACCTCGCCCTACACCTCGCCCTACACCTCGCCCCATACCTCGCCCACACCTCGCTCACACCTCGCCCTACACACATGCAAAGTAATTATCCAACTTCAGACTAAAAAGTACTACCACCATGTTTTTCAAGCCTCTTTATACATTAAAGAACAAAGTAGACGGTTATATTTAAGGATTTCTTGAGGTAGGTTGCTTACACTTCAAGCTACAGGAGTATATATATATATATATATATATATATATATATATATATATATATATATATATATATATATACTGTATATATACCCTGAAACAGAAATAAGGAACAAAACATTGAAAATAACTGTGTCTGAAAGCCTACTTAGTTGTTCTCCTGAGTGTTCTGTACTTTCTCCTGAGTGTTTGTATTTATTATGGATCCCCATTAGTTCCTGCCAAGGCAGCAGCTACTCTTCCTGTGGTTTACTATGGATCCCCATTAGTTCCTGCCAAGGCAGCAGCTACTCTTCCTGGGGTTTATTATGGATCCCCATTAGTTCCTGTCAAGGCAGCAGCTACTCTTCCTGGGGTTTATTATGGATCCCCATTAGTTCCTGTCAAGGCAGCAGCTACTCTTCCTGGGGTTTATTATGGATCCCCATTAGTTCCTGCCAAGGCAGCAGCTACTCTTCCTGGGGTTTATTATGGATCCCCATTAGTTCCTGCCAAGGCAGCAGCTACTCTTCCTGGGGTTTATTATGGATCCCCATTAGTTCCTGCCAAGGCAGCAGCTACTCTTCCTGGGGTTTATTATGGATCCCCATTAGTTCCTGCCAAGGCAGCAGCTACTCTTCCTGGGGTTTATTATGGATCCCCATTAGTTCCTGCCAAGGCAGCAGCTACTCTTCCTGGGGTTTATTATGGATCCCCATTAGTTCCTGCCAAGGCAGCAGCTACTCTTCCTGGGGTTTATTATGGATCCCCATTAGTTCCTGTCAAGGCAGCAGCTACTCTTCCTGGGGTTTATTATGGATCCCCATTAGTTCCTGCCAAGGCAGCAGCTACTCTTCCTGGGGTTTATTATGGATCCCCATTAGTTCCTGCCAAGGCAGCAGCTACTCTTCCTGGGGTTTATTATGGATCCCCATTAGTTCCTGCCAAGGCAGCAGCTACTCTTCCTGGGATTTATTATGGATCCCCATTAGTTCCTGCCAAGGCAGCAGCTACTCTTCCTGGGGTTTATTATGGATCCCCATTAGTTCCTGCCAAGGCAGCAGCTACTCTTCCTGGGGTTTATTATGGATCCCCATTAGTTCCTGCCAAGGCAGCAGCTACTCTTCCTGGGGGTTTATTATGGATCCCCATTAGTTCCTGCCAAGGCAGCAGCTACTATTCCTGGGGTTTATTATGGATCCCCATTAGTTCCTGCCAAGGCAGCAGCTACTCTTCCTGGGGTTTATTATGGATCCCCATTAGTTCCTGCCAAGTCAGCAGCTACTGTTCCTGGGGTTTATTATGGATCCCCATTAGTTCCTGCCATGACAGCAGCTACTCTTCCTGGGGTTTATTATGGATCCCCATTAGATCCTGTCAAGGCAGCAGCTACTCTTCCTGGGGTTTATTATGGATCCCCATTAGTTCCTGCCAAGGCAGCAGCTACTCTTCCTGGGGTCCAAACACATTAAGGCACTTATATTACACATTAAACAAAATATAAAACAGTACATCATATAACATTATTACACCACTACATATCTACAATACAAAATCTATAATACCACCATACAATATACGTGTGTGTAGAGTGCGTGTGCCAGTGTGTGTGTGCGTATGCATGTGTCTGTACCTGTGTGTCTCTTCACAGTCCCCTCTGTTCCATAAGGTGTATTTTTATCTGTTTTTGAAAAATGTGATTATACTGCTTTCATCAGTTACCTGATGTGGAATAGAGTTCCATGTAGCCATGGCTCTATGTAGTACTGTGCACCTCCCATAGTCTGTTCTGGACTTAGGGACTGTGAAGAGACATCTGGTGGCATGTCTTGTGGGGTATGCATGGCACTCCGAGCAGTGTGCTAGTAGTTTAAACAGACAGCTTGGTGCATTCAGCTTGTCAACACCTCTCACAAAAACAAGTAGTGATGAAGTCAATCTCTCCTCCACTTTGAGCCATGACAGACTAACATGCGTATTATTAATGTTAGCTCTCCGTGTACTTTTAAGGGCCAGCCGTGCTCCCCTGTTCTGAGCCATTTGTAATATTCCGAGGTCCCTCTTTGTGGCACCTGACCACACGACTGAACAGTAGTCTAGGTGAGACAGAACTAGGGCCTGTAGGACCTGCCTTGTTGATGGTGCTGTTAAGAAGGCAGGGCAGCGCTTAGTTATGGACAGACTTCTCCCCATCTTAGCTACTGTTATATCAACATGTTTTGAACACGACAGTTTACTATCCAGGGTTACTCCAAGCAGTTTAGTCACCTCAATTTGCTTAATTTCCACATTATTCATTACAAGATTTAGTTGAGGTTTAGGATTTAGTGAATGTCCCAAATACATTGCTTTTATTTTTTGCAGGCTGAGGCTCCCTCTTAAATTTCTTATAAAATTGCAACGTTTTCTCTACGTCCCATGGAAAAATGTATCGAACTGCAGGAAATAAATGTTTCTCTCAACCGCCAAGAGGAGGCCACAAATGTTTTGTCGCAAAGTGTGTGGCCCTCCCCAACCAAATCTCGCTTAGGGCCCCCCAAAAGGCTACAGCCGACCCTGGCACATTGTGTGGATTCCATAACGTGTTGAAGCTAAGTGTTGTCCAATAAGTTGGGAGTTGTTAAATCATTGAGAGCAACTTTCAAGCATATGCAGTGGGGAGAACAAGTATTTGATACACTGCCGATTTTGCAGGTTTTCCTACTTACAAAGCATGTAGAGGTCTGTAATTTTTATCATAGCTACACTTCAACTGTGAGAGACGGAATCTAAAACAAAAATCCAGAAAATCACATTGTATGATTTTTAAGTAATAATTTGCATTTTATTGCATGACATAAGTATTTGATCACCTACCAACCAGTAAGAATACCGGCTCTCACAGAGCTGTTCGTTTTTCTTTAAGAAGCCCTCCTGTTCTCCACTCATTACCTGTATTAACTGCACCAGTTTGAACTCGTTAACTGAATAAAAGACACCTGTCCACACACTCAATCAAACAGACTCTAACCTCTCCACAATGGCCAAGACCAGAGAGCTGTGTAAGGACATCAGGTATAAAATTGTAGACCTGCACAAGGCTGGGATGGGCTACAGGACAATAGGCAAGCAGCTTGGTGAGAAGGAAACAACTGTTGGCGTAATTATTAGAAAATGGAAGAAGTTCAAGATGACGGTCAATCACCCTCGGTCTGGGGCTCCATGCAAGATCTCACCTGGTGGGGCATCAATGATCATGAGGAAGGTGAGGGATCAGCCCAGAACTACACGTCAGGACCTGGTCAATGACCTGAAGAGAGCTGGGACCACAGTCTCAAAGAAAACCATTAGTAACACACTACGCCGTCATGGATTAAAATCCTGCAGCGCACGCAAGGTCCCCCTGCTCAAGCCAGCGCATGTCCAGGCCCGTCTGAAGTTTGCCAATGACCATCTGGAGCTTTTTTATCTAAACTCCACTCGCCGTGTTTGGAGGAAGAAGAAGGATGAGTACAACCCCAAGAACACCATCCCAACCGTGAAGCATGGAGGTGGAAACATTATTCTTTAGGGATGCTTTTCTGCAAAGGGGACAGGACGACTGCACCGTATTGAGGGGAGGATGGATGGGGCCATGTATCGCAAGATCTTGGCCAACAACCTCCTTCCCTCAGTAAGAGCATTGAAGATGGGTCGTGGCTGGGTCTTCCAGCATGACAACGACCCGAAACACACAGCCAGGGCAACTAAGGAGTGGCTCTGTAAGAAGCATCTCAAGTTCCTGGAGTGGCCTAGCCAGTCTCCAGACCTGAACCCAATAGAAAATCTTTGGAGGGAGCTGAAAGTCCGTATTGCCCAGCGACAGCCCCGAAACCTGAAGGATCTGGAGAAGGTCTGTATGGAGGAGTGGGCCAAAATCCCTGCTGCAGTGTGTAAAAACCTGGTCAAGACCTACAGGAAACGTATGATCTCTGTAATTGCAAACAAAGGTTTCTCTACCAAATATTAAGTTCTGCTTTTCTGATGTATCAAATACTTATGTCATGCAATAAATTTCAAATTAATTACTTAAAAATCATACAAGGTGATATTCTGGATTTTTGATATTCAGGACCTCTACATGCTTTGTAAGTAGGAAAACCTGCAAAATCGGCAGCGAATCAAATACTTGTTCTCCCCACTGTACTTACACCACTCTGTGTGTGTGTGGGGGGGGTATATAAATACTCTAAATACCTTAAGGGCTCAATTTACGGCATTAAGGCGGCGCTAGTATCAAATGCACGTTAGTTTGCAATTCCTTAATGTAAAAACTGCCGCACTGACATTTTCCAGCCCTAATGCCAGGTTCAACAATTTACTCGTCTTATATCAGCTGGCTTGTGCTCAGATGGGAAGGGTGGAAATATTTGAGGTGTGTCCGTAAAAACATGATCCAAAGTGCTAATTTCAGGCAGCGCTGATAGGGATATTTAAGACCAACCAAAAGCTGGTTTAGTGCTAATGCAGTTGGTTATGGCATAGATTTTGACAGTGGAAACGCAGCCTATCCAGCAGTGACGCCCATATGCACATGGAACAAGAGTAGCCTAATGTGCTTTTGGTGCCTGTATACTTTGTATTTAGAAACATAAAAAACATATGTTTTTCCCATGTCGTTTTATTTGATTAAAAACCAAGCATAGCCTCCCCTCCTCTCAATTCAGTTTTTTTTTTGTCTGCCCAATGCAATCGCTAAGTAGTCAAGACTGTCGATAAAGGGTTTGGCTCCTGAGAACGCTTGGAAATAAATCTTAATCACCAAAGCTTTATTAAAATATCAAGTTTGAGAGGAGTAAAACAGTGAGCTGACATTCCCTTTTTATCTATTTATTGTAGGCAAGCCCACATAATTTTAGCCATGCAGGTCCCATTTTGGACATGCGTAAAAACCCCTCCGTGATGCAGGCTACGTGTCCATGACCATCATGAAACAAGAGATGAGAACCTCGTATTTAGAAGTTATCTGTAAGCTGTAACAATGGCTTGTTTTCCCTTTCATATGTTCAAAACCCCTCAGGCCTACTATAAGGAAGGCTGGTTCAACAGCAATGATAGTCTTTTTTATCCTGGAGATTTTATGATATCATTACATCTCTCTCTCTCAATTCAATTCAATTTCAATTTAAGGGCTTTATTGGCATGGGAAACGTATGTTAACATTGCCAAAGCAAGTGAAGTAGATAGTAAACAAAAGTGAAATAAACAATAAATATTAACAGTAAACATTGCACTCAGAAGTTTCAAAAGAATAAAGACATTTCAAATGTCATATTATGTATATATACAGTGTTGTAACAATGTGCAAATAGTTAAAGTACAAATGGGAAAATAAATAAACATAAATAAGGGTAGTATTTACAATGGTGTTTGTTCTTCACTGGTTGCCCTTTTCTTGTGGCAACAGGTCACAAATATTGCAGCTGTGATGGCACACTGTGGTTTTTCACCCTGTAGATAAGGGAGTTTATCAAAATTGGGTTTGTTTTCGAATTCTTTGTGGATCGCTGTAATCTGAGGGAAATATGTATCTCTAATATGGTCATACATTTGGCAGGAGGTTAGGAAGTGCCGCTCAGTTTCCACCTCATTTTGTGGGCAGTGTGCACATAGCCTGTCTTCTCTTGAGAGCCAGGTCTGCCTACGGTGGCCTTTCTCAATAGCAAGGCTATGCTCACTGAGTCTGTACATAGTCAAAGCTTTCCTTAAGTTTGGGTCAGTCACAGTGGTCATGTATTCTGCCACTGTGTACTCTCTGTTTAGGGCCAAATAGCATTCTAGTTTGCTCTGTTTTTTTGTTGTTCTTTCCAATGTGTTCCAATTTGTTTGTTCTTTCCGCTCTCTCTCTCTCTCTCTCTCTCTCTCTCTCTCTCTCTGTCTCTCTCTCTCTCTCTCCCTCTCTCTCTCTCTCTCTCTCTCTCTCTTCTCTCTCTCTCTCTCTCTCTCCCCCCCTCTCTCTCTCTCTCTCCCTCTCTACCACTTTGTCTCTATATACCCCTCTCTCTCTCTCTCTCTCTCTCTCTCTCTCTCTCTCTCTCCTCTCTCTCTCTCTCTCTCTCTCTCTCTCTCTCTCTGTCTCTCTCTCTCTCTCTCTCTCTCTCTCTCTCTCTCTCTCTCTCTCTCTCTCTCTCTCTCTCTCTCTCTCTCTCTCTCCTCTCTCTCTCTCTCTCTCTCTCTCTCTCTCTCTCTCTCTCTCTCTCTCTGTGATAATCTCTCTGCATGTGAGAATCCTCTTTCATCCCACACGCAAGTGAGGGCACACACACTTAGTCACAGACGCACACACACACACCAGTCTGTTTTGTCAGTGGGGCCTCTGACACTACTGACTGGCTACAACAGACAGAGACAGGATAACCCAGAAAGTAGACACCCAGCCCTGCCAAGCTCCATGGCTGGACAGCCCCTCCAGGGTCCTGCAGTGTGAGAACGCCCTGCATGCCATCCGTGGATCCAACAGTTTCCCATTAAACCCTCTCTAAGGCTGGAAAACAACCCCGTGTTCGTTTCCATTTTGGACTTTGTTTGTTTGGCTACATGCACATTGTCAGCGAGACAAAAATAGAACTCTTTCAAAATATTAAACATCGACTGAACGCCATTTTGAATTATTGCAAAGCCCCAATTGCAACAACCTCAGGAAGAAAATGTGTAAGAAAACAATTAAGAAGTCTAAGCACTTTGATGGATCACCAAATTTAACAGCCCCAAAGTTGAATTTACATTTTTTTTTTACATCGAATCCAATGTAACATATACAGTATGGAGTAGTATGCATTTGAAAACCGTTGACGCAAACGTTTTGCACATTGAATGCAATGTATTGACTTATGCATCAAAAAGCGTGTCGCATACTTTTTTCAAAATCTTCACAATGTGATGCATAGCAATGATACCAAGTTGGTCAAAAAGATAATAAGAACTCTCTATTAAAAGCATCACAGCCATAGTTAGTGGGTTATCCAATGGGTGAACAGCCTGTTCCAGATTCTGCCGAACAGTGGAAGCAACAGTGAAGTCCGTCAGCTTCACCAAACAGTGGGAATCCTCCTCATGTGACCCAGTTCAAAGTATGAATATAGAAATTAAAAAGGACGAATCGTGATGTGTAGCGAATATAAAATCATTTTGTTCTTCCATCAATGCCTCCTTTCGCTCATAGGTTTCATCTGTGGAGTCTCAACCATGGGCCTCGCCTCGATGGGAAACCTGGCCAAGATCAAAACCGTTCAGTAAATCAAGCCCCGTTTCCACCTGTACAGTAGTCCGTTTTTAGACACGGTTGCTGCCAGAGCAGGCGACTTTCCCCTTTCTGCAGATGCATAACACGCCAACGATCCCACAATGGGCTGTGACTTGAGCAAGGTCTGGAGGTCGGTTGCTGTAAAAGTTCTGCATTTTTTATTTAGTTTTTATCCTTCCTTGCTTCCAGGTGACTGATGGTCAAATTGGAATTAGGAAAGTGTATTGGATATTCCATTGCACCAGACTCATAGCGTTCTAGACTAACCCCTTGCTATTTCATACTTTATTCTACTTTTCTTGTCCTTTCAGGTCAGTAATCACTGTAAGGATAATGTACCTTCCGGGTTGTTGGGTTAACGTCTTCGGTGTTGGACTAATAGTTGCAAGGTCATGGCTCAGTAACTGTCTTTAGGGTGTTAGTTCCTCATATTGAATGGGGTGGTTGGTTTTAGAGCTAAGGAAACTTCCTGTGGCTTACTGCCACACATCCTGTAACATGAACAGAAAGTAGACGAGATACCTTTAACCCTGACCGGCCCTCCGTAGGTATAATAAAACTTCTTCGTTTAGTCTTCCCACATACGGAGAGCGAACTCTTGGGACGTAGACGGATAATAAAAGAGACCCCAGGACAAAAAAAAAAGATAGGATTGATGAACTGCCAAAACATCCCCGCCATATTGTTTCACAAAAAAAAAAAAAAATGAAATGAAAAACAGCAGGATACCCTGGAAGGTGAGGAGCAAGAATGGAGAGAGGGAGAAGGCTGCCAGGAGAAGGAAAGAGCCTCCCCTCGGTCCTGGAGAAAAGGAGAGCGAGAGGAAACCGCTTTACTTTAAATTCTCAATGCACCATTTCCAGTCGTTGGAATGTACTTATTATTACCGATGTCGAAGCACTTTCATGGGCCGTTTATGAGCCAGACATATTGTCAGTGCCCTCCCGAATGTGTTATTTGAGCTTGGCCAATTTACCTCAGATTTATTGTACAGGAAAAAGGTAACTTAACACATAATATGGATCGGAATGTCCTTTACATCCAATCCATCCAATCCAGTCTCATTTTTGGCTTTGATTGTATTTTTATTAGGTCTGGTGTCTGGGCTGCCAACAGAGTCCACATCATAGTCCTCTGTCTTTGGACCTGACTGCTAAATATTTAATCCCATCTAAAATTAGCCAGCAGGTGTCCTCTTATCTCCTGAAAATCTGGTGCCGTACAAAGACACACTTTAAACGTGCACTTCCTGGGGTTTTCATTATCGCCTCATTGGCCCATCTGAGGTCAAGAAAGGCCGGACTCGCCTGAGATACTTGCCTGATTGGACCATATCCATCTTCTATCTTACCTGGGTATCAGTCTCTTTAGCTAATCCACTCCCTGTACATGTGTCAAAGAGACTGGACTTTCTGCCTTCTTCAGATATGAACATTATATCCTTGAGCTCGAGGAGAACAGAGGATTTGGTCCTGATTCAATCACCATCACAGCTATCCTCCAATCACAATGATTATGTTTTGTCTCGCAAACCTGCCGCTGACGCATGAGGCAGATACACACTTCCCCAAGCTCTGGGACAGTGCTGGTCAGAAAAAAAAGCGATGCCAAACAATGTTTTCCCCAAAAAACCTCTACAATACCTTTAATTTATAACACAGTTTTCGTATTTGGCTGATGAAGGTCAGAACCACCTATGTGAAGCTAGCCACAATAAGGATTAGCCACAATAGTATAATTTGCAGTTCACCTTCAAAGTACAAGTCAACCTAGCTAACATTTTTAATCCTACTCGTTTTGATCCTGATCTTACACAGACGTTTTCCCATTCGGTCGAATAAATAATGGCTTATTACCAACGCTGTATTGTAAACACATCGTGGCCGGTGGGTGTGCGCTTGTTTGCATACTTTTTTTACACTACTGATCATAGTGGTGGCGCTTGGCTTCCACATGCTAATTCAGTGTGCACAACGTTCTATACTGAACCAAAATATAAACGTAACATGTAAAGTGTTTGTCCTATGTTTCTTGTGCTGAAATAGAAGTTCCCACAAAAAATAAAAACCACTCACAAAAAGCTTACTTCTCTCCAATTTTGTACATGCATTTGTTTACATCCTTGTTAGTGAGCATTTCTCATTTGCCAAGATAATCCATCCACCTGACAGGTGTGGCATATCAATAAGCTGATTAAACAGCATGATCATTGCACAGGTGCACCTTGTGCTGGGGAGAATAAAAGGCCACTCTAAAATGTGCAGTTTTGCCACAAAACGCAATGCCACAGATGTATCAAGTTTTGACTGAGAGTGCAATTGGCATGCTGACTGCAGGAATGTCCACCAGAGCTGTTGCCAGAGACTTTAATGTTAATTTATTTACCATAAGCCGCCTCCAACGTTGTTTTCAAAACCGCAGACCACGTGTAACCACGGCAGCCCAGGACCTCTACATCCGGCTTATTCACCTGTGGGATCGTCTCAGACCAGTCACCCGGACAGCTGATGAAACTGTGGGTTTGCACAACCAAATAATTTCTGCACAAACTGTCAGAAACCATCTCAAGGAAGCTCATCTTGTCTATGTATAGCTTCCAATCAGTTTTTGCAAAACGCAGCATCATATGATGCAAAATGTCAACAATGGACTAATTAAACAACTACCAAAATATAGTCTTAAAGGAAAACACCCCAAGAGAGGTTATAGACCTGCAGGCAGTGTCCATATTTCAGTTTCCATTTAAACCATCTGAACAGTGGGCTAGAGTTTCCTTGATGTGCCACAGGCCTATTTGAAGTCCCTTTCTTGTGAATGTAGAATTTCAATAGCGCCTCACAATCATCAGACAATATAGCTGGTACTGCTATCATCCTCTTTTACCCCTTCACCAAATCTTTCCCAAACACTTCTGGCCCTCCCTTCTCTTTATTTAAATTTTTCAATTTCGCAGCTTTTCTCTAATCAATTGTCCTTTTTTTGTCTCAACGTTTTCTGCCTGTTTGTGTTTTGCTGTTTGGTATGCATAAGGTTAGGCCCTAAAGCTTAAGCTCAAATCAAACTAAATGTGATCGTTTACGTGTGTCAAGGAGCACGTACACGCTGGAATTAGAATGCACGGTAGTGAGTGAAAGAAAACAGATGCGGCCGCAAGCGTCAACGCTGTCAATGGAGTCACGCGCATCGAATTAGAAAGCAAGTCTATTTTTTTTATCACGTCTAGGCGAAGCAAAGCTGGTAAAGTGAGCGGATAAATTCCCAGAAAATAGACTGTGCATTGTTACAGCACGTCTGGAATTGTGACATGTATAGTTAAAAAGTCTCTATTTAGTGTTGATAAGTTTAGCTGCCAGTGCAAATAATATATATTTGAAAACAATAACTTTATGCCTACCTTTTTTTAAATTACTAGCACAGCATATAGACTAGGCAGGTTACTGCTGGGAAACTGGAGGAACTCCGTTCAAGAGAGAATACTGTTATGTAAAAAGAACTACGCTAGCTAAATTCTTTATAAACTGCTAGCATGTATTAGCTACAACTGCAAAGATGTTCTATCTGGTGACAACTCCCCTCACTTCTTCAGGCAACATAACAGAAGGCACGTACGGTGGCTCCCGTAGGACATATAAGGTGAGTCAAAAGGAACACACAACATCAATTAAAAGAAGAGCTACGTAGCGAACATAACAAATAAAACTGTCTATTATGGATTCTCATGACAATTAAGTCGGCACACGTTACACAGTGTATGTGAATTGCACGCAAACCTGTTGACTGTGTGGTTTCGGCTTTAGGCTTACACACTAACGCCAGATAGCCTAAAAATAACGAAAGAAAAACCTCAATGTAGCCTATAGATATAAGTTGCACAACATTGAAACATTTCTGATTTTTTTGTATGTAGGCCTATTGTATTCTCTTTATCCAACCCGCCCGCCACCCGCCACCCGCCCCCTGCCCGCCACCCGCACCCCGCCCGCCACCCGCCCCCCGCCCGCCCACCCGCCCGCCACCCACCAACCCTTCATCCACACACTGTTTCATGACCCTAAACCCACCCACTCATAGAACCTCAGGTTATGAGTCAACCGGCACATTACTGATGTGAACCACAACTGCATTAAACCTTGTGTCAAAGGGATGTGAACCACAACTGCATTAAACCCTGTGTCAAAGGGATGTGAACCACAACTGCATTAAACCTTGTGTCAAGGGGATGTGAACCACAACTACATTAAACCCTGTGTCAAAGGGATGTGAACCACAACTGCATTAAACCTTGTGTCAAAGGGATGTGAACCACAACTGCATTAAACCTTGTGTCAAAGGGATGTGAACCACAACTGCATTAAACCTTGTGTCAAAGGGATGTGAATGATAGGAATGAAAGCCAAAGGGACATTAATTTCCCTTGGTGTATGGTATAGTCGGTATGTGAGTAGAGACAGCTCAGCACAAGGCCAGTAATGCCCATTCAATTCCTTCCTGCCCCTCCACTGGGCCAGATGGACAGACAGCACCAATCTGCTGCATTGTGGATGAGAGGGAACAGAGGTTTTCCCCGGCATGGCTATCCCAGAGACAGACTGGGCCTCTACGAAGGATCATCCAGGATTGGAAACACTGGTTATTACTATGAAGGATCATCCAGGATTGGAAACACTGGTTATTACTACGAAGGATCATCCAGGATTGGAAACACTGGTTATTACTACGAAGGATCATCCAGGATTGGAAACACTGGTTATTACTATGAAGGATCATCCAGGATTGGAAACACTGGTTATTACTACGAAGGATCATCCAGGATTGGAAACACTGGTTATTACTACGAAGGATCATCCAGGATTGGAAACACTGGTTATTACTACGAAGGATCATCCAGGATTGGAAACACTGGTTATTACTACGAAGGATCATCCAGGATTGGAAACACTGGTTATTACTACGAAGGATCATCCAGGATTGGAAACACTGGTTATTACTACGAAGGATCATCCAGGATTGGAAACACTGGTTATTACTACGAAGGATCATCCAGGATTGGAAACACTGGTTATTACTATGAAGGATCATCCAGGATTGGAAACACTGGTTATTACTACGAAGGATCATCCAGGATTGGAAACACTGGTTATTACTACGAAGGATCATCCAGGATTGGAAACACTGGTTATTACTACGAAGGATCATTCAGGTTCAGGCTCATTGGTTATTAATACGAAGGATCATTCAGGTTCAGGCTCATTGGTTATTACTACGAAGGATCATTCAGGTTCAGGCTCATTGGTTATTACTACGAAGGATCATTCAGGTTCAGGCTCATTGGTTATTACTACGAAGGATCATTCAGGTTCAGGCTCATTGGTTATTACTACGAATGATCATTCAGGTTCAGGCTCATTGGTTATTACTACGAAGGATCATTCAGGTTCAGGCTCATTGGTTATTACTACGAAGTTATTGGTTATTACTGTTTTCATCCCATGGTAGCATATTGAATACAGGGTTTCCACAGTACACAAATGCTACTTATAATATTACTGTAATATATAAGTTGATTGTTGCTTTTTATGACCCATGATGTTGGATGTTACATGCTTTTAATCAATTCAGACCGGATTCACTCTTCCACCCCCCCCCCCCCCCCCCCCCATGTTTGGAAGGAAACATGACAGGCCTCAACACACTACCCTGGTGTACCCCAACATGGAGGAGGGAGGGTGTGGGGATCTCTACAGGAGGCTCCTCCTGTACGTTGCATTATGGCCCAGCAGCACTCAATACCACAGTACAGCTCTGACCTTTCACCAGTGGTCTAATTACATTAATGTCCCGGGGAAGGCTGGGACAACTGAACAACCCTTCTTCTTTTATGAACTCACCACTGGGGCATTGTCAAAGCCGCCTGTCACCTGGGATCTTGGCTGGCCTTGTTGATCCCCTCCCACCGTTTGCCCCCAGTAGGAGAATGGACCAGGCCCAGTTTCCAGTTGAGCAATGCCATGGTTCCCTCTATTCAGGCGTCTGGGGTCCATTCAGACGTCAGCCATCTTGGCTCAAATTCGAGGCCCCCCCTTCTGCGGCTGTGCTCTTGACGGGGAAGAGAGCGACTGGAGCTGGTGTTCAGCAGCCAGCCCGTGTCAGGACCCGTCAGCTCCGAACGGGCATCTTAAAAGACGGCCGCGCTCTTTCAATAACAGCAGGAGGAGCATGCTGGGACTGTGGCCAGCCAAAGGCTTCCTGTTCCCAAGATGCCTCGCAGCTCTCAATCTCTATGGCAATTTAATCTAAAGGGGCCAATGTGATGGATGTGTTGGGCGGTGATAAAGGTGAAGATAGGGGGAGTTCATGAAGACAGATTTACCGGAATTAAAGGCCCAGTTCAGTCAAAAAATTAATTTCCCTGTGTTTTGTATATATTTCTACACTATGAGGTTGGAATAATACTGAGAAATTGTGGAAAATATGATAAGTGTAAGAGATGTTCGAAAATACAACCTGAAATATCTGCCTGTTTCAGTGGGATAGAGTTTTGTCCTGCCTGATGACATCACCAGGCGGTAAATTAGTTAATAGACCAATAAGAAAGAGAGTTCCAAACCTCTCTGCCAATAACAGTTCGTTTTCAGTTTTCCCCTTGCCACTGAGACCACTCCCAGTCAGTCCTAGCAAAATTAATGTTTGGGAAATTGCTATTTTTGTTTATTTTTGACCATTTTAATTGAAAACAGTCACAATAAGGTACTTCATTGTTACCCAGAAATGATTTGATATTGAGATAGAAACGGCTGCATTGGACCTTTAATTTGCTTGAAACGGTGGTGTTAAACTGACAATGAATATGTATTAAGGCTTTTAACCTCTTAAGGATCGGACCCTTTTTTTCAATTTTCGCCTAAAATGACATACCCAAATCTAACTGCCTGTAGCTCAGGACCTGAAGCAAGGATATGCATATTCTTGATACCATTTGAAAGGAAACACTTTGAAGTTTGTGGAAATGTGAAATTCATGTAGGAGAATATATATTAGATCTGGTAAAAGATAATGTTCCATCATCTTTGAAATGCAAGAGAAAGGCCACAATATAATATTGCAGTTTAGACGCAATTTAGATTTTGGCCACTAGATGGTAGCAGTGTGTGTGCAAAGCTTCACATTGATCCAGTGAAGCGTTGCAATACTGGACTATTTTGTATCAAGTCTGCCCAAATGTGCCGAATTGGTCAATTGATACATGTTCATGTACAAAACTATAGAGAACATACAAAAATGATATAGTAATACAGAATGTAAGTTTACAGACTCCCAGGAATGTCATACATGATGGATCATTAGCTTATACACTAACTTTCACACATCTAGATGGCCGGGCGGGGTTGGTGTGGAGCCAGAGACAGCAGGGGTTCAAACTGTAAAACCCAGTTCCTACATTTCAATATAAAAATTGATTTTATCAAACGAAACTATGCTACATTCTATCTCTGAGACCCTTAGGATGACAAATCAGAGCAAGATTATTGAATGTAAGTACATTATTTACCTTCAGAGGTCAATGTATCAAACCAGTTGCCGTGATATGTTTTATGCATGGTATTCTTTCACTGTAATAGCTACTGTAAATTGGACAGTGCAGTTAGATTAACAATCATTTAAGCGTTCTGCCCATATAAGACATGTCTATGTCCTGGAAAGTTTGCTGTTACTTACAACAGTCATGCTAATCACGTTAGCGCACGTTAGTTCAACCGTCCCGTATACGGGACACCGATCCCGTAGAGGTTAAAGAATGTAGCTACTAGGAAAGTAATAGCATATCGCTGCAGCGTTGTATAGCATGTAGCATAATTTGTATAGTTGCAGCATTGTGATCAACATGCCCAACCTCATTAGCTGGGGATATACAAGCCCAACTTCATTAGCTGGGGATATACAAACCCAACTTCATTAGATGGTGATATACAAACCCAACATTAGCTGGTGATATACAAGCCCAATTCATTAGCTGGTGATATACAAGCCCAACTTCATTAGATGGTGATATACAAGCCCAACTTCATTAGCTGGGGATATACAAACCGAACTTCATTAGCTGGGGATATACAAGCCCAACTTCATTAGATGGTGATATACAAGCCCAACTTCATTAGATGGTGATATACAAGCCCAACTTCATTAGATGGTGATATACAAGCCCAACTTCATTAGCTGGGGATATACAAGCCCAACTTCATTAGCTGGTGATATACAAGCCCAACTTCATTAGATGGTGATATACAAGCCCAACTTCATTAGCTGGTGATATACAAGCCCAACTTCATTAGATGGTGATATACAAGCCCAACTTCATTAGCTGGGGATATACAAGCCCAACTTCATTAGATGGTGATATACAAGCCCAACTTCATTAGCTGGGGATATACAAGCCCAACTTCATTAGCTGGGGATATACAAGCCCAACTTCATTAGATGGTGATATACAAGCCCAACTTCATTAGCTGGGGATATACAAGCCCAACTTCATTAGCTGGGGATATACAAGCCCAACTTCATTAGCTGGGGATATACAAACCCAACATTAGCTGGTGATATACAAGCCCAACTTCATTAGCTGGGGATATACAAGCCCAACTTCATTAGATGGTGATATACAAGCCCAACTTCATTAGCTGGGGATATACAAACCCAACATTAGCTGGTGATATACAAGCCCAACTTCATTAGATGGTGATATACAAGCCCAACTTCATTAGATGGTGATATACAAGCCCAACTTCATTAGATGGTGATATACAAGCCCAACTTCATTAGATGGTGATATACAAGCCCAACTTCATTAGCTGGGGATATACAAACCCAACATTAGCTGGTGATATACAAGCCCAACTTCATTAGATGGTGATATACAAGCCCAACTTCATTAGATGGTGATATACAAGCCCAACTTCATTAGCTGGTGATATACAAACCCAACTTAATTAGATGGTGATATACAAACCCAACCTAATTTTTGGTCTATTAAACTATTAGCTGGTGCATAAATAACACTCTTAAACAATATACACAACTGCAATGTACTCACTATCCATACAATCCAATGTACTCACTATCCATACAATCCAATGTACTCACTATCCATACAATCCAATGGACTCACTATCCATACAATCCAATGTACTCGCTATCCATACAAGACGTCTATACAGATGGTAAGTGATCAGTACAATCACGTCAACCAATGTTCATCCCCCATAACAGATCTCAGTTGGCCTTTACAGTAACAAATCATCCATCAATAATCCTTAATGACAAGTCAACTGTGATTGTGAAAGGCATGCTCTGGCCACACATCTCATGCCATCCCTCTTCATTGAAATGCTGGTGGCAGTCTGTTAGATCTCAATGTGTTTTTGTGTTCGGCGAGCTATGTGATCCGTGAAACCGGCGGGATAGGTCCGTGCCATGGTGTCACAGAGACAGTGGAGACAGTTAACTGTGAAAGGTCAAACTGAGAAATTGGAGTGGAACATTTCTTACAGTTTCATGAAATGATTTAAGTTGGGGCCGTGTCTGTACTAGATATCCCACAAGGTGTCATGAAGAGTTTGAGAAAAGAGGAGGGGAGAGGAGAGAGGACTAAAGGGGGAGCAAGTGGGGAGAGGAGAGAGGACTAAATGGGAGCAAGTGGGGAGAGGATAGAGGACTAAATGGGAGCAAGTGGGGAGAGGATAGAGGACTAAAGGGGGAGCAAGTGGGGAGAGGAGAGAGGACTAAAGGGGGAGCAAGTGGGGAGAGGAGAGAGGACTAAAGGGGGAGCAAGTGGGGAGAGGAGAGAGGATAGAATAATGGAGAGGTCCAGAAAAGAAGTCATGAGTGGAAGAGAGAAGGGGAAGGTGAAGGGTAGAAGAGAGAAGGGGAAGGTGAAGGGTAGAAGAGAGAAGGGGAAGGTGAAGGGTAGAAGAGAGAAGGGGAAGGTGAAGGGTAGAAGAGAGAAGGGGAAGGTGAAGGGTAGAAGAGAGAAGGGGAAGGTGAAGGGTAGAAGAGAGAAGGGGAAGGTGAAGGGTAGAAGAGAGAAGGGGAAGGTGAAGGGTAGAAGAGAGAAGGGGAAGGAAAATAGGATAAGGGAAAATTGAAGAGGAGGAGTGAAAGGGGAGTGATATAGAAGAACATACAAGAGGGGGAGTGAAAGGGGAGTGATGCATTTTTGTCTACATCGAACCCAAAAGAGTTCTAACTGGAACCAAAAGGGGTTTTCCTAAGGGTTCTCCTATGGGCACAGCCAAATAACCCTTTTTGGTTATAGAAAGCACCTTTCTTTCTAAGAGTGTACATACTTTCCTCAGGACTTTGATAAAGATAAAAAGCCCACAGAGAGACTGGTGCTAACACATGCCTAAAGGTCTGTCTAAAGCCCACAGAGAGACTGGTGCTAACTCATGCCTAAAGGTCTGTCTAAAGCCCACAGAGAGACTGGTGCTAACTCATGCCTAAAGGTCTGTCTAAAGCCCACAGAGAGACTGGTGCTAACTCATGCCTAAAGCCATTAAGGAGCCTCACCAGACAGGAAGCAGCCATTAAGGAGCCTCACCAGACAGGAAGCAGCCATTAAGGAGTCTCACCAGACAGGAAGCAGCCATTAAGGAGATTCACAAGACAGGAAGCAGCCATTAAGGAGATTCACCTGACAGGAAGCATCCATTAAGGAGAGTCACCAGACAGGAAGCATCCATTAAGGAGAGTCACCAGACAGGAAGCTGCCATTAAGGAGTTTCACCAGACAGGAAGCAGCCATTAAGGAGACTCACCAGAAAGGAAGCAGCCATTAAGGAGACTCACCAGACAGGAAGCTGCCTTTAAGGAGACTCACCAGACAGGAAGCAGCCATTAAGGATACTCACCAGACAGGAAGTATCTTTATTGTAAGAAGTGAATAAGTGGCTATATACAGACAGTATATATATATATATATATATATATATATATATATATATATATATATATATATATATATATATATATATATATATATATGTGTGTCCCCAATAGCACCATGTTGACTATATAGTGCTCTACTTTAGACCAGAGCCCTGTTGGAATAGGGTGCCGTTTGGGACGCTCACAAATAGCACCATGTTGGCTATATAGTGCTCTACTTTAGACCAGAGCCCTGTTGGAATAGGGTGCTCTACTTTAGACCAGAGCCCTGTTGGAATAGGGTGCTCTACTTTAGACCAGAGCCCTGTTGGAATAGGGTGCTCTACTTTAGACCAGAGCCCTGTTGGAATAGGGTGCTCTACTTTAGACCAGAGCCCTGTTGGAATAGGGTGCTCTACTTTAGACCAGAGCCCTGTTGGAATAGGGTGCTGTTTGGGACGCTCCCTTTATCAATGCAACAGCTGCAACTGTGAGTGCTGACTGTCCTGATCGAATGATGGAGGACATCCATGAGATTTCAGTTGAAATCATGGATATAATAACAATAATAATAATAATAATAATAATAATAATAATAATATTTTGGTGGGTGCTTATATTTGTCCTATTTCACACATGTACAATGTTTGAATTGGAAATGTGTTTTTTGCATATCCCACTCCCTGAGAGACCCGTCAGAGAGTGGGGTCAAGGCCAGGGTCTGCCATTATCAACAGCGACCCCTTGAGATGACAACCTTTCATGAATCGTAACAGCATATGTTGTCCTACTGTATGTTGAAAGCACAGCTAAATATCATAGGAATTCATTACTGCGGATGTAATTTGTGTAATTAAATCATGTGTGCATGTGTGTCTCTGTTTTCTATAAATATAGATGAATTGTGTGTGTTGTCAGTTTTTGTGTGTGCGTGTGTGTGTGTGTGTGTGTGTGTGAGAGAGAGAGAGAGAGAGAGAGAGAGAGAGTGAAAGAGAGAGAGAGAGAGAGAGAGAGAGAGAGGGAGAGAGAGAGGGAGAGAGAGAGAGAGAGAGAGAGAGAGA
>NC_139998.1:56777308-56833846 GCF_964263955.1 Coregonus lavaretus
TTGTATGTTGAAAGGATGAAATAAAATGAATCCTCTTTAAAAACATTTAATGAAAACCTGTCATTAATCTTTTTTAATATGTTGGCAACAGTTTTATAAAATAAATAAGGCCCTCGAACCCTGGAATTATCGAGAATAACACGTTCCTAAGGGCTGTTTTTCCACCCCTTGGCTTCGCCTCAGGCCTAAGAACAGTCCTTAGTCGGGAGTTATTCACACAATAATTCCTGTGTTCTCATGCCTTACACACTCAACATTGTCACAGCTGCCACACAAATATTTGAACATTAACACATACAGTGGGGAGAACAAGTATTTGATACACTGCCGATTTTGCAGATTTTCCTACTTACAAAGCATGTAGAGGTCTGTTAATTTTTTATCATAGGTACACTTCAACTGTGAGAGACGGAATCTAAAACAAAAATCCAGAAAATCACATTGTATGATTTTTAAGTAATTCATTTGCATTTTACATATTTATTTGGACAGTGAAGCTAAAACCTTTAGTTTGGCGCTATACTCCAATTTTAGATTTAAGATCAAATCTTTTATATGATTCAACATACATCCGTTTTACCGTTTAGAAATTAATGCACATTATGTATATAGTCCCCCCCATTTGAAGGTGCCATAAGTGTTTGGACATATTAACTTATTGTATAGACAGGTTAGCCGACAACGTCACGAAAACGATGTGCATACTTCAACGGGGCGGAATGCCATGTGGTACAGTTCTGCACTGCAAAAAATCAATACTTAAAAACATATATTTCCTTAAACACATAGAATGGGAACAAATTGCAAAATTTCACTTGACAAGATTTCTTATTTATTATTTATTATTATTATTATTATTATTATTATTATTATTATTATTATTATTATTATTATTATTATTATTATTATTTATTATTATTATTATTATTATTATTATTTCTTGATGTAGAAATATGGAGTTGTTGAGAAAAGCACTAGTGACTTGAAGGATACAAATAGCAACTTTTTTTTGACATTGTCTTTTATTATGGTTCCAACATTTTAATTAAGCCTTTTCACAGCAAAGCTATACAGCAGCTTTTTAACACCATATACACATTCGACAAAGCTTTACATAAAAAGGACAAATGCCTGTATGTTTGTGACAGTCACTTGTAATAGATAAGTCAACTAAACATTCCGACACTCATACGTGCCATGTTCACATGGTGTGCGAAGAAGGTTACGTGCTGCCTGTATGTTTTGGATAGTAACATTGTATCAGATAAGAACATTCAAAACATTCCAACATGCATTCCTCACCAATCTGTGTGTTCACATCAAAGGAGGCTGGTGGGGGGGAGCTATAGGAGGAACGGGATCCTTTCAATGGCTGGGATGAATAAACCAGTATCAAACAAAGCAAACATATGGAAACCACACGTTTGACTCGGTTCCATGTATTCCATTACAATGAGCCCGTCCTCCTGTAGCTCATCCCACCAGCCTCCTCTGGTTCACACGGGTGTGAGAAAAAAGGTGAAGCCCTGCCATTGTGATAACAACTTGTGTCAGATATCAACAAAACATTCCAACATGCATCCCCCACCCATCCGGGTGGCCATTCGGACAACTCCTGTGACATCGTAGCATAACTGACAATCTACGCTTTCTCCCATTCTGACATGGCCCTGTAAGAAGAGGTAGTCTCACGCTTCATGGATTGCATCCCCTAAGACTTCAGTTAGTAACACCGACAGGAGTGTAGCGATACATGTAGGTGCGTAGTAGTATGCCATGAGGATACCGTCATGCAGAAACTCTCTGGAGAATGTCATCCCAATTTGCCACCATGCAGTTCTCCTGGTCAACCAGTAGTAGGGGGCTGATAGGAAGATCTGGTGGGAGATGTTAGCATATAGACTGGTAACATCAAAAGTACACAGAATATACTTTTCTGGTATATAGTCCACATATTTCAAGAGAGTGATAAAATCAATAGTCTCTTAAATACGTGGGGAGAGAGAGAGAGAGAGAGAGAGAGAGAGAGAGAGAGAGAGAGAGAGAGAGAGAGCCCAGGCTTTCAAAAAATGATCTACAAAGTTAAAGATGTTCTCTGTCAGGTGCCATCATGATCTTGTGAATTTTGGGGAGAGTGTATAGGACAGTCAACGTTCAGATACTCATATTCTGTCTTTGTAATTTCCCCTTCATTCAGCAACTTAGACATGGATCAGAGACTTGACTTGATTAGTAGGATCCCTGTGGAGTCTTTTGTAAAATGTTGTAAAATCCTCATCAATGAGTTGTCTTTACCTTTATCAATGCCTCAGAGTGAGAGTCAAGTTCATTGTCATTCAGGTTATCAATGGGAAGAGTAGGATATTAAGTATCCTTGCTTCTGTAGCATGAGGCAGCTTGATGTGCAATTACACCCACTGGATAGGATGCTAGTCTATCACAGGGCCTTAACCCCAAACCCACGGACCAGGCAAGGAGGGCATTAATCAGAGAAGCAACAAAGAGACCAAAGATAACCCTGAAGGAGCTGCAAAGCTCCACAGCGGAAAGTGCCTTGCAAAAGTGTTCATCCCCCTTGGCGTTTTTCCTATTTTGTTGCATTACAACCTGTAATTTAAATGGATTTTTATTTGGATTTCATGTAAGGGAAATACACAAAATAGTCCAAATCTGTGAAGTGAAAAAAAGAACATTCAAAAAAATAAATAACTGAAAAGTGGTGCGTGCATATGTATTCACCCCCTTTGCTATGAAGCCCCTAAATAAGATCTGGTGCAACCAATTACCTTCAGATGTCACATAATTAGTTAAATAAAGTCCACCTGTGTGCAATCTAACCGTCACATGACCTGTCACATGATGTCAGTATATATACACCTGTTCTGAAAGGCCCAAGCAGCACCATGAATACCAAGGAGCTCTCCAAACAGGTCAGTGACAAAGTTATGGAGAAGTACAGATCAGAATTATCTGAAATATCTGAAACTTGAACATCCCACGGAGCACCATTAAATCCATTATTAAAAAATTGAAAGAATATGGCACCACAACAAACCTGCCAAGAGATGGCCGCCCACCAAAACCCACGGACCAGGCAAGGAGGGCATTAATCAGAGAAGCAACAAAGAGACCAAAGATAACCCTGAAGGAGCTGCAAAGCTCCAGAGCGGAAATTGGAGTATCTGTCCATAGGACCACTTTAAGCCGTACACTCCACAGAGCTGGGCTGAAAAATGCCATTGCTTAAAGAGAAAAATAAGCAAAACGTTTGATGTTTGC
Source organism: Coregonus lavaretus (assembly GCF_964263955.1). Classification (NCBI taxonomy): domain Eukaryota; kingdom Metazoa; phylum Chordata; class Actinopteri; order Salmoniformes; family Salmonidae; genus Coregonus; species Coregonus lavaretus. Next base: position 56,780,588 of record NC_139998.1, read on the forward strand.
CAAAAGCCATGTGGGAGACTCCCCAAACATATGGAAGAAGGTACTCTGGTCAGATGAGACTAAAATTGAGCTTTTTGGCCATCAAGGAAAACGCAATGTCTGGCGCAAACCCAACACCTCTCATCAACCCAAGAACACCATCCCCACAGTGAAGCATGGTGGTGGCAGCATCATGCTGTGGGGATGTTTTTCATCGGCAGGGACTGGGAAACTGGTCAGAACTGAAGGAATGATGGATGGCGCTAAATACAGGGAAATTCTTGAGGAAAATCTGTTTCAGTCTTCCAGAGATTTGAGACTGGGACGGTGGTTCACCTTCCAGCAGGACAATGACCCTAAGCATACTGCTAAAGCAACACTTGAGTGGTTTAAGGGGAAACATTTAAATGTCTTGGAATGGCCTAGTCAAAGCCCAGACCTCAATCTAATTGAGAATCTGTGGTATGACTTAAAGATTGCTGTACACCAGCGGAACCCATCCAACTTGAAGGAGCTGGAGCAGTTTTGCCTTGAAGAATGGGAAGAGCATTTGAACTATGTCCTGTCTGGTTACTTGTCTCGTTCAATGGATTTACATTGGCAGGGAGCAACCCTATTACCAAAGAACTCAGTCAATCTCAAACTGCGGAAAAACTTTATAACTCTATCAAAGTCATTGGCCTGTGATGTTGGGACAAACGATAGTCCCTTACCTAAATCAGATGACAGCTTAACTTAATGTATGAGTTGACTAGATTGAAATGTTTTGTTTGTGAACAGAGTATAATGTGTACTCTCATGCTTCATTACCATCAACCTGCTGTTCACTCTCTGGGGTCCTGGATCTATGCTCTTCACTCTCTGGGGTTCTGGATCTATGCTCTTCACTCTCTGGGGTGCTGGATCTATGCTGTTCACTCTCTGGGGTTCTGGATCTATGCTGTTCACTCTCTGGGGTTCTGGATCTATGCTCATCACTCTCTGGGGTGCTGGATCTATGCTGTTCACTCTCTGGGGTTCTGGATCTATGCTGTTCACTCTCTGGGGTTCTGGATCTATGCTGTTCACTCTCTGGGGTTCTGGATCTATGCTGTTCACTCTCTGGGGTTCTGGATCTATGCTCTTCACTCTCTGGGGTGCTGGATCTAAATTGGGACTTGTCAAGAAGCACAGTGGAGACACAGGAACTGCAGTGGAGCCACAGGAACTGCAGTCATAGTCATCAGTCGACCCAGATCCAAACTCAAGCCAAACTTCTCTTCTCCCTTTCAGGTGTAGGTTCCTTGGTCTTTATGCCCTTGGTTTGCACATTCTGTTGTTTCGTCATCATATTCTACCATTCGTTTGGCCACTGAATTTACTTCACGCTTCGACAATACTTTAAATCTTCCATTGTCGCTCTCATTATGGATATCATGTTTGTCATCGTGTTACGGAGTAGTCGACAGTGAAGTTCTTTTGAGTGTGTGCAATCTTGCTCTTGCCCAACAAGCTGATTTTAAAAGTAATATCTTCTGGCTTGCTTTAACTCACTGTCTTTGTAGATTACCTATTCTGGGCTGGGTAACTTCATGATTTTGGAGGGACTCCTTTCGTGATCACTGAGCCTGGATGTAAAACGGAACCTGGCCATGGAGTCACAGGCTCTGGTGGAGGTATTTGGGTTACTGGACCGTGGAGTACTAGGGTCACTGCCATTGGTTCTGGAGGTGTTTTGGAATTACTGGAACAGAGAGTGCTGGGGTCCCTGAGTCTGGTACTGGAGGTGTTAGGATTACTGGACCAGAGAGTGCTGGGGTCACTGGGTCTGGTACTGGAGAGTGCTGGGGTCACTGGGTCAGGTACTGGAGAGTGCTGGGGTCACTGGGTCAGGTACTGGAGAGGGCTGGGGTCACTAAGTCTGGTACTGGAGGTGTTAGGATTACTGGACCAGAGTGCTGGGGTCACTGGGTCAGGTACCGGAGAGTGCTGGGGTCACTGGGTCAGGTACTGGAGAGTGCTGGGGTCACTGGGTCAGGTACTGGAGAGTGCTGGGGTCACTGGATCAGGTACTGGAGAGTGCTGGGGTCACTGGGTCAGGTACCGGAGAGTGCTGGGGTCACTGGGTCAGGTACCGGAGAGTGCTGGGGTCACTGGGTCAGGTACTGGAGAGTGCTGGGGTCACTGGGTCTGGTACTGGAGAGTGCTGGGGTCACTGGGTCAGGTACCGGAGAGTGCTGGGGTCACTGGGTCAGGTACCGGAGAGTGCTGGGGTCACTGGGTCAGGTACCGGAGAATGCTGGGGTCACTGGGTCAGGTACTGGAGAGTGCTGGGGTCACTGGGTCAGGTACCGGAGAGTGCTGGGGTCACTGGGTCAGGTACCGGAGAGTGCTGGGGTCACTGGGTCAGGTACTGGAGGTGTTAGGATTACTGGACTGGAGAGTGGTCTAAATTGAAATCCTACCTCATGATCCTGATATTGGTCTTCATTGATGTTGGCAACTGAAAACAAAATAAATTCCACAGCTAAATAGACGTCAATGTCCTTAGTTACCATGTGTTACTCTGGAAGTACTCTGGAAGTACTCTGGAAGTACCTAATGGTAACCCATGTGACGCCTTGTTGCTAAAGATTAGCTAGTAATGATAACGTTACCATGCTGACATTAGCAATATCATAGTAGCTAATAGGTTAGCTCACTAGCTAATTAGCTAGCTAACATTAGCTGGTCAATAAGTTACATGGTTCACTAGCTTACGTTATATTTTGCAACTCAAGTATTTGACATAAAAAGCTAACCATTACAGAATAATGTTACAGTAGTATTATATTTCATCATATCAACATTACATTTACATTTACATCATTTAGCAGACACTCTTATCCAGAGCGACTTACAAATTATTTTATTTTTTGATGGGGGTGGGGGAAGAAGGATTACTTTATACTATTCCAGGTATTCCTTAAAGAGGTAGGGTTTCAAGTGTCTCCGGAAGGTGGTCAGTGACTCCGCTGTCCTGGCGTCGTGGGGGAGCTTGTTCCACCATTGGGGTGCCAGAGCAGCGAATAGCTTTGACTGGGCTGAGCGGGAACTGTGCTTCCGTAGAGGTAGGGGAGCTAGCAGGCCAGAGGTGGATGAACGTAGTGCCCTCGTTTGGGTGTAGGGTCTGATCAGAGCCTGAAGATAAGGAGGTGCCGTTCCCCTCACAGCTCCGTAGGCAAGCACCATGGTCTTGTAGTAGATGTGAGCCTCAACTGGAAGCCAGTGGAGTGTGCGGAGGAGCGGGGTGACATGAGAGAACTTGGGAAGGTTGAACACCAGACGGGCTGCAGCGTTCTGGATAAGTTGAAGGGGTTTAATGGCACAGGCAGGGAGCCCAGTCAACAGTGAGTTGCAGTAATCCAGACGGGAGATGACAAGTGCCTGGATTAGGACCTGTGCTGCTTTCTGTGTCATGGGGAATTAGAGAAGGCACATCAGTGCAGATGCCACGTGGATTTAAACTGGCTAGCTAATGTTAGCTAGCATTTCTTGGTTGAACTGTCTTTGGTTGAAATTACTTGCAACGCCATCTTGCTAACGGTAGATTGGACCATCACTAGGAAGGTAACTAGCCAGCTCTGCAGCCAGTTTGAATGCCACGTTGTCATAGCATCTACAGTAACCTTACCTAGCTTTTGAGCAAACTAAATTAACTTAGCTAGCTGGCACTGACAAGCTTGGGTCGGTAGCTAGCTACATAATGTCAACGTTAGCTAGCTAACATTAGGTAGCCAACTAACGTTAGTTTAGCTAGCAAATTTTTTATTTTACCTTTATTTAAATAGGCAAGTCAGTTAAGAACAAATTCTTATTTACAATGACGGCCTACACCGGCCAACGCTGGGCCAATTGTGCGCCGCCCTATGGGACTCCCAATCACGGCCGGTTGTGATACAGCATGGAATTGAACCAGGGGGTCTGTAGTGACGCCTCAAGCACTGAGATGCAGTGCCTTAGACCACTGCACCACTCGGGAGCCCTAATACATTAGCTAGCTAACGTTAGCTAGTTAGCTTAGCTAATAAATTAATAAATTGCTTACTTGATGGGTTGCAACTGAAATATCATCCAATCCGTCCATGACTTGTTGTAGACATTTGCTTATAATTCAGTACTGTTTGCTCAGGCACACACAAAATGTCCTGGCTGCTGTTGAATGACAGTTGAACTTGACAATCCTGCTGGATTCTAAAAGGAACGTTAGGTGGCAGGCGCGCTTCTGGTCTATAGTAGTTGTACTATCTCATCTAAAGCCAATGGGTGTTCGTCATGTCAAAACATGTTATTGTGCATGTCTCAAAATGTTTTAAACAATCAAATTTGCTATTTCACTGCAAAACTCAAACCAAAATAGAGATATCTGTCGTAATAAAATATCGTACTGACTGGAATAACATAGCTTACATTCAAACATTTAGGTCTCTTCACTTCTGTTCTGCTTCTGTAAGTGAGTTAGCTAACATTTGCTGGTGTACTACAATTGAGTAAGAGTAGCTAGCTAGCTAGTTAGCTAGCTGTGTCGCGTTACAGAAATAATGATTTGGCGCTGTGTGATCTGTTATGTATTTGTGGCTCTGACAATTAAATCCTTGTTGAACCACATAAATAGTACTCATAGTCATAGTCCTGACGTTTGTGTTGTAGGTGGCATTGATGACTGCACTAAGGAGTATCTTGTTGTATGTGGGATTGATGACTGCACTAAGGAGTATCTTGTTGTATGTGGGATTGATGACTGCACTAAGGAGTATCGAGTCTACAACTCTTTCTGGTACCATATCAAGTGAACCCACTCTCAGTACCTCCTCATCACCAATGAGTGCAGATCAAGATTGAGGGACAGACAGACCACCGGCGATCACCGTTACCGAGGGGTATCGTCGTCGTTAGAACAACATGCTACCACGTGCAACCAGAACCCATCAACATTTTGTGAATTTGGAGAACGACGTGTGTTGCCAGAGCACCAGAACATTTGGGGAATTTTGATATTACTGGTTTGCCCATCGGACCAAGCACCACAGGATCTAAACGTTTCAGCAGAATCATTGCAACTTTCCTCTGGGCCTTCAGAAAGTATTCACACCCCTTGACTTTTTCCACATTTTGTTTGTTACAGCCTGAATTTAAAATGTATTAAATTGTGATTTTTGGTCACTGGCCTACACTCAATACCCCATAATGTCAAAGTGGAATTATGTTTTTCTAAATGTTTACAACTTAATCAAAAATGAAAAGCTGAAATGTCTTGAGCCAATAACCCCTTTGTTATGACAAGCCTAAATAATTTCATGACTAAAAATATGCTTAACATGTAACATAATAATTTGGATGGACTCGCCTTGTGTGCAATAATTTTGTTTAACATGATTTTTGAATGACTATCTCATCTCTGTACCCCACACATACAATTATCTGTAAGGTCCATCATTTTAGCAGTGAATTTAAAACACAGATTCAACCAATTACATTTTGGGAAAAAAGGCAAACTCAGCTCCATCATTCATTGACCATCATATGTTGGCCAGGTCGCAGTTGTAAATGAGAACTTGTTCTCAACTGGCTTAACTGGTTAAATAAAGGTGAAAAAAAAAAATCAGATGGCTCATTCATCACAAAACCGACTGATATACCCAACTACTACAATGATTTTCTCATTGGCAAGATTAGCAAACTTAGGCATGACATGCCAGCAACAAATGCTGACACTACACATCCAAGTATATCTGACCAAATTATGAAAGACAAGAATTGTACATTTGAATTCCGTAAAGTGAGTGTGGAAGACGTGAAAACATTATTGTTGTCAATCAACAATGACAAGCCACTGGGTTCTGACAACTTGGATGGAAAATTGCTAAAGCATTCCAGGTGAAGCTGGTTGAGAGAATGCCAAGAGTGTGCAGAGCTGTCATCAAGGCAAAGAATCTCAAATATTAAAATATATTTTGATTTGTTTAACACTTTTTTGGTTACTACATGATTCCATATGTGTTATTTCATAGTTTTGATGTCTTCACTGTTATTCTGCAATGTAGAAAATTGTAAAAATAAAGGAAAACCCTAGAATGAGTAGGTGTGTCCGAACTTTTGACTGGTACTGTACATCGTCATCCCTTTGATCTAGCAGTGTCTGATTAATGTTACATAAAAAAAAATGCTTATGCTTTTCAGAGCAATGTTAACAACATTGTGGCAGGGGTACAGCAGTACCAAGGGAATACTAGAGCAACAACCTGATGGATCGGCTAAAAATGGCATTTAAGAATTCAGGAAGTCAACAGGAAAAGGAAGCAATGGAGATAGTTGACACATTTGAAGATACATTTGCCAGACTTTCAACAACACACATGTAGGACTGTGCCATAAAAGAGCAGTTTAGCGTGGTGGAATCAGAGGAAGTTAAGATTGGGCAAAACGCATATGAGGGGAAAGGTAGTGGCCTTACCATCAAATACAAATCCTTTCATTTACATACCTTTAGTTAAAAGTTTGGAACAGTTATTCTCTCACCCAAAAATGCTAGCAATGATTGAAGATGGACCTCAGAAGGTAACCTGCCTAAATGATTACCGCCCCCTAGCCCTCACGTCGGTAGCCATGAAGTGCTTTGAAAGGCTGGTCATGGCTCACATCAACACCATCATGCCAGAAACCCTAGACCCACTCCAATTGACATACTGTCCCAACAGATCCACAGATGAAGCAATCTCAATCACACTCCACACTGCCCTTTCCCACCTGGACAAAAGGAACACCTATGTGAGAATGCTGTTCATTGACTACAGCTCAGCGTTCAACACCATAGTGCCCACAACGCTCATCACTAAGCTTAACACCTCCCTCTGCAACTGGATCCAGGACTTCCTGACAGACCGCCCCCAGGTGTTAAGGGTAGGCAACAACACATCTGCCATGCTGATCCTCAACACGGGGTCCTCTCAGGGGTGCGTGCTTAGTCCCCTCCTGTACTCCCTTTTCACCCACAACTGCGTGGCCAAGCACGACTCCAACACCATCATCAAGTTTGCTGACGACACAACAGTGGAAGGCCTGATCACCGACAATGATGAGACAGCCTATAGGGAGGAGATCAGAGACCTGGCAGTGTGATGCCAGGACAACAACCTCTCCCTCAATGTGAGCAAGACAAAGGAGATGATCGTGGACTACAGGAAAACGAGGGCCGAACATGCCCCCATTCACATCAACGGGGCTGTAGTGGAGAGTTTCAAGTTCCTTGGTGTCCACATCACCAACAAACTATCATGGTTAAAACACACCAAGACAGTTGTGAAGAGGGCATGACAACACCTTTTCCCCCTCAGGAGACTGAAAAGATTTGGCAGGGTCCCCAGATCCTCAAGAAGTTTTACAACTGCACCATCGAGAGCATCCTGACCGGTTGCATCACCACCTGGTATGGCAACTCCTCGGCATCTGACCGTAAGGCACTACAGATGGTAGTGCGTACGGTCCTATACATCACTGGGGCCAAGCTTCCTGATATCCAGGACCTATATACTAGGCGGTGTCAGAGGAAGGCCCAAAAAATTGTCAAAGACTCCAGTCACCCAAATCATAGACTGTTCTCTCTGCTACCGCACGGCACGCGCCAAGTCTTGGATAAAAAGGCTCCTTAACAGATCTACCCCCAAGCCATAAGACTGCTGATCAATTAATCAAATGGCCACCAGACTATTTACATTGACCCCCCCCCCCCCCCCCCCCCCCCCCAGCCCCCCCCCCCTTTGTTTGTTACACTGCTGCTACTCGCTGTTTAATATCTATGCATAGTCACTTTACAAATTACCTCAACTAATCTGTATCCCCTTTATATAGCCTCGTTGTTGTTATGTATTTTTTTTTTTTACTTTAGTTTCTTTAGTAAATATTTTCTTAACTCTATTTCTTTAACTGCATTGTTGGTTAATGGCTTGTAAGTAAGCATTTCATGGTAAGGTCTACACCGGTTGTATTCGACGCATGTGACAAATAAAATTGGATTTGGTTTGATTTGAAATGCACCGATGTTTTCTTATGACATTGGAGATGGGGACCTTATAAGATCACATCCATTGTTTTCCTTGAAACCCACTACTTTACAGATCATTTTTTTATACATACTAAATTGAGTTGTGTAATCCTTTAGGCTCCCATGCCTCAAAGAACAAGTTACTCATGGTTTATTATATGTTGGGAAATATCAACCCCAAATACAGATCCAAGCTGTCTGCCATCTGACTTCTTGCTATAGCAAAATCACGTGACCTCTCAGTGTGGGGTGGATGCGATATTGCAAATAATTCAAGAGGATTTTGATCTATTGTACAATGGTGTTCAAATTCTAATTGTCAATGTGGAGAGAGAGACATATGGAGCATCGGTTTCTCTCTGTGGAGATACTTTAGCCCAACTTTTGCTGATTTCATTCGGAAACACAATGTTAACTCTCATTGCTATGCGGACGACACACATCTCTACATTTCGATGAAACATGGTGAAGCCCCAAAATGGCCTACCCTGGAAGCCTGTGTTTCAGACATAAGGAAGTGGATGGTGGCAAATGTTTTACTTTTAAACTCGGACAAAACAGAGATGCTAGTTCTAGGTCCCAAGAAACAAAGAGATCTGCTGTTGGATCTGACAATTAATCTTGATGGTTGTACAGTCGTCTCAAAAACAAACTGTGAAGGACCTCGTCGTTACTCTGGACCCTGATCTCTCTTTTGACGAACATATCGAGAATATTTAAAGGACAGCTTTTTTCCATCTTTGTAACATTGCGAAAATCAGAAACTTTTTTGTCCAAAAATTATACAGAAAAACTAATCCATGCTTTTGTCACTTCTAGATTAGACTACTGCAATGCTCTACTCTCCGGCTACTCGGATAAAGCACTAAATAAACTTCAGTTAGTGCTAAACACGGCTGGTAGAATCTTTACATATTACTCCAGTGCTAGCCTCTCTACACTGGCTTCCTGTTAAGGCTAGGGCTGATTTCAAGTTTTACTGCTAACCTACAAAGCATTACATGGGCTTGCTCCTACCTATCGCTCCGATTTGGTCCTGCCGTACATACCTTCACGTACGCTACGGTCACAAGATGCAGGCCTCCTTATTGTCCCTTGAATTTCTAAGCAAACAGCTGGAGGCAGGGCTTTCTCCTATAGAGCTCAATTTTTATGGAATGGTCTGCCTATCCATGTGAGAGACGTAGACTCCGTCTCGACCTTTAAGTCTTTACTCAAGACTCATCTCATCAGTAGGTCCTATGATTGAGAGTAGTCTGGCCCAGGGGTGACAAGGTGACCGGAAAGTCACTGGAGTGACAAACCGCCTTGCTGTCTCTGCCTGGCCGGCTCCCCTCTCTCCACTGCGATTCTCTGCTTCTGACCCTATTATGGGGGCTGAGTCACTGGCTTACTGGTGCTTTCCATGCCATCCCTAGGAGGGGTGCATCACTTGAGTGGGTTGAGTCACTAACGTGATCTTCCTGTCCGGTTTGTCGCTCCCTCGGGCTCGTGCAGTGGAGGAGATCTTCGTGGGCTATACTCAGCCTTGTCTCAGGGTAGTAGGTTGGTGGTCTGTTGATATCCCTCTGGTGGTGTGGGGGCTGTGCTTTGGCAAAGTGGGTGGGGTTATATCCTGCCTGGTTGGCCCTGTCTGGGGGTATCGTCGGACGGGGCCACAGTGTCTCCCAACCCCCCCTGTCTCAGCCTCCAGTATCTATGTTGCAATAGTCTATGTGCCAGGGGGCTAGGGTCAGTCTGTTATATCTGGTGTTATTCTCCTGTCTTATCCGGTGTCCTGTGTGAATTTAAGTATGCTCCCTCTAATTCTCCCTCTCTCCCTCTCTCCAGCCCATCCCAGAGGACCTGAGCCCTAGGACCATGCCTCAGGACTACCTGGCCTGATGACTCCTTGCTGTCCCCAGTCCACTTGGTCGTGCTGCTGCTCCAGTTTCCACTATTCTGCCTGCGGCTATGGAACGCTGACCTGTTCACCGGACGTGCTACCTTGTCCCACACCTGCTGTTTTCAACTCTCTCTCTCTACCGCTCCTGCTATGAAAAGCCAAGTGACATTTACTCCTGATGTACTGACCTGTTGCAACCTCTACAACCACTGTGATTATTATTTGACCCTGCTGGTCATCTATGAACGTTTGAACATCTTGAAGAACAATCTGGCCTTAAATGGCCATGTACTGTTATAATCTCCACCCGGCACAGCCAGAAGGGGACTGGCCACCCCTCAGAGCCTGGTTCCTCTCTAGGTTTATTCCTGGGTTTTAGCCTTTCTAGGGAGTTTTTCCTAGCCACCGTGCTTCTACATCTGCATTGCTTGCTGTGTGGGGTTTTAGGCTGGGTTTCTGTATAGCACTTTGTGACATCTGCTGATGTAAAAAGGGCTTTATAAATCAAATTTGATTGATTGATTGGATAAAGAGGAGGTGGGATTTGCATTTAGCAAATATAGACATTGTGAATGTACTTTTGACGACATGCAGATGTACTTTCATGAGGATGTTTTTGTGCAAAGGACATTGTACAGACATGTTTGGCAATGCTGTGAAATTGACGTCTTAAGAAACAGTCTGAAAACAACATATGGTATGAACATTTACATTTACATCATTTAGCAGACGCTCTTATCCAGAGCGACTTGCAATTTGGGTTAAACAGAAAGACAAGCTAGTTGAATTCCCTGCTGTTAATCGTACACAGTAAACACCAATGGATTTAATGCACATCATTATTGAAGGCATTGCTCCATTAGACATGCAGTGTGTGTTGAAACACCTACGTCTTTCAGGACAGTTGGACTTGGACACCTTAAATGCTTCTATCCTTGGTTTCCCCTACTCTAACCTGTATGTAAGCGATAAACCATGCCCTATAATCTACAGCACATTGGTTATAGAATCAACCCCTCAGGGTAAATCCTTGTTCTCCTTAAAATATTAATTTTTTTTAGATACTGTTGAAGGAATTGAATATATTAAAGGGATTTTGCCATTGATAGAGATGGTTCAGATGATCTTTGCACCCATTTTTTTACTCTTCAACCCGTGTGACATTTAAATGTCTTATTGAGCAGCATTTGAAGCATGTGAAATAGCTTTTTACTGAATACAACATTACACCAAAGCAACATTATTTGATTCATGTTCCATCTCAGATAAAATGATTGGGTACAATGGTCAGACAGACAGTTTGTGTATGAGGTTTGAGTCAAAGCATTTATTTGTATTTGTATTTATTATGGATCCCCATTAGCTGATGCCAAGGAAGCAGCTACTCATCCTGGGGTCCAGCACAAATTCATTTAAAAAACATTACGATACATTCACAACAGATTTCACACACACTGAGTGTGTGCCCTCAGGCCACTACTCCACCACTACCACCTATCTACAACACAAAATCCATGTGTACGTGTGTGTATAGTGCGTATGTTATCGTGTGTGTGTGTGTGCATGTGTCTGTGCCTATGTTTGTGTTGCTTCACAGTCCCCGCTGGTCCATAAGGTGATTTATCTTATTGGGAAAATGTTGTATTGCCTTGATGAAAGATATTTCAACTTGCTAGGATTTCATTTTTTACAGTGTGGATGACCAGATAGCTAGCAACAATGACTAGAAGCTGCCATGTGGGGAATCGTAAGTGGCTCGTTTCAGCTCGTTTGATCTTGTTCTTGATACCGTGTCTTGTTTTGAGGTGTTTTGACTGATGTCACGTCTATGCTAATATGGTAACAAAATTTTTTGGATAACCAGCTAGCTAACCAACAACTGTAACGATGTATTTGAGAGACAAGTGCTCATTGTGCAACTTTATTTACTGTATGTTTTTAATAAACATTGTAGATTAAATATAGTTTACATGTTGTCAACAATCTAAGCCGACTCCGACGCGTCAGTTTTGATGCTAAACAATTTATTTTCTCATCCAAGTACATATTGTTGCGGAGCTTCTGTAGGAGGCATATTTAGACAGGACTTAGATCAATGTTCCAAGTGGTGTGATTTAAAATGTGACTTTACTCCTAGAGCCTCCCTAACTCTTGCTACATCAGTGGAAAGCCCTGTCGTTCACAGCTCACTAAGCCATAGCTGGGTTGTCTGTCATTTCTTTACCCACGGCACTTTGGGTACACGGTGACTTTTATTGTGACATAGTGGTTGTGGTACAGGGACTTTTCACTCAGCTCACAGGGACCCAGTACTCTAGTGCTAATCTCCTCCTACTGACTCCTGTCTATACTGTTGTCCTAACCTGTCCTCCTACTGTCTCCTGCCTATACTGTTGTCCTAACCTGTCCCCCTACTGTCTCCTGCCTATACTGTTGTCCTAACCTGTCCTCCTACTGTCTCCTGTCTATACTGTTGTCCTAACCTATCCTCCTGTCTGTCCTCCTACTGTCTCCTGTCTATACTGTGGTCCTAACCTGTCCTCCTACTGTCTCCTGTCTATACTGTGGTCCTAACCTGTCCTCCTACTGTCTCCTGTCTATACTGTGGTCCTAACCTGTCCTCCTACTGTCTCCTGCCTATACTGTTGTCCTAACCTGTCCTCCTACTGTCTCCTGTCTATACTGTGGTCCTAACCTGTCCTCCTACTGTCTCCTGTCTATACTGTGGTCCTAACCTGTCCCCCTACTGTCTCCTGTCTATACTGTGGTCCTAACCTGTCCCCCTACTGTCTCCTGTCTATACTGTTGTCCTAACCTGTCCTCCTACTGACTCCTGTCTATACTGTGGTCCTAACCTGTCCTCCTACTGTCTCCTGTCTATACTGTGGTCCTAACCTGTCCTCCTACTGTCTCCTGTCTATACTGTTGTCCTAACCTGTCCTCCTACTGTCTCCTGTCTATACTGTGGTCCTAACCTATCCTCCTGTCTGTCCTCCTACTGTCTCCTGTCTATACTGTGGTCCTAACCTGTCCTCCTACTGTCTCCTGTCTATACTGTTGTCCTAACCTGTCCTCCTACTGTCTCCTGTCTATACTGTGGTCCTAACCTGTCCTCCTACTGTCTCCTGTCTATACTGTGGTCCTAACCTATCCTCCTGTCTGTCCTCCTACTGTCTCCTGTCTATACTGTGGTCCTAACCTGTCCTCCTACTGTCTCCTGTCTATACTGTTGTCCTAACCTGTCCTCCTACTGTCTCCTGTCTATACTGTGGTCCTAACCTGTCCTCCTACTGTCTCCTGTCTATACTGTGGTCCTAACCTGTCCTCCTACTGTCTCCTGTCTATACTGTGGTCCTAACCTGTCCCCCTACTGTCTCCTGTCTATACTGTGGTCCTAACCTATCCTCCTGTCTGTCCTCCTACTGTCTCCTGTCTATACTGTGGTCCTAACCTGTCCTCCTACTGTCTCCTGTCTATACTGTGGTCCTAACCTGTCCTCCTGTCTGTCCTCCTACTGTCTCCTGTCTATACTGTGGTCCTAACCTGTCCTCCTACTGTCTCCTGTCTATACTGTGGTCCTAACCTGTCCCCCTACTGTCTCCTGCCTATACTGTTGTCCTAACCTGTCCTCCTACTGTCTCCTGTCTATACTGTTGTCCTAACCTGTCCTCCTACTGACTCCTGTCTATACTGTGGTCCTAACCTGTCCTCCTACTGTCTCCTGTCTATACTGTGGTCCTAACCTGTCCTCCTACTGTCTCCTGTCTATACTGTTGTCCTAACCTGTCCTCCTACTGACTCCTGTCTATACTGTGGTCCTAACCTGTCCTCCTACTGTCTCCTGTTAATACTGTGGTCCTAACCTGTCCTCCTACTGACTCCTGTCTATACTGTTGTCCTAACCTGTCCTCCTACTGTCTCCTGTCTATACTGTGGTCCTAACCTATCCTCCTGTCTGTCCTCCTACTGTCTCCTGTCTATACAGTGGTCTTAACCTGTCCTCCTACTGTCTCCTGTCTATACTGTTGTCCTAACCTGTCCTCCTACTGTCTCCTGTCTATACTGTTGTCCTAACCTGTCCTCCTACTGTCTCCTGTCTATACTGTGGTCCTAACCTGTCCTCCTACTGTCTCCTGCCTATACTGTGGTCCTAACCTGTCCTCCTACTGTCTCCTGTCTATACTGTGGTCCTAACCTGTCCCCCTACTGTCTCCTGTCTATACTGTGGTCCTAACCTGTCCTCCTACTGTCTCCTGTCTATACTGTGGTCCTAACCTGTCCTCCTACTGTCTCCTGTCTATACTGTGGTCCTAACCTGTCTTCCTACTGTCTCCTGTCTATACTGTGGTCCTAACCTATCCTCCTGTCTGTCCCCCTACTGACTCCTGTCTATACTGTGGTCCTAACCTGTCCTCCTACTGTCTCCTGTCTATACTGTGGTCCTAACCTGTCCTCCTGTCTGTCCTCCTACTGTCTCCTGTCTATACTGTGGTCCTAACCTGTCCTCCTACTGTCTCCTGTCTATACTGTGGTCCTAACCTGTCCCCCTACTGTCTCCTGTCTATACTGTTGTCCTAACCTGTCCTCCTACTGTCTCCTGTCTATACTGTTGTCCTAACCTGTCCTCCTACTGACTCCTGTCTATACTGTGGTCCTAACCTGTCCTCCTACTGTCTCCTGTCTATACTGTGGTCCTAACCTGTCCTCCTACTGTCTCCTGTCTATACTGTTGTCCTAACCTGTCCTCCTACTGTCTCCTGTATATACTGTGGTCCTAACCTATCCTCCTGTCTGTCCTCCTACTGTCTCCTGTCTATACTGTGGTCCTAACCTGTCCTCCTACTGTCTCCTGTCTATACTGTTGTCCTAACCTGTCCTCCTACTGTCTCCTGTCTATACTGTTGTCCTAACCTGTCCTCCTACTGTCTCCTGTCTATACTGTGGTCCTAACCTGTCCTCCTACTGTCTCCTGCCTCTACTGTGGTCCTAACCTGTCCTCCTACTGTCTCCTGTCTATACTGTGGTCCTAACCTGTCCCCCTACTGTCTCCTGTATATACTGTGGTCCTAACCTATCCTCCTGTCTGTCCTCCTACTGTCTCCTGTCTATACTGTGGTCCTAACCTGTCCTCCTACTGTCTCCTGTCTATACTGTTGTCCTAACCTGTCCTCCTATTGACTCCTGTCTATACTGTGGTCCTAACCTGTCCTCCTACTGTCTCCTGTCTATACTGTGGTCCTAACCTGTCCTCCTACTGTCTCCTGTCTATACTGTTGTCCTAACCTGTCCTCCTACTGTCTCCTGTCTATACTGTGGTCCTAACCTATCCTCCTGTCTGTCCTCCTACTGTCTCCTGTCTATACTGTGGTCTTAACCTGTCCTCCTACTGTCTCCTGTCTATACTGTTGTCCTAACCTGTCCTCCTACTGTCTCCTGTCTATACTGTTGTCCTAACCTGTCCTCCTACTGTCTCCTGTCTATACTGTGGTCCTAACCTGTCCTCCTACTGTCTCCTGCCTATACTGTGGTCCTAACCTGTCCTCCTACTGTCTCCTGTCTATACTGTGGTCCTAACCTGTCCCCCTACTGTCTCCTGTCTATACTGTGGTCCTAACCTGTCCTCCTACTGTCTCCTGTCTATACTGTGGTCCTAACCTGTCCTCCTACTGTCTCCTGTCTATACTGTGGTCCTAACCTGTCCTCCTACTGTCTCCTGTCTATACTGTGGTCCTAACCTATCCTCCTGTCTGTCCTCCTACTGTCTCCTGTCTATACTGTGGTCCTAACCTGTCCTCATACTGTCTCCTGTCTATACTGTGGTCCTAACCTGTCCTCCTGTCTGTCCTCCTACTGTCTCCTGTCTATACTGTGGTCCTAACCTGTCCTCCTACTGTCTCCTGTCTATACTGTAGTCCTAACCTGTCCCCCTACTGTCTCCTGTCTATACTGTTGTCCTAACCTGTCCTCCTACTGTCTCCTGTCTATACTGTTGTCCTAACCTGTCCTCCTACTGACTCCTGTCTATACTGTGGTCCTAACCTGTCCTCATACTGTCTCCTGTCTATACTGTGGTCCTAACCTGTCCTCCTACTGTCTCCTGTCTATACTGTTGTCCTAACCTGTCCTCCTCCTGTCTCCTGTATATACTGTGGTCCTAACCTATCCTCCTGTCTGTCCTCCTACTGTCTCCTGTCTATACTGTGGTCCTAACCTGTCCTCCTACTGACTCCTGTCTATACTGTTGTCCTAACCTGTCCTCCTACTGTCTCCTGTCTATACTGTTGTCCTAACCTGTCCTCCTACTGTCTCCTGTCTATACTGTGGTCCTAACCTGTCCTCCTACTGTCTCCTGCCTATACTGTGGTCCTAACCTGTCCTCCTACTGTCTCCTGTCTATACTGTGGTCCTAACCTGTCCCCCTACTGTCTCCTGTCTATACTGTGGTCCTAACCTGTCCTCCTACTGTCTCCTGTCTATACTGTGGTCCTAACCTGTCCTCCTACTGTCTCCTGTCTATACTGTGGTCCTAACCTGTCCTCCTACTGTCTCCTGTCTATACTGTGGTCCTAACCTGTCCTCCTGTCTGTCCTCCTACTGTCTCCTGTCTATACTGTGGTCCTAACCTGTCCTCCTACTGTCTCCTGTCTATACTGTGGTCCTAACCTGTCCCCCTACTGACTCCTGTCTATACTGTGGTCCTAACCTGTCCTCCTACTGTCTCCTGTCTATACTGTGGTCCTAACCTGTCCTCCTACTGTCTCCTGTCTATACTGTTGTCCTAACCTGTCCTCCTACTGTCTCCTGTCTATACTGTGGTCCTAACCTGTCCTCCTGTATGTCCTCCTACTGTCTCCTGTCTATACTGTGGTCCTAACCTATCCTCCTGTCTGTCCTCCTACTGTCTCCTGTCTATACTGTGGTCCTAACCTGTCCTCCTACTGTCTCCTGTCTATACTGTGGTCCTAACCTGTCCTCCTGTCTGTCCTCCTACTGTCTCCTGTCTATACTGTGGTCCTAACCTGTCCTCCTACTGACTCCTGCCTATACTGTTGACCTAACCTGTCCTCCTACTGTCTCCTGTCTATACTGTTGTCCTAACCTGTCCTCCTACTGTCTCCTGTCTATACTGTGGTCCTAACCTGTCCTCCTACTGTCTCCTGTCTATACTGTGGTCCTAACCTGTCCTCCTGTCTGTCCTCCTACACTCTCCTGTCTATACTGTGGTCCTAACCTGTCCTCCTGTCTGTCCTCCTCTCCTCCCTGCTGTGTGTCTGTGGTCCTAACCTGTCCTCCTGTCTGTCCTCCTACTGTCTCCTGTCTATACTGTGGTCCTAACCTGTCCTCCTACTGTCTCCTGTCTATACTGTTGTCCTAACCTGTCCTCCTACTGTCTCCTGTCTATACTGTTGTCCTAACCTGTCCTCCTACTGTCTCCTGTCTATACTGTGGTCCTAACCTGTCCTCCTACTGTCTCCTGCCTATACTGTGGTCCTAACCTGTCCTCCTACTGTCTCCTGTCTATACTGTGGTGCTAACCTGTCCCCCTACTGTCTCCTGTCTATACTGTGGTCCTAACCTATCCTCCTGTCTGTCCTCCTACTGTCTCCTGTCTATACTGTGGTCCTAACCTGTCCTCCTACTGTCTCCTATCTATACTGTTGTCCTAACCTGTCCTCCTACTGTCTCCTGTTTATACTGTTGTCCTAACCTGTCCTCCTACTGTCTCCTGTCTATACTGTGGTCCTAACCTGTCCTCCTACTGTCTTCTGACTATACTGTGGTCCTAACCTGTCCTCCTACTGTCTCCTGTCTATACTGTTGTCCTAACCTGTCCTCCTACTGTCTCCTGTCTATACTGTGGTCCTAACCTGTCCTCCTACTGTCTCCTGCCTATACTGTGGTCCTAACCTGTCCTCCTACTGTCTCCTGTCTATACTGTGGTCCTAACCTGTCCCCCTACTGTCTCCTGTCTATACTGTGGTCCTAACCTGTCCTCCTACTGTCTCCTGTCTATACTGTGGTCCTAACCTGTCCTCCTACTGTCTCCTGTCTATACTGTGGTCCTAACCTGTCCTCCTACTGTCTCCTGTCTATACTGTGGTCCTAACCTGTCCTCCTGTCTGTCCTCCTACTGTCTCCTGTCTATACTGTGGTCCTAACCTGTCCTCCTACTGTCTCCTGTCTATACTGTGGTCCTAACCTGTCCCCCTACTGACTCCTGTCTATACTGTGGTCCTAACCTGTCCTCCTACTGTCTCCTGTCTATACTGTGGTCCTAACCTGTCCTCCTACTGTCTCCTGTCTATACTGTTGTCCTAACCTGTCCTCCTACTGTCTCCTGTCTATACTGTGGTCCTAACCTGTCCTCCTGTATGTCCTCCTACTGTCTCCTGTCTATACTGTGGTCCTAACCTATCCTCCTGTCTGTCCTCCTACTGTCTCCTGTCTATACTGTGGTCCTAACCTGTCCTCCTACTGTCTCCTGTCTATACTGTGGTCCTAACCTGTCCTCCTGTCTGTCCTCCTACTGTCTCCTGTCTATACTGTGGTCCTAACCTGTCCTCCTACTGACTCCTGCCTATACTGTTGACCTAACCTGTCCTCCTACTGTCTCCTGTCTATACTGTTGTCCTAACCTGTCCTCCTACTGTCTCCTGTCTATACTGTGGTCCTAACCTGTCCTCCTACTGTCTCCTGTCTATACTGTGGTCCTAACCTGTCCTCCTGTCTGTCCTCCTACACTCTCCTGTCTATACTGTGGTCCTAACCTGTCCTCCTGTCTGTCCTCCTCTCCTCCCTGCTGTGTGTCTGTGGTCCTAACCTGTCCTCCTGTCTGTCCTCCTACTGTCTCCTGTCTATACTGTGGTCCTAACCTGTCCTCCTACTGTCTCCTGTCTATACTGTTGTCCTAACCTGTCCTCCTACTGTCTCCTGTCTATACTGTTGTCCTAACCTGTCCTCCTACTGTCTCCTGTCTATACTGTGGTCCTAACCTGTCCTCCTACTGTCTCCTGCCTATACTGTGGTCCTAACCTGTCCTCCTACTGTCTCCTGTCTATACTGTGGTGCTAACCTGTCCCCCTACTGTCTCCTGTCTATACTGTGGTCCTAACCTATCCTCCTGTCTGTCCTCCTACTGTCTCCTGTCTATACTGTGGTCCTAACCTGTCCTCCTACTGTCTCCTATCTATACTGTTGTCCTAACCTGTCCTCCTACTGTCTCCTGTCTATACTGTTGTCCTAACCTGTCCTCCTACTGTCTCCTGTCTATACTGTGGTCCTAACCTGTCCTCCTACTGTCTTCTGACTATACTGTGGTCCTAACCTGTCCTCCTACTGTCTCCTGTCTATACTGTGGTCCTAACCTGTCCCCCTACTGACTCCTGTCTATACTGTGGTCCTAACCTGTCCTCCTACTGTCTCCTGTCTATACTGTGGTCCTAACCCGTCCTCCTACTGTCTCCTGTCTATACTGTTGTCCTAACCTGTCCTCCTACTGTCTCCTGTCTATACTGTGGTCCTAACCTGTCCTCCTGTCTGTCCTCCTACTGTCTCCTGTCTATACTGTGGTCCTAACCTATCCTCCTGTCTGTCCTCCTACTGTCTCCTGTCTATACTGTGGTCCTAACCTGTCCTCCTACTGTCTCCTGTCTATACTGTGGTCCTAACCTATCCTCCTGTCTGTCCTCCTACTGTCTCCTGTCTATACTGTTGTCCTAACCTGTCCTCCTACTGTCTCCTGTCTATACTGTGGTCCTAACCTGTCCTCCTACTGTCTCCTGTCTATACTGTGGTCCTAACCTGTCCTCCTGTCTGTCCTCCTACACTCTCCTGTCTATACTGTGGTCCTAACCTGTCCTCCTGTCTGTCCTCCTCTCCTCCCTGCTGTGTGTCTGTGGTCCTAACCTGTCCTCCTGTCTGTCCTCCTACTGTCTCCTGTCTATACTGTGGTCCTAACCTGTCCTCCTACTGTCTCCTGTCTATACTGTTGTCCTAACCTGTCCTCCTACTGTCTCCTGTCTATACTGTTGTCCTAACCTGTCCTCCTACTGTCTCCTGTCTATACTGTGGTCCTAACCTGTCCTCCTACTGTCTCCTGCCTATACTGTGGTCCTAACCTGTCCTCCTACTGTCTCCTGTCTATACTGTGGTGCTAACCTGTCCCCCTACTGTCTCCTGTCTATACTGTGGTCCTAACCTGTCCTCCTACTGTCTCCTGTCTATACTGTGGTCCTAACCTGTCCTCCTACTGTCTCCTGTCTATACTTTTGTCCTAACCTGTCCTTCTACTGTCTCCTGTCTATACTGTTGTCCTAACCTGTCCTCCTACTGTCTCCTGTCTATACTGTGGTCCTAACCTGTCCTCCTACTGTCTCCTGCCTATACTGTGGTCCTAACCTGTCCTCCTACTGTCTCCTGTCTATACTGTGGTCCTAACCTGTCCCCCTACTGTCTCCTGTCTATACTGTGGTCCTAACCTGTCCTCCTACTGTCTCCTGTCTATACTGTGGTCCTAACCTGTCCTCCTACTGTCTCCTGTCTATACTGTGGTCCTAACCTGTCCTCCTACTGTCTCCTGTCTATACTGTGGTCCTAACCTATCCTCCTGTCTGTCCTCCTACTGTCTCCTGTCTATACTGTGGTCCTAACCTGTCCTCCTACTGTCTCCTGTCTATACTGTGGTCCTAACCTGTCCTCCTGTCTGTCCTCCTACTGTCTCCTGTCTATACTGTGGTCCTAACCTGTCCTCCTACTGTCTCCTGTCTATACTGTGGTCCTAACCTGTCCCCCTACTGTCTCCTGTCTATACTGTTGTCCTAACCTGTCCTCCTACTGTCTCCTGTCTATACTGTTGTCCTAACCTGTCCTCCTACTGACTCCTGTCTATACTGTGGTCCTAACCTGTCCTCCTACTGTCTCCTGTCTATACTGTGGTCCTAACCTGTCCTCCTACTGTCTCCTGTCTATACTGTTGTCCTAACCTGTCCTCCTACTGTCTCCTGTATATACTGTGGTCCTAACCTATCCTCCTGTCTGTCCTCCTACTGTCTCCTGTCTATACTGTGGTCCTAACCTGTCCTCCTACTGTCTCCTGTCTATACTGTTGTCCTAACCTGTCCTCCTACTGTCTCCTGTCTATACTGTTGTCCTAACCTGTCCTCCTACTGTCTCCTGTCTATACTGTGGTCCTAACCTGTCCTCCTACTGTCTCCTGCCTATACTGTGGTCCTAACCTGTCCTCCTACTGTCTCCTGTCTATACTGTGGTCCTAACCTGTCCCCCTACTGTCTCCTGTCTATACTGTGGTCCTAACCTGTCCTCCTACTGTCTCCTGTCTATACTGTGGTCCTAACCTGTCCTCCTACTGTCTCCTGTCTATACTGTGGTCCTAACCTGTCCTCCTACTGTCTCCTGTCTATACTGTGGTCCTAACCTGTCCTCCTGTCTGTCCTCCTACTGTCTCCTGTCTATACTGTGGTCCTAACCTGTCCTCCTACTGTCTCCTGTCTATACTGTGGTCCTAACCTGTCCCCCTACTGTCTCCTGTCTATACTGTTGTCCTAACCTGTCCTCCTACTGTCTCCTGTCTATACTGTTGTCCTAACCTGTCCTCCTACTGACTCCTGTCTATACTGTGGTCCTAACCTGTCCTCCTACTGTCTCCTGTCTATACTGTGGTCCTAACCTGTCCTCCTACTGTCTCCTGTCTATACTGTTGTCCTAACCTGTCCTCCTACTGACTCCTGTCTATACTGTGGTCCTAACATGTCCTCCTACTGTCTCCTGTCTATACTGTGGTCCTAACCTGTCCTCCTACTGTCTCCTGTCTATACTGTTGTCCTAACCTGTCCTCCTACTGTCTCCTGTCTATACTGTGGTCCTAACCTGTCCTCCTACTGACTCCTGTCTATACTGTGGTCCTAACCTGTCCTCCTACTGTCTCCTGTCTATACTGTGGTCCTAACCTGTCCTCCTACTGTCTCCTGTCTATACTGTTGTCCTAACCTGTCCTCCTACTGACTCCTGTCTATACTGTGGTCCTAACATGTCCTCCTACTGTCTCCTGTCTATACTGTGGTCCTAACCTGTCCTCCTACTGTCTCCTGTCTATACTGTTGTCCTAACCTGTCCTCCTACTGTCTCCTGTCTATACTGTGGTCCTAACCTATCCTCCTGTCTGTCCTCCTACTGTCTCCTGTCTATACTGTGGTCCTAACCTGTCCTCCTACTGTCTCCTATCTATACTGTTGTCCTAACCTGTCCTCCTACTGTCTCCTGTCTATACTGTTGTCCTAACCTGTCCTCCTACTGTCTTCTGCCTATACTGTGGTCCTAACCTGTCCTCCTACTGTCTCCTGTCTATACTGTGGTCCTAACCTGTCCCCCTACTGTCTCCTGTCTATACTGTGGTCCTAACCTGTCCTCCTACTGTCTCCTGTCTATACTGTGGTCCTAACCTGTCCTCCTACTGTCTCCTGTCTATACTGTGGTCCTAACCTGTCCTCCTACTGTCTCCTGTCTATACTGTGGTCCTAACCTGTCCTCCTACTGTCTCCTGTCTATACTGTGGTCCTAACCTGTCCTCCTACTGTCTCCTGCCTGTACTGTTGTCCTAACCTGTCCTCCTACTGTCTCCTGTCTATACTGTTGTCCTAACCTGTCCTCCTACTGTCTCCTGTCTATACTGTGGTCCTAACCTGTCCTCCTACTGTCTCCTGTCTATACTGTTGTCCTAACCTGTCCTCCTACTGTCTCCTGTCTATACTGTTGTCCTAACCTGTCCTCCTGTCTGTCCTCCTACTGTCTCCTGTCTATACTGTGGTCCTAACCTATCCTCCTGTCTGTCCTCCTACTGTCTCCTGTCTATACTGTAGTCCTAACCTGTCCTCCTACTGTCTCCTGTCTATACTGTGGTCCTAACCTGTCCTCCTGTCTGTCCTCCTACTGTCTCCTGTCTATACTGTGGTCCTAACCTGTCCTCCTACTGACTCCTGCCTATACTGTTGACCTAACCTGTCCTCCTACTGTCTCCTGTCTATACTGTTGTCCTAACCTGTCCTCCTACTGTCTCCTGTCTATACTGTGGTCCTAACCTGTCCTCCTACTGTCTCCTGTCTATACTGTGGTCCTAACCTGTCCTCCTGTCTGTCCTCCTACACTCTCCTGTCTATACTGTGGTCCTAACCTGTCCTCCTGTCTGTCCTCCTCTCCTCCCTGCTGTGTGTCTGTGGTCCTAACCTGTCCTCCTGTCTGTCCTCCTACTGTCTCCTGTCTATACTGTGGTCCTAACCTGTCCTCCTACTGTCTCCTGTCTATACTGTTGTCCTAACCTGTCCTCCTACTGTCTCCTGTCTATACTGTTGTCCTAACCTGTCCTCCTACTGTCTCCTGTCTATACTGTGGTCCTAACCTGTCCTCCTACTGTCTCCTGCCTATACTGTGGTCCTAACCTGTCCTCCTACTGTCTCCTGTCTATACTGTGGTGCTAACCTGTCCCCCTACTGTCTCCTGTCTATACTGTGGTCCTAACCTGTCCTCCTACTGTCTCCTGTCTATACTGTGGTCCTAACCTGTCCTCCTACTGTCTCCTGTCTATACTGTTGTCCTAACCTGTCCTCCTACTGTCTCCTGTCTATACTGTGGTCCTAACCTATCCTCCTGTCTGTCCTCCTACTG
Source organism: Coregonus lavaretus (assembly GCF_964263955.1). Lineage (NCBI taxonomy): Eukaryota > Metazoa > Chordata > Actinopteri > Salmoniformes > Salmonidae > Coregonus > Coregonus lavaretus. The sequence continues at coordinate 56,804,188 of NC_139998.1, forward strand.
TCTCCTGTCTATACTGTGGTCCTAACCTGTCCTCCTACTGTCTCCTGTCTATACTGTGGTCCTAACCTGTCCTCCTGTCTGTCCTCTTACTGTCTCCTGTCTATACTGTGGTCCTAACCTGTCCTCCTACTGTCTCCTGTCTATACTGTTGTCCTAACCTGTCCTCCTACTGACTCCTGTCTATACTGTGGTCCTAACCTGTCCTCCTACTGTCTCCTGTCTATACTGTGGTCCTAACCTGTCCTCCTACTGTCTCCTGTCTATACTGTTGTCCTAACCTGTCCTCCTACTGTCTCCTGTCTATACTGTGGTCCTAACCTGTCCTCCTACTGTCTCCTGTCTATACTGTGGTCCTAACCTGTCCTCCTGTCTGTCCTCCTACTGTCTCCTGTCTATACTGCGGTCCTAACCTGTCCTCCTGTCTGTCCTCCTCTCCTCCCTGCTGTGTGTCTGTGGTCCTAATCTGTCCTCCTACTGTCTCCTGTCTATACTGTGGTCCTAACCTGTCCTCCTGTCTGTCCTCCTACTGTCTCCTGTCTATACTGTGGTCCTAACCTGTCCTCCTGTCTGTCCTCCTACTGTCTCCTGTCTATACTGTGGTCCTAACCTGTCCTCCTACTGTCTCCTGTCTATACTGTGGTCCTAACCTGTCCTCCTGTCTGTCCTCCTACTGTCTCCTGTCTATACTGTGGTCCTAACCTGTCCTCCTACTGTCTCCTGTCTATACTGTTGTCCTAACCTGTCCTCCTACTGTCTCCTGTCTATACTGTGGTCCTAACCTGTCCTCCTACTGTCTCTTGTCTATACTGTTGTCCTAACCTGTCCTCCTACTGTCTCCTGTCTATACTGTGGTCCTAACCTGTCCTCCTACTGTCTCCTGTCTATACTGTGGTCCTAACCTGTCCTCCTGTCTGTCCTCCTACTGTCTCCTGTCTATACTGTGGTCCTAACCTGTCCTCCTGTCTGTCCTCCCACTGTCTCCTGTCTATACTGTGGTCCTAACCTGTCCTCCTGTCTGTCCTCCTACTCTCTCCTGTCTATACTGCGGTCCTAACCTGTCCTCCTACTGTCTCCTGTCTATACTGTGGTCCTAACCTGTCCTCCTGTCTGTCCTCCTACTCTCTCCTGTCTATACTGCGGTCCTAACCTGTCCTCCTGTCTGTCCTCCTACTCTCTCCTGTCTATACTGCGGTCCTAACCTGTCCTCCTGTCTGTCCTCCTCTCCTCCCTGCTGTGTGTCTGTGGTATTTCTCTGACCTGTTCCCTTCTCCTCCTGTCCCGACGTCTTCTCCCTCTTCCTTCTCTCTACCCCCTTCCTCTCCTCCGTCCTGTCCCTCTGCCCCCTGCTCTCCTGACCCCTGACCTATCCTTCTCCTCCTCTGCCCCCTGCTCTCCTGACCCCTGATCTATCCTTCTTCTCCTCTGCCCCCTGCTCTCCTGACCCCTGACCTATCCTTCTTCTCCTCTGACCCCTGCTCTCCTGACCCCTGACCCCTGACCTATCCTTCCTCTCCTCTGCCCCCTGCTCTCCTGACCCCTGACCCCTGACCTATCCTTCTTCTCCTCTGACCCCTGCTCTCCTGACCCCTGACCCCTGACCTATCCTTCCTCTCCTCTGCCCCCTGCTCTCCTGACCCCTGACCCCTGACCTATCCTTCTCCTCCTCTGCCCCCTGCTCTCCTGACCCCTGACCTATCCTTCTTCTCCTCTGCCCCCTGCTCTCCAGACCCCTGACCTATCCTTCTTCTCCTCTGCCCCCTGCTCTCCTGACCCCTGACCTATCCTTCTCCTCTGCCCCCTGCTCTCCTGACCCCTGACCTATCCTTCTTCTCCTCTGACCCCTGCTCTCCTGACCCCTGACCTATCATTCCTCTCCTCTGCCCCCTGCTCTCCTGACCCCTGACCTATCCTTCCTCTCCTCTGCCCCCTGCTCTCCTGACCCCTAACCTATCCTTCTTCTCCTCTGCCCCCTGCACTCCTGACCCCTGACCTATCCTTCTTCTCCTCTGCCCCCTGCTCTCCTGACCCCTGACCTATCCTTCTTCTCCTCTGCCCCCTGCTCTCCTGACCCCTGACCTATCCTTCCTCTCCTCTGCTCCCTGTTTATATAGTTTTGATGCTAAACAACCAACCTGTCAATATGAATGGTAAGTAATGTATTGTGTCATTTTGGAGCCACTTTTACATTAATGTGGATACTACCATAATTACGAATAATCATGAATGAATCATGAATAATGATGAGTGAGAAAGTTACAGATGCACAAAGATCATGCCCCCAAAACATGCTAAACTCTCACCACCATTACCAATAACAGGGGAGGTTAGCATTTTTTGGGAGGTATGATTTTTCTGCCTCTGTAACTTTCTCACACATCATCATTCTATATATATTCATGTAGAAGAGATCAGAAACATATTATATTCTTATTTGCAATAAAAGTGACTCCAAAATAACACAATACATTATTTACCATGTATTTCTATTGGGCAAAACATCATCTGAAACACACACACCAAAAAAAAAAAAAATCCATCCAACAAGTTTGCAGAGTCACAAGTTTGATATAGTCATAGTGTGTTATGAATATGGGACCAAATATCATGTATTGTATTTTACAGTATTGTATTCTAATTATGTATTGTTGTCACGAACGTTGAGAGACGGGTCGGACCAAGGTGCAGCGTGAAAAGTGTGCCTGTTTATTAACTAAATAAACATTCAACAAAACAAGAAACACCATAACGTGAAGTCCAAAGGGCTATACACACACACACACACACACACACACACACACACACACACACACACACACACACACACACACACACACACACACACACACACACACATACACACACACACACACACACACACACACACACACACACACACACACACACACACACACACACACACACACACACACACACTATACACACACCAGCCGAACAGGAACAAGATCCAACAATACACACTATACACACACCAGACTAATAGGAACAAGATCCCACAATACACAGTAGGCAATGGGATACCTAAGGACGATCCCCAATCAGAAACAACGAGCGACAGCTGCCTCTGATTGGGAATCAAACCCGGCCAGACATAGAAATAGAACAACTAGAACCTAAACATAGAATATCTAACATAGATTTCCTCACCCTGACTCAACAAACTAGAGTTCTATAGGTCAGGGCGTGACAGGACTGTAGTGGTCCTGTACTCGACTACGTTCCCAAGGGCATGTCACTAGCAACACCAGAATTGTGGGTTCGATTGTGGGGTCACATAAAAACAATTGTGGACTGTTGTCACTTTGGAAAAAAAGTGTTTGCTACGTAAATGACATATATTACGGTATTACAGTACTGTATTGGCCTATATTATGGTATTACGGTACTGTATTGGCCAATATCACGGTATTACAGTACTGTATTGGCCTATATTACAGTATTACAGTACTTTATTGGCCTATATTATGGTATTACAGTACTGTATTGGCCAATATTATGGTATTACGGTACTGTATTGGCCTATATTACAGTATTACAGTACTGTATTGGCCTATATTACAGTATTACAGTACATTATTGGCCTATATTATGATATTACAGTACTTTATTGGCCTATATTATGTATTACAGTACTGTATTGGCCAATATTATGGTATTACAGTACTCTATTGGCCTATATTTGTCATGAGCCCTCTCACTCCACCGGGTTACCACCTTAATTTGTTTCCACTATCTTCCACTCTGCTCACCACTCTCTCTCTACTCAGCCTAACTAGCTCCACCTGTCCCTGCTCTGCTCGGCTCTAATTACTCTGCCAGCTGCGCTGCATTACCCACTACCTCTCCCAGTATATTAAGTCCTGTCTTTCAGCTCTCCTTTGTCAGATCGTCTGCAAAGCTCACACCCGGAACCTGTTTGCTCGCGCTTCTGGCTCACCCTGGTTTTGTGACCCCGGACCTGCCTGATTTTTGGATACTCTTCTGCCCCAGGAATACCAGACCTGCTTTCTGCCATTACGACTCCTGACTACTCTTCGATCCCGGTAACTCTGACCAGCCTTCTGCCTTGCTACTACGTATTTTGGATTCCCCTTGAACTGTACTGCTGCCTTGTTTCATTCCGCCCTGTTGTGTCTGTGTCTCCCCCCCCCAGGACTTCTGGACCACCCACCACCGGCTTCATAGGACGCATCGCTGCCACTGGGGGGGGCACAGACCCAGCACATTGGACGGGACCCCTGTTACCCCTGGAGCCTTCATTCACTCCCTACTTCCCTTTTCCCTTAAGTTTAATAAACTTTCTGGTGTGTCGCAATTGTGGTCCCCTGGTCGTCTGTCTGAATCGTGACAGTACGATCTGACCATTATGGACTCAGCGCACACTTTCCCCGACATGGAAACCGATGAGCATGAGCAGCAGTTCCAGCAGCAGCAACAACAACTCGCCATGATCTTTCAACTCCTCACCAACCTTACCCCAGCCAGTCTGCCCACCAGCCCTGCCCCCGAGTTACCTGCCCCGGTCATTGCAGCCGCTGCTCCGGAACCCAAGATTGGAAACCCCGAGCGGTTCAACGGCGATTCAACCCAGGTCCGGCCATTCCTGACTAGCTGCCGACTTCAGTTCTCCTTGCAGCCAAGGACCTTCGCCACGGAGGGGGCTAAAGTTGGGTATGCCATCACTCACCTGACGGGCCGAGCTCGACTCTGGGGAACAGCAGAGTTCGAACGTCAAACCCCCGCATGTGCAACCTTCGACCTGTTTGCTGAGGAGATGCTGAAGGTGTTTGACCTGGATTCACCCACCGCAGAGGCGTCTCGTGAACTGTTCAGTATTCGACAAGGCAGACGTACAGTCGCAGACCATTCCATCGACTTCCGAACCCTGGCTAGACGAAGTTCTTGGAACACACCATCGTTGGTGGACGCGTTTTTCCATAGTTTGGCTGACTATATCAAGGACGAGTTGGTCTCCCATGAACTGCCTTCCACTCTTGATGAAGCCATCGCACTGACTGTCAGGATCGACAGAAGGATACAGACCCGTCGTCGTGAGAGGGGGCGCCAAGGTCCACCTACTACCGGCATTCGGAGAGATCCGACTGGGCTCCTGTCATCTACTGCCACTCACCCAGGTCAGCTTGATCAGTCTGAGCCTATGGAGATTGGGCGAGCCTCTCTCACTCCTGCAGAGCGCCAGCGCCGCTTCACCTCAAACCTCTGCCTCTATTGTGGAGGTGATGGACATCGTGTGGTAACCTGCCCTTTAAAGGGCCGAAGCTCACCGGGCATAGGGGGAGTCCGGTTGAGTTCAATGACCATCCAGTCCTCCGACCGCAAACCCCTGCTGCAAGTTCACCTCCGCCTCTCTGACTCAACTCACACCCTGGCTGCTCTGGTGGATTCTGGCGCCGAAGCCAACATAATGGACATCAAGCTGGCACGCCAACTGGGACTGGAGAACCTCCGTTTGACACCTCCTATTCCTGCCCGGGCACTGGACGGACACTTACTCGGATCGGTCACTCATGTCACGGCCCCGGTCTCGATGGGTTTGTCCGGAAACCATCAAGAAACTATCCAGTTTCACCTGCTCCCCTCTCCAGGCCAACCCCTCATCCTGGGTTACCCATGGCTCCGCCGGCACAACCCTCAGCTCGACTGGGTGACCGGGGTGATCAGGGAGTGGGGAGAGGACTGCCACCGAACCTGCCTGCTTGCTGCCGCACTACCCCCTCGGCCAGTACCTACTAACTCCGCTCCTGACCTCTCCAATGTCCCAGAATGCTACCATGGTCTCAGAGAGGTGTTTAACAAAGCAAGAGCCACATCTCTGCCCCCTCACCGACCGTACGACTGTGCCATCGACCTCCTTCCTGGAACAGCTCCTCCAAGGGGTCGTCTCTATTCGTTGTCTGCTCCTGAAAGAAAGTCCATGGAGGACTACATCAATGGCTCTCTGTCCACAGGATTAATCCGTTCATCTTCATCTCCTGCTGGTGCTGGCTTCTTCTTTGTGGGGAAGAAGGACGGATCTCTTCGCCCCTGCATCGACTACAGGGGACTCAACGACATCACAGTGAAAAACCGTTACCCTCTGCCTCTGCTCACCTCTGCTTTTGAGTTGCTCCAGGGAGCCACTGTTTTTACCAAGTTGGATCTCAGAAACGCTTACCACCTAGTGCGGATCCGGGAGGGAGATGAATGGAAAACCGCATTCAATACACCAACAGGCCACTACGAGTATCTGGTTATGCCTTTTGGCCTCACCAATGCTCCTGCTGTGTTCCAGGCTCTAGTAAATGATGTACTGCGGGACATGTTAAACAAGTTTGTCTTCGTTTACCTGGATGACATCTTAATCTACTCCAGAGACCTGTCTGAACACACCCGCCATGTCCAGCAAGTCCTTCATCGTCTTCTGGAGAATTCCCTCTACGCCAAGGCAGAGAAATGTGAGTTTCACGTCAAGACAGTGGCCTTCCTGGGGTACATAGTGGCAGAGGGAAGTATCCAAATGGATCCTGCCAAAGTATCAGCAGTCACTTCATGGCCAGTTCCGGAGAACCGAAAGAAGCTGCAACAGTTTCTGGGGTTTGCTAACTTCTATAGGAAGTTTATCCGGAACTACAGTACCGTTGCTGCCCCTCTCACTGCTCTAACCAGCACCAAGCAACCCTTCACCTGGACCCCAGCAGCCGACAAGGCCTTCAGTACCCTCAAGGTGAGGTTCACCTCCGCTCCCATCCTCCAGATGCCTGATGTGGACCGGCAATTCATTGTGGAGGTGGACGCCTCGGATGTGGGAGTTGGTGCTGTGATTTCTCAGTGGGCTGCGGAGGATAGGAAGCTCCATCCCTGTGCCTTTTTCTCACGTCGGTTGTCCCCCTCTGAGTGCAATTACGACATAGGGAACCGTGAGCTGCTGGCTGTGAAGCTTGCCTTGGAGGAGTGGCGTCACTGGCTGGAGGGGTCCACCATTCCATTTCTCGTTTGGACCGATCATAAGAACTTGGAGTACATCCGCACGGCCAAACGGTTGAACTCCAGGCAGTCCCGCTGGGCCCTGTTCTTCACCAGGTTTAATTTCACTCTGTCATACCGGCCTGGATCACGCAACACCAAGCCAGACGCCCTCTCCCGTCAATTCCAGAAGGATGACACCCCCTCCAAGGACCCTGTGTCGATTCTGCCAAGTCCCTGCATCGTTGCAGCTCTGACCTGGGCTGTTGAGGAACAGGTGCTGGAGGCTCTCCGTAACCAGCCAGGTCCCAGCACCTGCCCAGCTGACCGCCTTTTTGTCCCCGAAGACCTGAGGTCCCAGGTCGTTCAGTGGGGACATGACTCCCGCCTAGCTTGTCACCCTGGCTCCACCCGCACTTACAACCTGCTCGCCCAGAGGTTCTGGTGGCCCTCTCTGAGGAAGGATGTACGGGAATTCGTCCAAGCCTGCCCCATCTGCAACCAACACAAGTCGTCCTGCCAGCCCCCAGCCGGATTGCTGCAGCCCCTGCCTGTGCCCAGACGTCCCTGGTCTCACATCGCCCTTGACTTTGTCACGGGGCTGCCCCCTTCAAGGGGCATGACCGTCATTCTCACCATCGTTGACCGTTTCAGCAAGATGGCACACTTCATTCCCCTCCCCAAGCTCCCAACCGCCAAGGAGACCGCCCAGGTGGTCCTGGAACACGTCTTCCGGATCCACGGACTGCCAAGGGATGTAGTTTCTGACCGTGGTCCACAATTCTCCTCCGCTTTTTGGAAGGAGTTCTGTCACCTGCTGGGAGCCACAGTCAGTCTGACTTCCGGATTCCATCCCCAATCCAATGGGCGGTCAGAGCGGGCTAATCAGGAGCTCGAGAAGGCACTGCGATGCATGACTTCACGCAACCCCCACTCCTGGTCGCAGCAATTGACATGGGTGGAGTACGCACACAATTCTCTGACCTGCTCTGCCATCGGTATGTCCCCTTTCCAATGTGTTTTTGGATACCAGCCTCCTCTATTTGCCAGCCAGGAAGAGGAGGTTACTTGCCCATCTGCACTTGCTTTTGCCCGTCGATGTCGCCGCACCTGGTCACAAGCCCGAGCCACACTCCTCAGATCCGTTGCCAGCTACACTACCGGGGCCAACCGTCGGAGAATTCCTGCTCCCACCTACCATGTTGGTCAAAGGGTGTGGTTGTCATCTAAGAACCTGCCACTCAGGGTGGAGTCGCAGAAGCTGGCACCTCGGTTCATTGGCCCATTCCCTATCATAAGAGTGATTAGCCCAACTGCTGTCCGGCTCCAACTGCCTAATTCCCTGAGGGTGCACCCCACTTTCCATGTGTCTAAGATTAAGCCCATCCATGAGAGTCCGCTGGTCCCTGCGGCGCCTGGTCCTCCTCCTCCACGGCTCGTCGATGGTGGTCTGGTTTACACCGTCCGCCGCCTGCTTCGGTCCAGACGGAGGGGTAGGGGTCTCCAGTACCTCATTGACTGGGAGGGCTATGGACCTGAGGAAAGGACCTGGGTGCCAGCTAGTCGGATTGTGGATAGGACTCTCATCACCGCTTTCCACCAACGGCATCCTGATCAACCTGCAATCCGTAGGGGCCGCCCCAGAGGGATCCCTAACCGTCCTGCCCGCTCGGCTTCCTGTCCTGTGCCTGATCCTGTCTCGGGACCTGTCCCATCTCCCGACCACGGCCCTCCGGCTTCCTCCGAGGATGAGGACGTTCGCTCGGACCGTTCGGAGGAGTTCTAGCCCTCCTCCGGCTCCCCTCCTCCCGCCCGGCGTGGTGTTGCTCTTGGGACTTCTGGGGCCGTCCCTTGGGGGGGGGGTTCTGTCATGAGCCCTCTCACTCCACCGGGTTACCACCTTAATTTGTTTCCACTATCTTCCACTCTGCTCACCACTCTCTCTCTACTCAGCCTAACTAGCTCCACCTGTCCCTGCTCTGCTCGGCTCTAATTACTCTGCCAGCTGCGCTGCATTACCCACTACCTCTCCCAGTATATTAAGTCCTGTCTTTCAGCTCTCCTTTGTCAGATCGTCTGCAAAGCTCACACCCGGAACCTGTTTGCTCGCGCTTCTGGCTCACCCTGGTTTTGTGACCCCGGACCTGCCTGATTTTTGGATACTCTTCTGCCCCAGGAATACCAGACCTGCTTTCTGCCATTACGACTCCTGACTACTCTTCGATCCCGGTAACTCTGACCAGCCTTCTGCCTTGCTACTACGTATTTTGGATTCCCCTTGAACTGTACTGCTGCCTTGTTTCATTCCGCCCTGTTGTGTCTGTGTCTCCCCCCCCCAGGACTTCTGGACCACCCACCACCGGCTTCATAGGACGCATCGCTGCCACTGGGGGGGGCACAGACCCAGCACATTGGACGGGACCCCTGTTACCCCTGGAGCCTTCATTCACTCCCTACTTCCCTTTTCCCTTAAGTTTAATAAACTTTCTGGTGTGTCGCAATTGTGGTCCCCTGGTCGTCTGTCTGAATCGTGACAATATTACGGTATTACAGTACTTTATTGGCCTATATTATGTATTACAGTACTGTATTGGCCAATATTATGGTATTACAGTACTGTATTGGCCTATATTACAGTATTACAGTACTTTATTGGCCTATATTATGATATTACAGTACTTTATTGGCCTATATTATGGTATTACAGTACTGTATTGGCCTATATTACAGTATTACAGTACTTTATTGGCCTATATTATGGTATTACAGTACTTTATTGGCCTATATTACAGTATTGCAGTACTGTATTGGCCTATATTACAGTAATACAGTACTGTATTGGCCTATATTACAGTATTACAGTACTTTATTGGCCTATATTATGGTATTAAAGTACTTTATTGGCCTATATTACAGTATTACAGTACTGTATTGGCCTATATTACGGTATTACAGTACTGTATTGGCCAATATTATCGTATTACAGTACTGTATTGGCCTATATTACGGTATTACAGTACTGCATTGGCCAGCACCTCCTCCCACATCAAAAAGACCCCAGCAACTTCATTTTGGATGTTAACTGTATATGGGATGCATTTCTTTTTTGTTTTGGATGTTAACTGTATATGGGATGCATTTCTTTTTTGTTTTGGACTACTTCAAAATCAGTATTAGACAAACCAGTAGACGTGTAACTCTAACCAGTAGACGTGTAACTCTATAGGTGCAGTGGTCTAAGGCACTGCATCGTAGTGCTAGCTGTGCCACTAGAGATCCTGGTTCGAATCCAGGCTCTGCTGTAGCCGGCTGCAACCGGGAGACCAATGGGGCGGCGCACAATTGGCCCAGCGTCGTCCAGGGTAGGGGAGGGAATGGCCGGCAGGGATGTAGCTCAGTTGGTAGGGCATGGTGTTTGCAACGCCAGGGTTGTGGGTTCGATTCCCACGGGGGGCCAGTATGAAAAAATAATAATGTATGCACTCACTAACTGTAAGTCGCTCTGGATAAGAGCGTCTGCTAAATGACTAAAATGTAAATGTTATCAAACCTTCATCAATTAAGAGCAGTCGCATTAAGTAACAGTAAAATATATTTTAACAAACGAGAAGAGAATCATATCAAAAGTAATGTGAACATTGCATTGTGAAAGACAATTACTTTATGTGAACATGTATTGCAATGTGAAACATGTATTTCTAGATGAAACACTGATTAAGTTTGGTGAAGAAGTGACTGTATGGTTTTGTGTGTTGTACTTAGTCAATTGAAAATGTGCGTAGAGTTTTGAAACAACTGCCTTTTTAAAGATCTGTTTTGGGTTTTGTACCAAGAGCTATGAAAAGTTCACTGCCTCTTCTCCAAGCCACTTCCAAGAATACAGGCCCTGGTAAATCTGTTTCTGAAAGTAATGGCTCTCCTGTTTTATGCGATCGTATTTTCTCCATGGTCTAACTTGCATCCTTGTCTTTCGGTCGGGGTTCGCGTTTCCACTGTCCTACTTTCAGAAAGCCTCTTGGATCACTTGGGACATTTGATCACACCCCTGTCTGTCTGTCTCCCTGGGTCATAGACATATATTTTTTTTACCATATACCCTCTGTGTTGGCGGGAGTAATGCTATATATTTTGGCTTATGAAGGTGACACTGTGATTTATGAGGATGGCACAAGATGACCTCCTGGCAAAGCAACCGTTGCATTACCCGATTGCGTAACCCGATTCTGTATCCACCCTGAAGTTCTAAAGAGCAACATGGGAGGAGTATACCGTGAGCCCAATTTAGATGTTACCATGTTTAACTTTTTCTTAATTAAATCTGTGGAAAAATAGCAAGGGATTGAATGGGTGTTTCACTGTTCATACCCCAATTTAAGAATAGGGAATTATGACAATCCAGGAAGGGTTGTAAAGAGAGAAGTTCATGTATCTGGGTTATAGCATCACTCCTCCTAGACATTGTGTATGAACGTCATTGTTTTAAATCGCCAATAAGTCATGTTGAATTGCTGTGTAACCTAATTGACTGATAATGTAGTTATGACATCAACTCATGACTCCGGGGCCAATGTAAACAAATGATATTATATTTGACCATGAGGACCTTATTGCAGAGAGAAGTGGTCTGGTTTATTTCCTATTTACCCAAGATTGCTCTGAACCTCTACGTCTGTAACTCTACGTCTCAATCGCAAGAGTTCCCCAACTGTCATCCCTACATCTGTATCTCTCTCAATCTCAAGAGTTCCCCAACTGTCATCTCTACGTCTGTAACTCTCTCAATCTCAAGAGTTCCCCAACTGTCATTTCTACGTCTGTAACTCTCTCAATCTCAAGAGTTCCCCAACTGTCATCTTTACGTCTGTAACTCTCTCAATCTCAAGAGTTCCCCAACTGTCATCTCTACGTCTGTAACTCTACGTCTCAATCTCAAGAGTTCCCCAACTGTCATCCCTACATCTGTATCTCTCTCAATCTCAAGAGTTCCCCAACTGTCATCTCTACGTCTGTAACTCTCTCAATCTCAAGAGTTCCCCAACTGTCATCTCTACGTCTGTAACTCTCTCAATCTCAAGAGTTCCCCATCTGTCATCTCTACGTCTGTAACTCTCTCAATCTCAAGAGTTCCCCATCTGTCATCTCTACGTCTGTAACTCTCTCAATCTCAAGAGTTCCCCAACTGTCATCTTTACGTCTGTAACTCTCTCAATCTCAAGAGTTCCCCAACTGTCATCTCTACGTCTGTAACTCTCTCAATCTCAAGAGTTCCCCAACTGTCATCTCTACGTCTGTAACTCTCTCAATCTCAAGAGTTCCCCAACTGTGACCTCTACGTCTGTAACTCTCTCAATCTCAAGAGTTCCCCAACTGTGACCTCTACGTCTGTAACTCTCTCAATCTCAAGAGTTCCCCAACTGTGACCTCTACGTCTGTAACTCTCTCAATCTCAAGAGTTCCCCAACTGTGACCTCTATGTCTGTAACTCTCTCAATCTCAAGAGTTCCCCAACTGTGACCTCTATGTCTGTAACTCTCTCAATCTCAAGAGTTCCCCAACTGTGACCTCTACGTCTGTAACTCTCTCAATCTCTATCTCTCTTACTTTCATCGAGACGTATTCCCCAACAGAAGAGAAAGCGTTTTGATCTTCACCCGGTTATGAGATGTGGTTATGAGATGTGGTTATGAGACGTGTTTATGAGATGTGGTTATGAGATGTGGTTATGAGACGTGTTTATTAGACGTGGTTATGAGATGTGGTTATGAGACGTGGTTATGAGACGTGGTTATGAGACGTGTTCATGAGACGTGGTTATGAGACGTGGTTATGAGACGTGGTCAGAATGAGATTGATAAAAAGCTAATTGCTTCATCCGACATGTTTCTTCTCCTTTATTTGGACTTTCTCTGTATTAGGACTATTATTATTATTGATCCAGCTCTCTCTTTCTCTAGCATACACACACACACACACACTCCTAAACGCACCAACACACTCCTACACACACACACACACACACACACACACACACACACACACACACACACACACACACACACACACACACACACACACACACACTCCTACAGACACACTTAACACTCCTACATACACCAACACACTCCTACACACACACACAAACACACACACACACACACACACACACACACACACTCCTACACACACCAACACACTCCTACACACTCCTACACACTCCTACACACTCCTACACACACCAACACACTCCTACACACACCAACACACTCCTACACACACCAACACACTCCTACACACACCAACACACTCCTACACACACCAACACACTCCTGCACACACCTACACACACCAACACAAACCGAGACCACAGCAGCATGTAAAATAGGGCAGGAGCCCAAGAATTTGAGCTGCACCTGACCTGACCACAAGATTGAGCTGCACCTGACCTAACCCCACGATTGAGCTGCACCTGACCTAACCCCAAGATTGAGCTGCACCCGACCTAACCCCAAAGATTGAGCTGCACCTGACCTAACCCAAAAATGGAGCTGTACCTGACCTGACCACAAGATTGAGCTGCACCCGACCTAACCCCAAGATTGAGCTGCACCCGACCTAACCCCAAAGATTGAACTGCACCTGACCTAACCCCGAGATTGAGCTGCACCTGACCTAACCCAAAGATTGAGCTGTACCCTGACCTGACCACAAGATTGAGCTGCTCCTGACCACAAGATTGCTGAGCTTATACAATATGTAATAGCCCACTGCACAATTGGAGTTCAATTTCCGTCCGTGAGCGATCTAAAGATACTTGTGGTGAAGATGCTGCAGATTGAAGGAGGGAGGTTGGTGAGAGGGGGACTAAATAAGAAAGCTAGTTCATTTGTGCAAATGGAAGAGGGATAATCACCGAGGAAAGAAGCAGAGGCTTGAGTTGTTCGTTTGTCGAGAGACGGCATCGGGGATTAGGGAAGATATTGCAGTCGCAGCAGTCGGGGAGGGAGGGGGAAGCAGCCTGCCGCTTCATCCAATTGCTTTCTGGATATTGGCGAACCCGCTCAAGCCTCTCGTCACAGGTGAAAGACTCGCTGAATAATTACCTCTGTTGCTCCGTTGCTCGCTCTCCGTCTCACCCTCTCATTCTCTCTCCACTGTTTAAACATTAATTTCCATGTTCATTTCCCTCGTCACAAGATAAAACACCTGTCACGATAGCTGGAGAGGACCAGCGTTTTTACCCCCCAAATGAAAATAGGATCCTTAACTTTGTCATTCCGCTGCTTGATATTGCGCTCAGTTTAGATGTAATTACATTGTAATGTTTAAATCGATAGCACGAAAATGGCCGTGGGGGTTGGAGTCAATGCATGTGACAGTGGGTGACCGGGTGGAGACGAGCCGAACTGTTGGTTGCCGTAAATATTCAGTGGAGTCAGGTTACACGCTTGCTAACGCTAGGCTGAAGTGCCAGATTTATGACAATATCAAACCAAGGGAAAATCTGCCTAAATTTATATTAGCAATGATAGGTGACATCTGAAAGATTATTCGCATGACTTCAGGTTTATCGATGGCAATGGAAGCCATCATACAAGACAAGCCTGTCGGCTTCCCCTTCATACTGCCTTTCTCTGTCTCGCTATTCATTTTCACAACCATTTCTCTCCATCTTTCTTGTCCATCCCTATGTCTTTTTGTGTTCCTCACTCCTCCTCCTTGTCCTACATTTATCTCCTACCTACTGCCCTCCCCTCCCCTCCCCTCTCTCTCAATTCAATTCAATTCAAAGGGCTTTATTTACATATGTTTACAATGTCAAAATAATCTCTCTCTCCCATCCCGTCTTCTCTCCCCCTCCCTCTCTCTCCCTCTCTCTCTCCCCTCCCCCTATCCCCCTCTCCCCCTCTCCCCCTAACTCTCTCTCTCCCTCTCTCTCCCTATCTCTTCCTTCCCCCTCTCTCCATCTCTCCATCTCTCTCCTTCTCTCTTTTTCCTCCTCCCCCTCTCTCCCTCTCCTTCTCTCTCAGTTCAATTCCATTTGTCAATGTAAGGGCTTTATTGGCATGGGAAACATATGTTTACGTTGCCAAAGCAAGTGAAATAGATAATAAACAAAAGTGAAATATTCCAAAAGAATAAAGACATTTCAAATGTCATATTATGTATATATACAGTGTTATAATGATGTGCAAATAGTTCAAAGGAAAATAAATAAACATCAATATAGGTTGTATTTACAATGGTGTTTGTTCTTCACTGATTGCCCTTTTCTTGTGGCAACAGGTCACAAATCTTGTTGCTGTAATTGCACACTTTGGTATTTCACTCAATAGATATTGGAGTTTATCAAAATTGGATTTATTTTCGAATACTTTGTGGGTCTGTGTAATCTGAGGGAAGTATGTGTCTCTAATATGGTCATACATTTGGCAGGAAGATAGGAAGTGGAGCTCAGTTTCCACCTCATTTTGTGGGCAGTGTGCACATAGCCTGTCTTCTCTTGAGAGCCAGGTCTGCCTACGGTGACCTTTCTCAACAGCAAAGCTATGCTCACTGAGTCTGTACATTGTTAAAGATTTCCTTAATTTTGGGTCAGTCACAGTGGTCAGGTATTCTGCCACTGTGTACTCTCTGTTTAGAGCCAAATAGCATTCTAGTTTGCTCAGTTATTTTTATAATTATTTCCAATGTGTCAAGTAATTATCTTTTAGTTTTCTCATGATTTGGTTGGGTCTAATTGTGCTGCTGTCGTGTGGCTCTGTGGGGTCTGTTTGTGTTTGTGAACAGAGCCCCAGGACCGACTTGCTTAGGGGACTCTTCTCCAGGTTCATCTCTCTGTAGGTGATGGCTTTGTTATGGAAGGTTTGGGAATCGCTTCCTTTTAGGTGGTTGTAGAATTTAACGGCTCTTCTATAACTGATTCAAGTATTTTTAGCCAGATCCTAATTGGTATGTAGAATTTTGATGGCATAGAAGGCCCTTCTTGCCTTGTCTCTCAGATTTTTTACAGCTTTGTGGAAGTTACCTGTGGCGCTGATGTTTAGGCCGAGGTATGTATAGTTTTTTGTGTGCTCTAAGGCAACGGTGTCTAGATGGAATTTGTATTTGTGGTCCTGGCAACTGGACCTTTTTTGGAACACCATCATTTTTGTCTTAATGTGATTTACTGTCAGGGCCCAGGTCTGACAGAATCTGTGCAGAAGATCTAGGTGCTGCTGTAGGCCCTCCTTGGTTGTGGACAGAAGCACCAGATCATCAGCAAACAGTAGACATTTGACTTCAGATTCTAGTAGGGTGAGGCCGGGTGCTGCAGACTGTTCTAGTGCCCTCACCAATTCGTTGATATATATGTTGAAGAGGGTGGGGCTTAAACTGCATCCCTGTCTCACCCCACGGCCCTGTGGAAAGAAATGTGTGTATTTTTTGCCAATTCTATAATGTCATATGTTTTTCCCCCAACACCACTTTCCATCAATTTGTATAGCAGACCCTCATGCCAAATTGAGTCAAAGCTTTCTTCCTGTCTCTCCCTCATGCCAAATTGAGTCAAAAGCTTTCTTCCTGTCTCTCCCAACCCGCCCACCTGCCCTCCCTCTCTCTCTATAACCCTTTCATCCTCCCTCTCTCTCTCTAACCATTCCACCCTCCCTCTCTAACCCTTCCACCCTCTACTCTCCCCACCCCCTCCCCCTCTCTCTCTCTCTCCTCCACATCTCTCCCTCTCTCTTCCCATCCCCCTCTCTACCTCTCTCTCTCTAACCCCCCCAAACTCCCTCCCTCTTTCTAACCCTTCCACCCTCCCTCTCGCTATCCCTTACCCCCCCCCCCCCCCCCCCCCGCTGCCTTTGATGCACTCTATATTAAAGATGTATGGCCCCGTCAGAGCCAGGTGTAGCACTTGGAACGGGGTTAAAAGCTATTTTATTGCACTATTTTATGAAGCCAGAACAAGGAAAACAGAGATTAGAAAAATAGATAGCTGCTCGAGTTCCACTTGAAATTCAAGGGATAATTGAAAACAGTCCCTTTATAGAGTGGAGTAGAGAGAGGAGGAGACAGTCCCTTTATAGAGTGGAGGAGAGAGAGGAGGAGACAGTCCCTTTATAGAGTGGAGGAGAGAGAGGAGGAGACAGTCCCTTTATAGAGTGGAGGAGAGAGAGGAGGAGACAGTCCCTTTATAGAGTGGAGGAGAGAGAGGAGGAGACAGTCCCTTTATAGAGTGGAGGAGAGAGAGGAGGAGACAGTCCCTTTATAGAGTGGAGTAGAGAGAGGAGCTGACAATCCCTTTATAGAGTGGAGTAGAGAGAGGAGGAGACAGACCCTTTATAGAGTGGAGTAGAGAGAGGAGGAGACAGTCCCTTTATAGAGTGGAGTAGAGAGAGGAGGAGACAGTCCCACTATAGAGTGGAGTAGAGAGAGGAGGAGACAGTCCCACTATAGAGTGGAGTAGAGAGAGGAGGAGACAGTCCCTTTATAGAGAGGAGTAGAGAGAGGAGGAGACAGTCCAACTATAGAGTGGAGTAAAGAGAGGAGGAGACAGTCCCTTTATAGAGTGGAGTAGAGAGAGGAGGAGACAGTCCCTTTATAGAGTGGAGTAGAGAGAGGAGGAGACAGTCCCTTTATAGAGTGGAGTAGAGAGAGGAGGAGTCAGTCCCTTTATAGAGTGGAGTAGAGAGAGGAGGAGACAGTCCCTTTATAGAGTGGAGCAGAGAGCGGAGGAGACAGTCCCTTTATAGAGAGGAGTAGAGAGAGGAGGAGACAGTCCCTTTATAGAGTGGAGTAGAGAGAGGAGGTGACAGTCCCTTTATAGAGTGGAGGAGAGCGAGGAGGAGACAGTCCCTTTATAGAGAGGAGTAGAGAGAGGAGGAGACAGTCCCTTTATAGAGTGGAGTAGAGAGAGGAGGAGACAGTCCCACTATAGAGTTGATTAGAGAGAGGAGGAGACAGTCCCTTTATAGAGTGGAGTAGAGAGAGGAGGAGACAGTCCCATTATAGAGTGGAGTACAGAGAGGAGGAGACAGTCCCACTATAGAGTGGAGTAGAGAGAGGAGGAGACAGTCCCTTCATAGAGTGGAGTAGAGAGAGGAGGAGAATATACATCCTCCTCGAACAGGAAGGATGGATATATCTTCAATGGGGTTTAATCCACTGTTTGTTATTTGACTGGAACAACAACAAAATGTTGAATTGAATGCTTGGTTCCCAGTCAGTGTTCCAGAGGACATGGTTATCTGTTCATGCTTGGTTCCCAGGCAGTGTTTGACTGTTTCCCAAATGCTTGTAGAAAAAAAAGAACATATCAATGTCTTTTAATTTTTTAATTTTTAATTTAACCTTTATTTAACTAGGCAAGTCAGTTCTGATCAAATACTTATTTACAATGACAGCCTACACCGCCCGGTCTTGATTATGAATATAAATCACATACAGTAGGTTTTAAAGCCATGAGACATACCTGAAATCTAATCAAATCAAATGTTATTTGTCACATACTTCATAAACAACAGGTGTAGACTAACAGTGAAATGCTTACATACGGGTCCTTATTGTCAGTGTAAATATATGTGAGTGTTAGAGTCCAGTGTGTGTGGTTAGTCAGTGTGTGGTTAGAGTCCAGTGTGTGTGGTTAGTCAGTGTGTTGTTAGAGTGCAGTGTGTGTTGTTAGTCAGTGTGTGGTTAGTCAGTGTGTGGTTAGAGTCCAGTGTGTGTGGTTAGTCAGTGTGTGGTTAGAGTCCAGTGTGTGTGGTTAGTCAGTGTGTGGTTAGTCAGTGTGTGGTTAGAATCCAGTGTGTGGTTAGTCAGTGTGTGGTTAGAGTCCAGTGAGTGTGTGGTTAGAGTCCAGTGTGTGGTTAGAGTCCAGTGTGTGTCGTGAGTCAGTGTGTGTGGTTAGTCGGTGTGTGTGGTTAGTCAGTGTGTGTGGTTAGAGTCCAGTGTGTGGTTAGTCAGTGTGTGTGGTTAGTCAGTGTGTGGTTAGAGTCCAGTGTGTGGTTAGAGTCCAGTGTGTGTGGTTAGTCAGTGTGTGGTTAGAGTCCAGTGTGTGTGGTTAGTCAGTGTGTGGTTAGAGTCCAGTGTGTGTGGTTAGTCAGTGTGTGTGGTTAGAGTCCAGTGTGTGTGGTTAGTCAGTGTGTGGTTAGAGTCCAGTGTGTGTGGTTAGAGTCCAGTGTGTGGTAAGAGTCCAGTGTGTGTGGTTAGTCAGTGTGTGGTTAGTCAGTGTGTGGTTAGAGTCCAGTGTGTGTGGTTAGTCAGTGTGTGGTTAGTCAGTGTGTGGTTAGAGTCCAGTGTGTGTGGTGAGTCAGTGTGTGGTTAGTCAGTGTGTGTGGTTAGAGTCCAGTGTGTGTGGTTAGAGTCCAGTTTGTGTGGTTAGTCAGTGTGTGGTTAGAGTCCAGTGTGTGTGGTTAGAGTCCAGTGTGTGGTAAGAGTCCAGTGTGTGTGGTTAGTCAGTGTGTGTGGTTAGAGTCCAGTGTGTGTGGTTAGTCAGTGTGTGGTTAGAGTCCAGTGTGTGTGGTTAGTCAGTGTGTGGTTAGTCAGTGTGTGGTTAGAGTCCAGTGTGTGTGGTTAGTCAGTGTGTGGTTAGAGTCCAGTGTGTGTGGTTAGTCAGTGTGTGGTTAGAGTCCAGTGTGTGTGATTAGTCAGTTTGTGGTTAGTCAGTATGTGGCTAGAATCCAGTGTGTGGTTAGTCAGTGTGTGGTTAGAGTCCAGTGTGTGGTGAGTCATTGTGTGTGGTTAGTCGGTGTGTGTGGTTAGTCAGTGTGTGTGGTTAGAGTCCAGTGCGTGGTTAGTCAGTGTGTGTTGTTAGTCAGTGTGTGTGGTTAGAGTCCAGTGTGTGTGGTTAGTCAGTGTGTGTGGTTAGTCAGTGTGTGTGGTTAGTCAGTGTGTGGTTAGTCAGTGTGTTGTTAGAATCCAGTGTGTGTGGTTAGAGTCCAGTGTGTGGTTAGATTCCAGTGTGTGTGGTGAGTCAGTGTGTGTGGTTAGTCGGTGTGTGTGGTTAGTCAGTGTGTGTGGTTAGAATCCAGTGTGTGGTTAGTCAGTGTGTGGTTAGTCAGCGTGTGGTTAGTCAGTGTGTGTGGTTAGTCAGCGTGTGGTTAGTCAGTGTGTGTGGTTAGTCAGTGTGTGGTTAGTCAGTATGTGGTTAGTCAGTGTGTGGTTAGAGTACAGTGTGTGGTTCGTCAGTGTGTGGTTAGAGTCCAGTATGTGTGGTTAGAGTCCAGTGTGTGTGGTTAGTCAATGTGTGTGGTTAGAGTCCAGTGTGTGTGGTTAGTCAGTGTGTTGTTAGAGTCCAGTGTGTGTGGTTAGAGTCCAGTGTGTGTGGTTAGTCAGTGTGTGGTTAGTCAGTCAGTGTGTGTGGTTAGAGTCCAGTGTGTGTGGTTAGTCAGTGTGTGGTTAGAGTCCAGTGTGTGTGGTTAGTCAGTGTGTGGTTAGTCAGTGTGTGTGGTTAGCCAGTGTGTGTGGTTAGTCAGTGTGTGTGTGTTTAGTCAGTGTATGGTTAGTCAGTGTGTGGTTAGTCAGTCACTGTGTGTTTAGTCAGTGTGTGTGGTTAGTCAGTGTGTGGTTAGTCAGTGTGTGGTTAGAGTCCAGTATGTGTTGTTAGTCAGTTTGTGTTGTTATTGTCCAGTGTGTGTGGTTAATCAGTATGTGTTGTTAGTCAGTATGTGGTTAGTCAGTGTGTGTGTGTGTGGTTAGTCAGTGTGTGGTTAGTCAGTGTTTGTGGTTAGACTCCAGTGTGTGTGGTTAGTCAGTGTGTGGTTAGAGTCCAGTATCTGTTGTTAGTCAGTATGTGGTTAGCCATTGTGTGTGTGTTTAGTCAGTGTGTGTGTGTGGTTAGTCAGTGTGTGTGGTTATTCAGTGTGTGGTTAGTCACTGTGTGTTTAGTCAGTGTGTGTGGTTAGTCCAGTGTGTGTGGTTAGAGTCCAGTGTGTGGTTAGTCAGTGTGTGTGGTTAGAGTCCAGTGTGTGTGGTTAGAGTCCAGTGTGTGGTTAGAGTCCAGTGTGTGTCGTGAGTCAGTGTGTGTGGTTAGTCGGTGTGTGTGGTTAGTCAGTGTGTGTGGTTAGAGTCCAGTGTGTGGTTAGTCAGTGTGTGGTTAGAGTCCAGTGTGTGTGGCTAGTCAGTGTGTGGTTAGAGTCCAGTGTGTGTGGTTAGTCAGTGTGTGGTAAGAGTCCAGTGTGTGTGGCTAGTCAGTGTGTGGTTAGAGTCCAGTGTGTGTGGTTAGTCAGTGTGTGGTTAGAGTCCAGTGTGTGGTTAGAGTCCAGTGTGTGTCGTGAGTCAGTGTGTGTGGTTAGTCGGTGTGTGTGGTTAGTAAGTGTGTGTGGTTAGAGTCCAGTGTGTGGTTAGTCAGTGTGTGTGGTTAGTCAGTGTGTGGTTAGAGTCCAGTGTGTGTGGCTAGTCAGTGTGTGGTTAGAGTCCAGTGTGTGTGGTTAGTCAGTGTGTGGTAAGAGTCCAGTGTGTGTGGCTAGTCAGTGTGTGGTTAGAGTCCAGTGTGTGTGGTTAGTCAGTGTGTGGTTAGAG
The DNA here is from genome assembly GCF_964263955.1 of Coregonus lavaretus. Lineage (NCBI taxonomy): Eukaryota > Metazoa > Chordata > Actinopteri > Salmoniformes > Salmonidae > Coregonus > Coregonus lavaretus. The sequence goes on from NC_139998.1 coordinate 56,825,671, forward strand.
TCCAGTGTGTGTGGTTAGTCAGTGTGTGGTTAGTCAGTGTGTGGTTAGAATCCAGTGTGTGGTTAGTCAGTGTGTGGTTAGAGTCCAGTGAGTGTGTGGTTAGAGTCCAGTGTGTGGTTAGAGTCCAGTGTGTGTCGTGAGTCAGTGTGTGTGGTTAGTCGGTGTGTGTGGTTAGTCAGTGTGTGTGGTTAGAGTCCAGTGTGTGGTTAGTCAGTGTGTGGTTAGAGTCCAGTGTGTGTGGCTAGTCAGTGTGTGGTTAGAGTCCAGTGTGTGTGGTTAGTCAGTGTGTGGTAAGAGTCCAGTGTGTGTGGCTAGTCAGTGTGTGGTTAGAGTCCAGTGTGTGTGGTTAGTCAGTGTGTGGTTAGAGTCCAGTGTGTGGTTAGAGTCCAGTGTGTGTCGTGAGTCAGTGTGTGTGGTTAGTCGGTGTGTGTGGTTAGTCAGTGTGTGTGGTTAGAGTCCAGTGTGTGGTTAGTCAGTGTGTGTGGTTAGTCAGTGTGTGGTTAGAGTCCAGTGTGTGTGGCTAGTCAGTGTGTGGTTAGAGTCCAGTGTGTGTGGTTAGTCAGTGTGTGGTTAGAGTCCAGTGTGTGTGGTTAGAGTCCAGTGTGTGGTAAGAGTCCAGTGTGTGTGGTTAGTCAGTGTGTGGTTAGTCAGTGTGTGGTTAGAGTCCAGTGTGTGTGGTTAGTCAGTGTGTGGTTAGTCAGTGTGTGGTTAGAGTCCAGTGTGTGTGGTTAGTCAGTGTGTGGTTAGAGTCCAGTGTGTGTGGTTAGTCAGTTTGTGGTTAGTCAGTGTGTGGCTAGAATCCAGTGTGTGGTTAGTCAGTGTGTGGTTAGTCAGTGTGTGGTTAGAGTCCAGTGTGTGTGGTGAGTCAGTGTGTGTTGTTAGTCAGTGTGTGTGGTTAGAGTCCAGTGTGTGGTAAGAGTCCAGTGTGTGGTTAGTCAGTGTGTGGTTAGAGTCCAGTGTGTGTGGTTAGAGTCCAGTGTGTGGTAAGAGTCCAGTGTGTGTGGTTAGTCAGTGTGTGGTTAGAGTCCAGTGTGTGTGGTTAGTCAGTGTGTGGTTAGAGTCCAGTGTGTGTGGTTAGTCAGTGTGTGGTTAGTCAGTGTGTGGTTAGAGTCCAGTGTGTGTGGTTAGTCAGTGTGTGGTTAGAGTCCAGTGTGTGTGGTTAGAGTCCAGTGTGTGGTAAGAGTCCAGTGTGTGTGGTTAGTCAGTGTGTGTGGTTAGAGTCCAGTGTGTGTGGTTAGTCAGTGTGTTTTTAGAGTCCAGTGTGTGTGGTTAGTCAGTGTGTGGTTAGAGTCCAGTGTGTGTGGTTAGTCAGTGTGTGGTTAGTCAGTGTGTGGTTAGAGTCCAGTGTGTGTGGTTAGTCAGTGTGTGGTTAGAGTCCAGTGTGTGTGGTTAGTCAGTTTGTGGTTAGTCAGTGTGTGGCTAGAATCCAGTGTGTGGTTAGTCAGTGTGTGGTTAGAGTCCAGTGTGTGTGGTTAGGGTCCAGTGTGTGGTTAGAGTCCAGTGTGTGGTGAGTCATTGTGTGTGGTTAGTCGGTGTGTGTGGTTAGTCAGTGTGTGTGGTTAGAGTCCAGTGCGTGTGGTTAGAGTCCAGTGTGTGTGGTTAGTCAGTGTGTGGTTAGAGTCCAGTGTGTGTGGTTAGAGTCCAGTGTGTGTGGTTAGTCAGTGTGTGTGGTTAGTCAGTGTGTGGTTAGTCAGTGTGTTGTTAGAATCCAGTGTGTGTGGTTAGAGTCCAGTGTGTGGTTAGATTCCAGTGTGTGTGGTGAGTCAGTGTGTGTGGTTAGTCGGTGTGTGTGGTTAGTCAGTGTGTGTGGTTAGAATCCAGTGTGTGGTTAGTCAGTGTGTGGTTAGTCAGCGTGTGGTTAGTCAGTGTGTGTGGTTAGTCAGCGTGTGGTTAGTCAGTGTGTGTGGTTAGTCAGTGTGTGGTTAGTCAGTATGTGGTTAGTCAGTGTGTGTGGTTAGTCAGTGTGTGGTTAGAGTACAGTGTGTGGTTCGTCAGTGTGTGGTTAGAGTCCAGTATGTGTGGTTAGAGTCCAGTGTGTGTGGTTAGTCAGTGTGTGGTTAGAGTCCAGTGTGTGTGGTTAGTCAGTGTGTTGTTAGAGTCCAGTGTGTGTGGTTAGAGTCCAGTGTGTGTGGTTAGTCAGTGTGTGGTTAGTCAGTCAGTGTGTGTGGTTAGAGTCCAGTGTGTGTGGTTAGTCAGTGTGTGGTTAGAGTCCAGTGTGTGTGGTTAGTCAGTGTGTGGTTAGCCAGTGTGTGTGGTTAGTCAGTGTGTGTGTGTTTAGTCAGTGTATGGTTAGTCAGTGTGTGGTTAGTCAGTCACTGTGTGTTTAGTCAGTGTGTGTGGTTAGTCAGTGTGTGGTTAGTCAGTGTGTGGTTAGAGTCCAGTATGTGTTGTTAGTCAGTTTGTGTTGTTATTGTCCAGTGTGTGTGGTTAATCAGTATGTGTTGTTAGTCAGTATGTGGTTAGTCAGTGTGTGTGTGTGGTTAGTCAGTGTGTGGTTAGTCAGTGTTTGTGGTTAGACTCCAGTGTGTGTGGTTAGTCAGTGTGTGGTTAGAGTCCAGTATCTGTTGTTAGTCAGTATGTGGTTAGCCATTGTGTGTGTGTTTAGTCAGTGTGTGTGTGTGGTTAGTCAGTGTGTGTGGTTATCCAGTGTGTGGTTAGTCACTGTGTGTTTAGTCAGTGTGTGTGGTTAGTCCAGTGTGTGTGGTTAGAGTCCAGTGTGTGGTTAGTCAGTGTGTGTGGTTATTCAGTGTGTGGTTAGTCAGCGTGTGGTTAGTCAGCGTGTGGTTAGTCAGCGTGTGGTTAGAGTACAGTGTGTGGTTAGTCAGTGTGTGTGGTTAGAGTCCATTTGCCCTCCCATTTATATTTTAAGCAGGGCACACATACCCTAGTTTTTACCATTGCCAAGCTCATCAAGGCCCTGATTGGTGAACCACTGAGCCAGACACAGGTCTTTGTCTTTTGGCAATACTAGGGAGACACACACACAGCGCTTTTAACATACAGTGTTTTCAAGTTACATATTTGACATTCATGATTACATTGTGTATGCTTATTCATACAGTAGTTCTTACTCAACTGGGATTTGAACTCACAACCTCTTGGTTCATGGCATTCCGAGCTTCCTGCTACGCCACCAGGCCTGTATCAATGACTGGTTTCACATGCAGGTCTATTCCTACACTTTGTCCTTCAACGTAAATCTCAGCTCTGTCAAAAATACACTGAAGACAGAAAAATATTATATTTATCATAGTGATTCAGGAGTAACATTAAAAACAGAACAAACATTAGACAACAAACCAAATTGTTGAAATAAGTAAATTAAATCAAAGTGAGAATAGTCAGATTAACTGATATCTAAAATAGCAGTGCAGATGGCACTAATTTGCTAAGTGCAGAGATGTATTATAGGTAATGAATACGTAGGGGACTTATGAAGTTATGCAGACTTTGTGGCACAGCAGAAGGATCGGCATGCTCAAATCTGGAGGTTGAAAGTTCAAATCCCAGGTGGGGTTATATTGAGAAGTCAGTACTAAGTGATCATGTCAAATACTGGCATTGATTAAAGATTTTATCTGAACACCGAACCACTTACCTTAAAACCCCTATACCATTTAATTACTTTACTTATAATGGTTTTGGACACTTGTGACCTTCACGTGACAAAAACCTTCAGGGGACCATGACACAACGTCCCAATAACGTCATAAAAAACATCCTCGGGGGACGTCCCCGGGACAAACCGGGAACTAAACAAAACCTCCAGGGGACCATGAAACAACGTCCCAAGAACGTTCAGGTGATATTTCAGGTGATATTTAAACTCTTAAGTGTCCTAATGGGAACGTCGCCGAATGTCCTCAGGACGTCCCCTGTTTGCTGGGTAGGTACTTGAGGAACCATGGGACTTAGTTTGTGTGAATCTAGCAAAGTGTGTTTGTGTGTCCTTGTCAACGTACGTGTGTGCACTAGTGTGTGTGTGTGTGTGTGTTTCAGAGAAGTGTGTGTTAGTGGTTAAATGCTTCAGTCCCATGTACTTCGTTCCAAACATTGTTCCCAGGCCTAGGAATGGGCCCTGGGTGGGATTGCTGCGATTCCGATGACAGACTGAAGGGCAGGTCAGTCTCCTGCAGCTCCTGAAGGACAAAAGGTAGTTATAAGTCAAGGCTGCCAAGCCTCTGGCAATAAGGAAGACTAAGTGTTCAGTTCCCCCACCCCCCCACAATGGTGAGTTAAAACAGCCTATGGTTCTTGTGCTGTGACATTGTCAATCAAACTCCACTTTGATTGGACTGATACTGTGGGGGGGCTAACCCAAACCACTGTTTTCATTGGTTAAAGGAATCTAAGGCCTTTCTCTCTCACTCGTCCCACTCTATCCCTCCTTTAAAAAAAAATACTTTCATTACTTCCACATTCCCCTCTTTCCTCCCCTCCTCCCTCCAATTACACATGGTCTTTCATCTCTACAGCCAGGAATGGAGTGATAGGATCAGGAGGAGTGAAGAAAGAGGCATTGTGGCCCCTTAACCCCTCTCTGGTACCCCCAAACTAACCTGCTAATAGTCCCAGGGACATTGAGGTCACAGTCAGAGACCTAAGCATCTGTTCAGGTGTACAGTTTGCTGCTCCTCTGTTTAAGTGTATGGTAAAATAACAGAGATCATAGAGCAGAGATTAGCTGTAATTCAAATCGAATCAAATTTTAGCAGATGTTATTTTCGGGTGTAGTGAAATGCTCGTGTTCTTAGCTCCAACAGTGCAGTAGTATCTAACTATACACAGTAATCTAAAAGTTAATGAATGGACATAAGAAATATAGAAATATTAGGATGAGCAATGTCGGTGTCCGGAGTAAAAAAATAAAATATATATATATATATATATATATTCTTGGGTATGACGAAAAACAAGCTTGGCACACCTGTATTTGGGGAGTTTCTCCCATTATTCTCTGCAGATCCTCTCAAGCTCTGTCAGGTTTGATGGGGAGCGTCGCTGCACAGCTATTTTCTGATCTCTCCAGAGATGTTGGATCGGGTTCAAGTCTGGGCTCTGGCTGGGCCACTCAAGGACATTCAGAGAGGTTCGTTGTCCTGTTGGAAGGTGAACCGTCTCCCCAGTCTGAGGTCCTGAGCAATCTGGAGCAGGTTTTCATCAAGGATCTCTCTGTACTTTGCTCCTTTCCCTCGATCCTGACTAGTCTCCGAGTCCTTGCAGCTGAAAAACATCCCCACAGCGTGATGCTGCCACCACCATGCTTCACCGTAGGGATGGTGCCAGGTTTCCTCCAGATGTGACGCTTGGCATTCAGACCAAAGAGTTCAATCTTGGTTTCATCAGACCAGAGAATCTTGTTTCTCATGGTCTGAGAGTCCTTTAGGTGCCTTTTGGCAAACTCCAAGCGGGCTCTCATGTGACTTTTACTGAGGAGTGTCTTCCGTCTGATTGGTGGAGTGCTGCAGAGGTGGTTGTCCTTATGGAAGGTTCTCCCATCTCCACAATGGAACTCTGGAGCTCGGTCAGAGTGACCATCGGGTTCTTGGTAACCTCCCTGACCAAGACCCTTCTCCCCCGATTGCTCAGTTTGGCCGGGCGGCCAGCTCTAGGAAGAGTCTTGGTGGTTCCAAACGTCTTCCATTTAAGAATGATGGAGGCCACTCTATTCTTGTGGACCTTCAATGCTGCAGAAATGTTTCGGTACCATTCCTGAGATCTGTGCCTCGACACAATCCTGTCTCTGAGCTCAACGAACAATTACTTCAACCTCATGGCTTGGTTTTTGCTCTGACATGCACTGTCAACTGTGGGACCTTATTTAGACAAATGTGTGCCTTTCCAAATCATGTCCAATCAATTGAATTTACCACAGGTGGCGCCAATGAAGTTGTAGAAACATTTAAAGGATGATCAATGGAAACAGGATTCACCTGAGCTCAATTTCGAGTCTCACAGCAAAGGGTCTGAATACTTTTGTAAATAAGGTATTTCTGTTTTTTCATTTTTATACATTTGCAAAAATTTCTAAAAACTTGTTTTTGCTTTGTCATTATGGAGTATTGTGTGTAGATTGATGATAAATCTTTTTTTATAATCAATTTTAGAATAAGGCTATAACGTAACAAATTGTGGAAAAAGGAAAGGGTCTGAATACTTTCAGAATGCACTGTATATATGGGTAAAACAGTATGTAAACATTATTAAAGTGACCAGTGTTCCATGTCTATGTCCATCGGGCAGCAGCCTCTAAGGTGCAGGGTTGAGTAACCGGGTGGTAGCCGGCTAGTGACAGTGACTAAGTTCAGGGCAGGGTAGTTGGAGGAGGCCGGATAGTGATGGCTATTTAACAGTCTCTTGACCTTGAGATAGAGGCAGTTTTCCAGTCTCTCGGTCCCAGCTTTCATGCACCTGTACTGAACTCGCCTTCTTGATGATAGCGGGGTGAACAGGCCGTGGCTCGGTTGGCTGAGGTCCTTGATGATCTTCTTGGCCTTCCTGTGACACCGGGTGCTGTAGATATCCTGGAGGGTAGGATGGTTACTTATAGCTTCTCATAACCAGATTAATTTCTACAAACACTTCTGTTACTTGAATAAAAAGCGGGAAACATATCAGAAGGTCAAAAACATTCAATGGGTTAGTGCAAGAACTTTTCACAGTCCTTTTGAATGGAAAGTTGTGGCTCCAAATGTACAGGGAGAACACTGAAAATAACTCAAAATGCTTTTCCAATCTCCACATCCCTCAAGACCTAAAAGGCGCATTTTGTCCAAATCATCCTTTCGCATGGAGTTGTGGGTATTGTTTGACGGAGGAATTTGAGAGTCCGAAAGAGGTTTCTGTTGTAGTTGTGATGCTCGACTGCTGGACACAAAGCAGGACTTAAACTCTCAACAGTTGATGCTTTCTCTCCCGAGTTCTGGCTAGTCTTAAAGACCAAGTCCTTGGTTGCTATCTTTATGATGTTTGGTTTATAGGGGCTTATTTATGTTTGCACTGGTGCCCCACAAGCCATGGCTAATCTGTTAGGGAGTTCACAGCCTTTCGACGACATTGAAGTTAATGGTGCCAGACTACAAATACTAACAACTTGTATAAAAGATGTAAACAGTCTCAGTCAGGCCTCCCACTAAGTGATGTGTAACTTTTAACAAGTTTCAACCACCATAAATGTGTGGTTAGAGTCCTGTCAATTACTGACCACAGAGGATTCGGGTGAAATTAACAGTAAATATTGCGTATCATGGCAGCTCTCTCGTGTGAACTGCATTCGCCTAATAATATCAATGTACTGATCAAATCAAATCAAAATGTTATTTGTCACAACAGGTGTAGTAGACCTTACCGTGAAATGTTTACTTACAAGCCCTTAACCAACAATGCAGTTCAGGAAATAGAGACATTTACTAAATAAACTAAAGTAAAACATTTAATAAAAAAGTAACACATTAAAATAACAATAACGAGGCTCTATACAGGGGGGTACCGGTACCAAGTCAATGTGTGGGGGGTACAGGTTAGTCAAGGTAATTTGTACATGTAGGTAGGGGTAAAGTGACTATGCATAGATAATGTCAAATTTCCTGCAATATTTTCCCACTCAACCCCTTCTAGGGAGAAGATGCTGATATCGGAATAGCGATGGATGGAAATTTGAGTTGGGCCTTGGGCCCCCTTGAAGCCTGGTCTTTTCCCAGGAGTGAAGCCCCCAAAGGGCCAGGGTAATTAGGCCAGGTGAATAGGCCGGCAGCCTGGTACAGTGGGTCCTTGTTCCCCATCTGACTGAAAAGTGGGATGATTCCATTCAGGAAATGGACGGGATGGGACTTTAATTCGGGTCTCGGTAATTGAGTATAATGCAGGACATAATTGAAGATATGCCAATAGGAGGAGATTGTGGGGCAGGAAGGTCGGGCACAATGGTTAATAGTGTTCTGTTGAGAGGGTGGAGGTAGAGGGTGGAGGTATAGGGTGGAGGTAGAGGGTGGAGGTAGAGGGGGGAGGTAGAGGGTGGAGGTAGAGGGGGGAGGTATAGGGTAGAGGTAGAGGGGGGAGGTATAGGGTGTGGTAGAGGGGGGGAGGTAGAGGGTGGATGTAGAGGGTAGAGGTAGAGGGGGGAGGTAGAGGGTGGAGGTAGGGTGGAGGTAGAGGGTGGAGGTTAGAGGGGGGAGAT
>NC_139998.1:56834046-56891546 GCF_964263955.1 Coregonus lavaretus
AGAAAAATACACAAATCTGAATATAGGAAATGGAAATTTCTAATGCATGAGATTTCTTTAATACCACCACCTTCGGGGGGTGGCAGGGTGGAAGGGAGCCTAGCGGTTAGAGTGTTGCGCCAGAAACCAAAAGGTTGCTGGTTCAAATACCCGAGCTGACAAGGTGAAAAATCGGTTGATGTGCTCTTGAGCAAGGCTTTTAACCCTAAATTGTTCATATGGTGCCGTACTGCTATGGCTGACCCTGTAAAACAACACATGTCACTGCGCCTATGTGACAATAAAACATATATTTTTCTTAACAACCTCCCCCCCCCCCCCCGCCCTTTCCTTCCTTCTCTCTCTCTCTCTCTTTCTCTCTCCCTCTCTCTCTCTCTCTCTCTCTCTCTGTCTCTGACACTCTCTATCTCTCTCTCTCTCTCTCTCTGTCTCTGACACTCTCTATCTCTCTCTCTCTCTCTTTCTCTCTCTCTCTCTCCCTCTCTCTCTGTCTCTCTCTCTGACACTCTTTCTCTCTCTCTCTCTCTCTCTGTGTCCTCTCACAGTAACCACTTTAGTTGTTAATGATCTTGTCAATGCTTTAGACACTAAAATGAAATGTGCTGCTTTGTTTGTGGACCTGTCAAAAGCTTTTGATCATGCTATTATGTTGAATAGGTTGTCCTCGACAGGCCTGAGCTCTTGATGCCTGTTCATGGTTTAATGATTATCTTAGTGACAGAAATTAGGCCATCGTGATTGATGGGGTTAAGTCCGAATATCTTGAAGTACATAAAGGTGTTCCGCAGGGGTCGATACTAAGACCTGTTCTTTTCACTATTTATATAAATGCTATTGGTCAATCTGCTATAAATTGTCAATTGCATCTACACGCGGATGATACTATTATGTACGCAATTGCCCCAGCTGCTGACCTGGCTGTGACAAAACTACAATCTGATTTTGCAGTTGTGCAGGAAGCCCTAACTGATTTATAACTGGTAGTTAATATTGGCAAAACTAAATGCATGTTGTTTTCAAGTTCTCATAAAATTGTCTCAGATGGATAACATCTTTACTCATTGGATGGTGCTATAATCAAACGAGTCCCTGCATACAAATACATTGGTATTTAGATTGACAATGATTTGTTGTTTACAAGTAGGCCCACATAAAATCAAGTGTAGTACAAAATATCATGAAATCAAGTGCATCAATAAAAGTACAATTTAAATGAAAGGACAAGACGAAACAGGACAGATAAAAAGAGGAGGGAGGGGTTGGGTAGAGGATACGAACCCAGATTTTAGGTAAGGTTTATGAGGTAGGGTTGGGTAGAGGATACGAACCCAGATTTTAGGTAAGTTTTAGGAGGTAGGGTTGGGTAGAGGATACGAACCCAGATTTTAGGTAAGGTTTAGGAGGTAGGGTTGGGTAGAGGATACGAACCCAGACTTTAGGTAAGGTTTAGGAGGTAGGGTTGGGTAGAGGATACGAACCCAGATTTTAGGTAAGGTTTAGGACGTAGGGTTGGGTAGAGGATACGAACCCAGATTTTAGGTAAGGTTTAGGAGGTAGGGTTGGGTAGAGGATACGAACCCAGATTTTAGGTAAGGTTTAGGACGTAGGGTTGGGTAGAGGATACGAACCCAGATTTTAGGTAAGGTTTAGGACGTAGGGTTGGGTAGAGGATACGAACCCAGATTTTAGGTAAGGTTTAGGACGTAGGGTTGGGTAGAGGATACGAACCCAGATTTTAGGTAAGGTTTATGAGGTAGGGTTGGGTAGCGGATACGAACCCAGATTTTAGGTAAGGTTTATGAGGTAGGGTTGGGTAGAGGATACGAACCCAGACTATAGGTAAGGTTTAGGAGGTAGGGTTGGGTAGAGGATACGAACCCAGACTTTAGGTAAGGTTTAGGAGGTAGGGTTGGGTAGAGGATACGAACCCAGATTTTAGGTAAGGTTTAGGAGGTAGGGTTGGGTAGAGGATACGAACCCAGATTTTAGGTAAGGTTTAGGACGTAGGGTTGGGTAGAGGATACGAACCCAGATTTTAGGTAAGGTTTAGGAGGTAGGGTTGGGTAGAGGATACGAACCCAGATTTTAGGTAAGGTTTAGGACGTAGGGTTGGGTAGAGGATACGGACCCAGATTTTAGTTAAGGCTTAGGAGGTAGGGTTGGGTAGAGGATACGAACCCAGATTTTAGGTAAGGTTTAGGACGTAGGGTTGGGTAGAGGATACGAACCCAGATTTTAGGTAAGGTTTAGGAGGTAGGGTTGGCTAGAGGATACGAACCCAGATTTTAGGTAAGGTTTAGGAGGTAGGGTTGGGTAGAGGATACGAACCCAGATTTTAGGTAAGGTTTATGAGGTAGAGTTGGTTAGAGGATACGAACCCAGATTTTAGGTAAGGTTTATGAGGTAGGGTTGGGTAGAGGATACGAACCCAGATTTTAGGTAAGGTTTAGGACGTAGGGTTGGGTAGAGGATACGAACCCAGATTTTAGGTAAGGTTTAGGAGGTAGGGTTGGCTAGAGGATACGAACCCAGATTTTAGGTAAGGTTTATGAGGTAGGGTTGGGTAGAGGATACGAACCCAGATTTTATGTAAGGTTTAGGAGGTAGGGTTGGGTAGAGGATACGGACCCGGTTTAGGGTAGGGGTGTGGGTTGGGGGGACACTTTGCGTACAGTGTCTTCCAAAAGTATTCACGCTCCTTGACTTTTTCCAAATAAAATTCTGCTACAGCCTGCATTTGAAATGGGATTTTGTGTCACTGGCCTACACAAAATACCCCATAATGTCAAATTGGAATTATGTATTTTTTACATTTTTTACAAATTAATTAAAATTAAAAGCTGAAATGTCTTGAGTCAATGAGTATTCAACCCCTTTGTTATGGCAAGTCACATCAAAAGTTGTGTGAACGCAATAATAGTGTTTAACATGATTTTTGAATGACTACCCCATCTCTGTACCCCACAAACTTGATGATGGTGTTGGAGACGTGCGTGGCCACGCAGTCGTGGGTGAACAGGAAGTACAGTAGGGGACTAAGCACTCACCCCTGTGGGGCACCGGTGTTGAGGATCAGCGTGGAGGAGTTGATGCTGCCTACCCTCACCACCAGGGGGCGGCCCGTCAGGAAGTCCAGGATCCAGTTTCAGAGGGAGGTGTTTAGTCCCAGGGTCCTGAGCTTAGCGATGAGCTTGAAGGGCACGATGGTGTTGAACGCTGAGCTGTAGTCAATGAACAGCATTCTCACGTAGGTTTTCCTCATGTCCAGGTGGTAAAGGGCAGTGTGAAGTGCAATAGAGATTGCATCATCTATGGATCTGTTGGGGCGGTATGCGAATTGGAGTGGGTCTAGTGTGTCTGGGATGATGGAGGTGATGTGTGCCATAACTAGCCTCTCAAAGCACTTCATGGCTACAGATGTGAGTGCTACAGGACGGTAGTCATTGTGGCATAAAGCCTTAGAGTTCTTGGGAACAGGAATAATGGTGGTCATCTTAAAACAGGTGGGGATTACAGACTGGAACAAGGAGAGGTTGAAAATTACAGTGAATATGGCTGCCAGCTGTTCTGCGCATGCTTTGAGAACGAGCCCTGGAATACCGTCGGGCCTCGCGGCCTTGCGGATGTTGACCTGATTAAAGGCCTTTCTCACGTCGTCCTCGGAGAGCAAGATCACCCAATCCTCTGGGTCGGTGACGGCCCTCACACCCGGCACGATGTTGTTAGTGTCGAAGCATACATAAAATGCATTGAGTTGGTCTGGTAGAGTCATCATTGGGCAGTTCACAGCTGGGTCTTCCTTCGTAATCTGTAATGGACTGTAGCCTCTGCCATATGCGACGGGCGTCGGGGCCTGTGTAATATGATTCCACCTTATTCCTATATTGTCCTTTTGCTTGTTTGATGACTCTGCGGAGGTCGTAGCGGGACTCCTTGTACTTGTTCCTGTCCTCGGCCTCAGGGTTGTCTACGGGGTTCTTTACTCCCGTTACGGCCGGTACGTAAAAAAAGGTCTAAAAACATTTTTGACAAGCGACTGAAAAAATGCCTATTCGGCACCTCCAATGTAAATCACCCATTACTGCCACGGAGTAAAATACTTCCAGGTCGGAAGTCAACAACAGCTCAATACATTGGAGGCGCCGAATAGGCATTTTTTTCTGTTGCATGTACATTTGTATTTAGACCTTTTTTGGAAGTACCTTACAGCTGTAACGGAAGTAAACACAGGTCCTAATCCAGGCACTTGTCATCTCCCGTCTGGTTTACTGCAACTCGCTGTTGGCTGGGCTCCCTGCCTGTGCCATTAAACCCCTACAACTCATCCAGAATGCCGCAGCCCGTCTGGTGTTCAACCTTCCCAAGTTCTCTCACGTTCCAGTTGAAGCTCGCATCTGCTACAAGACCATGGTGCTTGCCTACGGAGCTGTGAGGGGAACGGCATCTCCGTACCTTCAGGCTCTGATCAGTCCCTACACCCAAACAAGGGCATTGCGTTCATCCACCTCTGGCCTGCTGGCCCCCCTACCTCTGTGGAAGCACAGTTCCCGCTCAGCCCAGTCAAAACTGTTCGCTGCTCTGGCACCCCAATGGTGGAACAAGCTCCCTCACGACGCCAGGACAGCGGAGTCACTCACCACCTTCCGGAGACACTTGAAACCCCACCTCTTTAAGGAATACCTGGGATAGGATAAAGTAATCCTTCTACCCCCCTTACCCCACCCCACCACCCCCCCCCAAAAAAAAAAAAAAAACATTAAAAAAAATAATAATTGTAAAGTGGTTAACCCACTGGCTATAAGGTGAATGTACCAATTTCTAAGTCACTCTGGATAAGAGCATCTGCTAAATTACGTAAATGTAAAATGTAAATGTAGTTGCTCAGCGAAACTGAATCTGAGCTTCCTGGGCTCATCGTTGACATTTCTAACACACAGATACTTTTGGCAGCTATGGAGATGCATTCACAGAGAAGTGGCCATCTTCTCGCCGTAAACTTTTTAACCTTGAGAAGGATGCATGATGCAGTGTCGGTGGCTTGTTTGGTCCAGCAGTAAATTGATGAACTGGCATGGATTAGCATAGCCCGGACATTCCCCCTAGAGTACATCAATAGCCTGGAGCTGTCTGCCCTGTGCATGTGTGTGTGTGTGTGTGTGTGTGTAGATGCGTCGTGTGTTCCTGTCTGTGTGTGTGTATGTGTGTGTACTTGTGTGTGTGTGTGTGTATAGATGCATCATGTGTGTTCCTGTCTATGTGTGTCTGCGTTCGTGTGTGTGTTTGTGTGTGTGTATGTGTGTGTGTGTGTGTGTGTGTGTGTGAGAGAGAGAGAGAGAGAGAGAGAGAGAGAGAGAGAGAGAGACAGAGACAGAGAGAAATAGAGAGAGTGTGTTTGCGTGTGTAGTGTGCATGTGCCTTTGTGTGTGTGTGTGTGTGTGTGTGCAGGTAGGTGGATGACCTGTCAAGAGCCCTCGGGGAGGAACTGCCAAGCTGACCCAGACCACCTGTCCCTGACACACAGCTCAACCCCCTCTCTCTCTCTCTCTATCTCTCTCTCTCTCTCTCGCTCTCTCTCTCGCTCTCTCTCGCTCTCTCTCGCTCTCTCTCTGTCTCTCTCTCTCTCTGTCTCTCTCTCTGTCTCTCTCTCTCTCTCTCTCTCTCTCTCTCTCTCTCTCTCTGTCTCTCTTTCTCGCTCTCTCTCTCTCTCTCTCTCTCTCTCTCTCTCTCTCTCTCTCTCTCTCTCTCTCTCTCTCTCTCTCTCTCTCTCTCTCTCTCTCTCTCTCTCTATCTCTCTCTCTCTCATATCCATTCTCTTTTTCTATCTGCTCTTTTCCTCCTGGTGATTGGTCATGTCTGAAGCCCAGGCGTTTACCCTATCGAGGGATAGGAGAGAGATGGCTGGATGACTGACTGGCAGGGCCTCTGTGCTGGCTTAGTCAGGTCTGACTGAGTGGCCCACCAGTGTTGAGAGACAAGCAGACAACACCTGTCTCACCTGGCTGGTTGATCATACGGTGAGAAAACCACCCTATGTTGACGGGCTGGGACATTATTTTGTCACTATAAAAAAAAAAAATACTATGATCGCGGTGCGGTATTATTACAGTAAGAAGATGATCTGGGCACTGATAAACATCTCGTCTGATGTAGCGTGCCAGGGCAGGTTTCGGAGGAGGAAACTGAAGTTTGTTTTTGTAACGGGAGAGTCTATTTATTTATTTTTATTTTTTTTCTACTGGGAGAAGTTTGTCTGTCATCCGCGCATCACGGTGGTTTCCGTGGATTTCTCCCAGTTTCCGAGCTTTAAGGACCTTGTTGACATTTAGTGAGGTAAATCCTTGCCGGATGAAAGGGAATACCTTGTCTGGTTGCATGAACAACACAGATAGTTGGATGGTTGCATCAGAATTCCCAGACTTGGCAGCCGTCTCACACAAACCACAGTGTTTACCTTTCCCTCAGACATTTAGCTAACTGGCAGGTGAGGGATTTGTCAGTGCATCGCCACATATTTACAAATAGTACCAGACAGGAAGGATGTTTTGCATGTACGACACACTAGAGAAAAGGTCACTAACTTAAAGGTGTGCTACTGCATGCGTTTTGCCTGAACTCTTTAGTGTGCTACACTGAATAATTTCCCCATTGAAGTGTTGTGAATCATTCTGTAGTGCTGTGTGAATCATTATTTCCTGTTCGAATTATTCTTGCTCATTTAACTTGATTGAACTTGCACTTGTGTTTCCCCTTATCGTTAATTTTGATGGCTTGTGTCAGTGACCCTTTCAGAGTTCCTCTTTGCTTCTGTAGCAAACACGGAGAGGCATAGCGTCATCATAGTTTTACAGTAATTACTTAGTCCCGCAGGTTACAAAAGTGACAAACTGTGTACTACAGATGCACTAGTAGATGTACTGCACATGACAGTATTGTCACTATGCTTTACTTTAAAGGGATAGTTAACCCAAGTTACAAAAAAAACGACATATTGGCTTCTTTACCCTGTAAGCGGTCTATGGAAAAGCAATCCATGCGTTGGTTTTGTTTCTCTGTTTCCAAATGCTAAATTTTTTTAGGGATAAGGAAACCAACGTGTTATTTTGTAATTTTACTGAACTATCCCTTTAAAGTCGATCTGGCTCATGTGATTGCGGTCAACGTTCTCCTCCACGATCATCTGTCACAGGTGAAAACAGATGACTGGTTCTTTCTATAACATTCATTTGATCAAGTCGTTCATTTTGCCATCAGGCTCTTCTTCTTCTGAAATTGAATTTGACTGAGGGACACACAGCATATCGCTGTCTATTTACGTACTGTACGACTTCACTTTCCCGAAGGAATAATGATTTCTGGGAAAGATACTGTCGCACTTTAACGTAACGTAAACAGAACAACCAACAACAGAATGAAACCAATGGCATTCCTCGAACACGGATTGAATAATCTTATTATGACAGTATCTCCCTGAGCCATTTAAATGCGCTTCCAACGCACGTACATCATGTCCATGGCACCAGCTTTACACTGTGTTAGGGCAGGAGAGGGTCCTTATTAGCGACCATTCATTTCAGTTAGCCTTTAATCATTCCCCACATCCTAATTGGACAAGCCATTTGCTGATTTGAAACCAGACGAAATGATGGGTTATTTAAAAGGGCTGATTTAATAATGTGGAGGGCGCCGCGAATATTAAACAGGCTGTCCTTTCATCTTTTGCTGTTTCCTTTGTCAACAATTTTCACAACCTTGTCCACGTGGAGTATGAAGACTATCTACTAATAACTAAGTTACGGATCCATTTAGTCATAAAGGTTCACATGTAGACTATCTAATATTATAAACTGGGTGGTTCGAGCTGATTGGCTGACAGCCGTGGTATATCAGACTGTATACAACGGGTATGACAAAACTTGTATTTTTACTGCTCTAATTACGTTGGTAACCAGTTTATAATAGCAATAAGGCACCTCGGGGGGTTTGTGGTGTATGGCCACGTGTTGCGTCATGCATAAGAACAGCCCTTAGCCGTGGTATATTGGCCATATACCACACCCCCTCATGCCTCATTGTTTAAATAACTAAGTTATGGATCCATTTAGTCATAAAGGTTCCGTGGCCTTCCCTGGGCTCTGTGACTGACTTGGACACGCTGTCACGTCCCCTTCTCCATCTAGGAGAACGAGGAGGGTAAGTACCTGAGAGCCGAGTCGCTGAGTCCTTGGAAGCCGAATGAAGAGGGTTGCTGTAGTGGAAACGCCATTAGAACTATGGGAGCCCCATGGATCTCACTGTAAAGAGGGAACTGTAATGCTGCGTTTAAACACGAGGGATTCAAAAAACCGTCTTACCAGTCGGCAATAACGGGACAAGAAAGCAAGGAAGAGGGTGATGGAAAAGCAAGCCAGCACAACGTTATGCATTGCTATGGTGATTTCAGTAAACAAACAAACATCCGGCAGAAAACAACGCTACAGCAGACGACAAAAGTTGAAATATTTGAGTCCCGTCTACTGTGGTGACTGGCGGTGAACGGCATTTACCGCCGTGTAAACAATGACATCCGGTTTGCCGTCTGCAGTCTACCTCGTACCATCTAAATGCAGCATAAATCTAGCTAGCTGGTGGATCTCACGGTAAAGAGGCAACAGTAAAGCTAGCTGTCTTGTGGCTGTGTTTTAACGTTGTGTTCCTCTAGGACCGCTAATGGTTCTTCACGGTTCTTATTTTAGGCCTGTCACTGCTCTGGAACTTTCTGAAATGGGCGCAGGTCCGTAAAACCTTTAAGGCAGTCCGGGTTTGGAAACTCCCCACCATATGACTGGGTGGCAGTGACAATGTACTGTGGGAAGTACCGTGTGTAAGCCTTGTGGTTTGCCTCCATTAGCAATTTCACATCAATCCACTAAAGCCATGGTTGGGTTGTGGCTATGCTGCATAGTGAACAACGAAGACTTCAGCTTGAAAGGCTCTCCATTCTCCTTAATGAATGTGTACCTTAAAACTTGAATTAGATGCCCAGGGAGACTTCTTGTGAAGCAGAAGTCAACAACCCTTCTAGAGTATTTAAGGTAGCGTTTGAAAGAAGCTCATCTGTATGGTTCCATGCGTTATTTAAGTTTTCAAGCATGCAGTCTTTCTCTTGCACTCTCTCGATAACTCCTGTTTTTGCAAAAAAGTAACAGTTTAGTATGCTTCTTGAATGAGTAGGTTTGGACACACCTACTCATTCAAGGGTTTTTCTTAATTTTCTACTATTTTCTACATCGTAGAATATAAGTGAAGACATCAAAACTATGAAATTACACATATTGAATCATGTAGTAACCAAAAAAGTGTTAAACAAATCAAAATATATTTTATATTTGAGATTCTTCAAATAGCCACCCTTTGCCTCGATGACAGCTTTGCACACTCTTGGCATTCGCTCAACCAGCTTCACCTGGAATGCTTTTCCAACAGTCTTGAAGGAGTTCCCACATATGCTGAGCACTTGTTGGCTGCTTTTCCTTCACTCTGCCATCTGACTCATCCCAAACCATCTCAATTGGGTTGAGGTCGGGTGATTGTGGAGGCCAGGGGCCTCATGTACAAAGACTTGCGTTGAATTCATACTAAAACATTGCGTACGGACAAAGCCATAAATGTGCGTACGCACCAAAAAAATCTGATGTATGAATCTCTGCGTACGCAGCATTCCACATACATTCTCTTTGTACATCCCAATCAACGCGAAATTGAGCGCACATGCACGAGCACCACACCACACCCTGTCTCCTCCCTCAATTAAATCAATTTAAATATGGTAATTACTCCAATTTGGCAAAAGAAACCTGCAAGAACATGGCTAAAGCAAGCAAGAAACGAAATTTCACTGAAAACGAATTAGAGGTGCTACTATCAGAGGTAGAAACAAGAAAAAACATTTTATTTGGAAATCTGTCCTCTGGAATTAATAACAAAAGAAAGAAAAAAGAGTGGGCGAGTTTGTCTGATGCCGTCAACGCGGTGGGATCTGAGAGTCGCACCGTAAATGAACTGAAGAAGAAATGGTCAGACATAAAGGTGGAAGTTAAGCGGAGAACTGCTGCGCACCGACAAAGTGTGGGCAGAACAGGCGGTGGTACAGGGACCGATGAACTTGCACCCTTTGATCAGAGAGTTGCCTCTATTGTAGTAGACACGTTAATCTCTGGAATCGTATCCGCTGATGTAGGAGACTCGGATATACTACAGGACTGCCAGCAAGGTGACTCAGATTTATTTCCTTAACTTTGATATACATAGCCAGCCACCGTTTAATTTTAAAATGCATGCAATATAGCAAAAGGTACACCAGAGATTTCACGTATCCACTGCTTTTATTGCAAATGCGTGTACCCATTAATAAGGAATCAAATCAAATCAAATCAAATTTTATTGGTCACATGCGCCGAATACAACAGGTGCAGACATTACAGTGAAATGCTTACTTACAGCCCTTAACCAACAGTGCATTTATTTTAAACAAAAAAAGTAAGAATAAAAACAACAACAAAAAAGTGTTGAGAGAAAAAAGAGCAGAAGTAAAAAATAAAGTGACAGTAGGGAGGCTATATATACAATAGAATAAAGTGACAGTAGGGAGGCTATATATACAGGGGGGTACCGTTGCATAGTCAATGTGCGGGGGCACCGGCTAGTTGAGGTAATATGTACATGTGGGTAGAGTTAAAGTGACTATGCATAAATACTTAACAGAGTAGCAGCAGCGTAAAAAGGATGGGGTGGGGGGGCAGTGCAAATAGTCCGGGTAGCCATGATTAGCTGTTCAGGAGTCTTATGGCTTGGGGGTAGAAGCTGTTGAGAAGTCTTTTGGACCTAGACTTGGCACTCCGGTACCGCTTGCCGTGCGGTAGCAGAGAGAACAGTCTATGACTAGGGTGACTGGAGTCTTTGACAATTTTGAGGGCCTTCCTCTGACACCGCCTGGTATAGAGGTCCTGGATGGCAGGGAGCTTTGCCCCAGTGATGTACTGGGCCGTACGCACTACCCTCTGTAGTGCCTTGCGGTCAGAGGCCAAGCAGTTGCCATACCAGGCGGTGATGCAACCAGTCAGGATGCTCTCGATGGTGCAGCTGTAGAATTTTTTGAGGATCTGAGGACCCATGCCAAATCTTTTTAGTCTCCTGAGGGGGAATAGGCTTTGTCGTGCCCTCTTCACGACTGTCTTGGTGTGTTTGGACCATGATAGTTCGTTGGTGATGTGGACACCAAGGAACTTGAAGCTCTCAACCTGTTCCACTACAGCCCCGTCGATGAGAATGGGGGCGTGCTCAGTCCTCTTTTTTTTCCTGTAGTCCACAATCATCTCCTTTGTCTTGGTCACGTTGAGGGAGAGGTTGTTGTCCTGGCACCACACGGCCAGATCTCTGACCTCCTCCCTATAGGCTGTCTCAAGGGGTATGCCATGCCTGTGCGCGACATTGTGCAGCACTCCACAGGCCAGTATGATGCGGCAAACCTTGTCAGGGCGGTATAACAGCATCCCCCTGGTCCTGTCAAGGCAGCGCCACCGACATTTCAGCTGCCCAATCGCCCGCTCCACAACTGACCGAGTGCGGGAATGGGCATCATTGTATCTGCGCTCTCGGTCAGTTTGTGGGTTGGTGAGGGGGGTTAACAGCCACGTCTTTAGTGGATAACCACTGTCTCCTGATGGGCAGTAATAATAATTACAGACACAAACATTTTACTTTTAGATAGAACCATACATTTAAATACATAACTTACCAAGTAGCCACCCATCACACACCCTGCCTGCTTGGAGTCTCATCCCAACCATGCTGTTTGTAAGGATATATGAATCATGGGTTGACCCAGGCCACCTTGCCACAATATTTGTTAGGCGCATTTGTGCATCACATATAATCTGCACATTTATTGAATGGAAATGTTTCCGATTCACATATGCAAATTCGTCTTCAGATGGCGCCTTTATAGCAAGATGTGTGCAGTCGATCGCTCCGATTACATTAGGAAAACTGGCAGACTCAAATTACTGTTAAGATGTGCCTGTGTTTAATTGGACTTAGGAACCGCAGGAACGTCCACTGGCACGCACTCAGAGTCCGCACCACCTGAGCAGCCAGAGCCCATTCAGTCCAGCGTCTCCCGTGTCTCTAATGTTCCCCCCAGTGCTGAAGCCCGTCCTTCTGGCCGTGTCTTGACGCATGCTGTTCTGGAGTCACAACAACAAATTGTTAGGGCCATTGAAGAAATGAACAGTCACCTTAAAAATGTCACTGACGCACTCACAGAAATAAGCCATTCATTAAAAGAATTGGTCAAAAAATGAACTTTGTGTCTGAGTACCATTTATATTGTCGCAATTACACGTTGACGGGCCTGAATGGCTTGTTGATTGTGCTGCACATATAATGGTCCTGGGTCAGGGTCATCTGGCGGTGCCCCCACCTCACCAAGGGGTATGCCATGCCTGTGCGCGACATTGTGCAGCACTCCACAGGCCAGTATGATGCGGCAAACCTTGTCAGGGCGGTATAACAGCATCCCCCTGGTCCTGTCAAGGCAGCGCCACCGACATTTCAGCTGCCCAATCGCCCGCTCCACAACTGACCGAGTGCGGGAATGGGCATCATTGTATCTGCGCTCTCGGTCAGTTTGTGGGTTGGTGAGGGGGGTTAACAGCCACGTCTTTAGTGGATAACCACTGTCTCCTGATGGGCAGTAATAATAATTACAGACACAAACATTTTACTTTTAGATAGAACCATACATTTAAATACATAACTTACCAAGTAGCCACCCATCACACACCCTGCCTGCTTGGAGTCTCATCCCAACCATGCTGTTTGTAAGGATATATGAATCATGGGTTGACCCAGGCCACCTTGCCACAATATTTGTTAGGCGCATTTGTGCATCACATATAATCTGCACATTTATTGAATGGAAATGTTTCCGATTCACATATGCAAATTCGTCTTCAGATGGCGCCTTTATAGCAAGATGTGTGCAGTCGATCGCTCCGATTACATTAGGAAAACTGGCTATCGCCGCAAATTGCGCTTTGATGTTTGGCTGGTCACCTGCATCGTATGGGAACGTTATATACCTGGTAGACAAGCGGATGATGCCGTCCCATACAGGTGGCATTGCACGGCTCAAACACGACTGGCTTATTCCTGAGCGGTCTGCCAGTTCTCTTTGGAAAGAACCGGTTGCTAGGAAACCAAGTGTAGTAAGCACCTGTAAAGGAACGGGTAATGCGTGGCTCCTCACTGTCTCTCTTTCCAAATTCGGACCCAACTCAGCGCAGAGCTCCAAGAGTATAGCCCTTGGAAATCTGAAACGGCTGATGAGCCAGTCATCGTCGTGGGCCAGAAAATCACCGTGGTCCCTAAAAACTTGTTCTCTCCGGATTTGTCCATTGAAAATGTCTTCTAATAAAGCCAAAGCTGCCATTGCTAGACGGGTTGTATCAATTTTCACATCCTTTATATATGTTCTTACTTAATTGCATAATTAATAGAATATTCTAATAAGACTCGTGTGACAATAATATGGCAAATCATTTATCAATTACAAATTATAAGCAATATCTGGCAGGTGCGATAGAACAGTTCGTAGTGTAATGTTTGCCACTTCACTTTATTGCCTCTATGAGTCGCCAACGGACAAACATCACAAAAATGTACGTACGCCAGGCCTGAAGTTTACGTGGAAGAACGCACATTCTTACGTTAATTTCACTGTTAGTACATCTGACCGTGAACGTGAAAGCTGGCGTACGCCGTGTTTTCGTGCGTACGCAAGATTGATACATGAGGCCCCTGGTCATCTGATACAGCACTCCATCACTCTTCTTCTTGGTAAAATAGCCCTTACAGAACTACACATGCAGAGATCATCCGTTCAGCCACACAGAGTCTCACAAAGACACGGCGGTTGGAACCAAAAATCTCCAATTTGGACTCCAGACCAAAGGACAAATTTCCACCGGTCTAATGTCCATTGCCTGTGTTTCTTGGCCCAAGCAGTTGTCTTCTTGTTGTTGTCGTCCTTTAGTGGTGGTTTCTTTGCAGCAATTCGACCATGAAGGCCTGATTCACACAGTCCCCTCTGAACAGTTGATGTTGAGATGTGTGACTTGAACTCTTGTAAAGCATTTATTTGGGTTCCTCTCGGACCGCTAATGGTTCTTCAAGGTTCTTATTTTAGGCCTGTCACAGCTCTGGAACTTTCTTAAATGGGCGCAGGTCCGTAATACCTTTAAGGCAGTCAGGGTTTGGAAACTCCCCACCATATGACTTGGTGGCAGTGACAATGTACTGTGGGAAGTACCGTGTGTAAGCCTTGTGGTTTGCACCCATACACTAAAGCCATGGCAGTGCCAATGTACTGTGACTACCTCATGAAGCTGGTTGAGAGAATGCCAAGAGTGTGCAAAGCCTTTATCAAGGCAAAGGGTGACTAAAGGGTGGCAAATATGAAATATATTTTGATTTGTTTAACACTTTTTTTAGTTACTACATGATTCCATATGTGTTATTTCATAGTTTTGATGTCTTCACTGTTATTCTACAATGTAAAAAATAGTAAAAATAAAGAAAAACCCTTGAATGAGTAGGTGTGTCTAAACTTTTGACTGGTAGTGTATGCACTGCAGCTATGTCTAATCACCTTCCATGGTGAGAGAGACGTCAGAAACATTACACTTCAGAGACACCTCCCACAGATAAGAAAGGTTCCAGCCTGTAATCTGAAACGCATGTTGTCAAGGAGGATTTAAACCTCAAAGACCCAATGAAAAGAAAAAACCTCTGGACCATTTCTATTTTCGTCCTTTTCCAAACAGGCAGTATGTTAGACAGTCCTGTTTGAACAGGTCCCACAGACAAGACCAGCAATAGAACTAAATAAATATAGACAGTTTTGAAAGTTATATATGAATAGAACTTGGCAAAGTATTCAAAAAGCACGCAACTATCATTGTCAGTGTCTTCAGAAAAGTCTAGGAGTGAATTCTGAAAAAAACGTTTTGACTTTCTTGGAAAGTTTGTTGGTGAAAGTTGAAAGGTTTTCGTGTGGGGAGAAGAGAATGGTGGTCATCCCTGGTTGACCCCTCTACTGGCAGTCCAAGAGGTGACCTGTGCCCCTGTCTCATTATATTTAGAATTGTGTTGCAGATGAGTGGCTCCCGCTCTCTCTCCATCTCTCTGTCAAATGCACATGCACTAACACTCCTACAGACACATGCAGACACCTACAAACACACACACAAGCACACACATACACACACACACACACACACACACACACCACTTACATGTACTTTTAATCAATCAGTCAATCTCTCTCTCTCTCGTCAGTGTGCATGCTGGGAGTGAGTTGTGAAGCAGGAGTGATTGTGAGAGCGACTGGAATTATTTTCACTCTATTGGGTTTCGGTGTATATATATATATATATATATATATATATTTATTTTTTTGGATTAGTTTAGTTGTTATAAGGTTATCTTGTCTAACTATCACTAAGCACGTATAGGGGTGATGGGATCGTTGAGGTTGTTTTTCTCGAGGGCACAACCAGCGGATGGGACTGGTTGCAATGGCCCCTCGCGGAGGATTGGATTTGAAAAACTGAGTCGCCGGCATGGAGTAAAGATTCCTGCTGCGGCCGGGTGTTCAGTGGAAGAATGTAGCTTAGCAGTGGGTGCTATCATTGGGTATGATAGCATGAAATCAGCCTCAAGGGTGAATAGCGCTGTAGTGATATTCTTAGATTCCATTGAAAAGGTGACTACGATAGCTGAGAGTGGTGTTGTGTTGGGGGAGACGCAGACGCCGGTATTTCCGCTTATGAATCCGGCGAAGAAAGTTATCCTTTCTAACGTGCCACCATTTGTTAGAGATGAAGTGTTGGAGCGAGAGTTATCTCGTCATGGTCAACTTGTATCTACAATAAAGAAGGTTCTTTTTGGATGCAAATCTCCTTTGCTGAAACATGTCGTGTCTCATAGGAGACAAGTGCATATGATTTTAAAGAAGGACACTGACGAACTGAATTTAGCATTCAGTTTTAAGATTGATTAATTTGATTATTTCTTCTACTCCTCTACTGAATCAATGAAATGCTTTGGCTGTGGAAGAGAGGGGCATTTGGTACGTTATTGTTCCGAGAATGAGCGCGCAGAGCCCGGTAGCAGCTCTAGTGCTGGTGCAGCTAATGCACCACCGCGAAGGGATGAACATGCTAAGGGTGCAGGGGAAGGGAGAAGGTGGGCAGATGTGGTTGGAAAAATAGGAAAGGAAAGCAGTGTGGCTACGTGGGCAATTGTGGTAGATCATAACAAAGAGGGAGGGGAAACAGTCGGTGAGATTGCGACTGCGGTCGCTGAGGTGGTGCTGGAAAATGAAATTGGAGGTCAAGAGGAGATTGAAATAATGGAAAAGGAAGCAGCTGTTTTCAAAGTACCGAGGAGTAAGAGGAAGAATTTAAGGGGTGGTGGAGGGTCTAATTTTAAGAGGAAGGTAGAGATTGATAAATCAGTTGAGGATAAACAGGTTGCAGAGATGGTGGAGTTTTCTTCTGGGGAGGATAGCGAGAGTGAGTCATCTGACGACTCACAACAAAATAGTGAGAGAAATGGGGTGGAAGGGACGTATTGGATTGAGAAGGTACGTCAATTTCTGACTTTGACAAAAGGGAAGAAATATATGCAGGATTATAATGTAACAGATTTCTTTCCTGAAAGTGAATTATTTATTGAATCAGCAAAGTTTCTGATGTAAAAAATAACAGGGGGAGGTTTGACAAGCCCTGAAATTGCTAGACTCAAGAAAGTGGTCACGAGAGTGATACGTGACGTAAATTCTAAAGAAAATGAAAGAGTTTAGTCGCAGCCTTAAACTCTGTAAAGAGACGTGGTTTCTGGGTCTTCCTTAGCCTTAACTCTGTAAAGAGATGTGGTTTCTGTGTCTTCCTCAGTCTTAACTCTGTAAAGAGATGTGGTGGTTTCTGTGTCTTCCTAAGCCTTAACTCTGTAAAGAGATGTGGTTTCTGTGTCTTCCTCAGCCTTAACTCTGTAAAGAGATGTGGTTTCTGGGTCTTCCTCAGCCTTAACTCTGTAAAGAGATGTGGTTTCTGGGTCTTCCTCAGCCTTAACTCTGTAAAGTGATGTGGTTTCTGGGTCTTCCTCAGCCTTAACTCTGTAAAGAGATGTGGTTTCTGGGTCTTCCTTAGCCTTAACTCTGTAAAGAGATGTGGTTTCTGTGTCTCCCTCAGCCTTAACTCTGTAAAGAGATGTGGTGGTTTCTGTGTCTTCCTCAGCCTTAACTCTGTAAAGAGATGTGGTTTCTGTGTCTTCCTAAGCCTTAACTCTGTAAAGAGATGTGGTTTCTGTGTCTTCCTCAGCCTTAACTCTGTAAAGAGATGTGGTTTCTGGGTCTTCCTCAGCCTTAACTCTGTAAAGAGATGTGGTTTCTGGGTCTTCCTCAGCCTTAACTCTGTAAAGTGATGTGGTTTCTGGGTCTTCCTCAGCCTTAACTCTGTAAAGAGATGTGGTTTCTGGGTCTTCCTCAGCCTAAACTATTTAAAGACATGTGGTTTCTGGGTCTTCCTCAGCCTTAACTCTGTAAAGAGACGTGGTTTCTGGG
Organism: Coregonus lavaretus; assembly: GCF_964263955.1. Classification (NCBI taxonomy): domain Eukaryota; kingdom Metazoa; phylum Chordata; class Actinopteri; order Salmoniformes; family Salmonidae; genus Coregonus; species Coregonus lavaretus. The sequence continues at coordinate 56,851,709 of NC_139998.1, forward strand.
TCTTCCTCAGCCTTAACTCTGTAAAGAGATGTGGTTTCTGTGTCTTCCTCAGCCTTAACTCTGTAAAGAGATGTGGTTTTTGGGTCTTCCTCAGCCTTAACTCTGTAAAGAGATGTGGTTTCTGTGTCTTCCTCAGCCTTAACTCTGTAAAGAGATGTGGTTTCTGGGTCTTCCTCAGCCTTAACTCTGTAAAGAGATGTGGTTTCTGGGTCTTTCTCAGCCATAACTCTGTAAAGAGATGTGGTTTCTGGGTCTTCCTCAGCCTTAACTCTTTAAAGAGATGTGGTTTCTGGGTCTTCCTCAGCCTTAACTCTGTAAAGAGAAGTGGTTTCTGGGTCTTCCTCAGCCTTAACTCTGTAAAGAGATGTGGTTTCTGTGTCTTCCTCAGCCTTAACTTTGTAAAGAGATGTGGTTTCTGTGTCTTCCTCAGCCTTAACTCTGTAAAGAGATGTGGTTTATGTGTCTTCCTCAGCCTTAACTATGTAAAGAGATGTGTTTTTTGGGTCTTCCTCAGCCTTAACTCTGTAAAGAGATGTGGTTTCTGTGTCTTCCTCAGCCTTAACTCTGTAAAGAGATGTGGTTTCTGGGTCTTCCTCAGCCTTAACTCTGTAAAGAGATGTGGTTTCTGTGTCTTCCTCAGCCTTAACTCTGTAAAGAGATGTGGTTTTTGGGTCTTCCTCAGCCTTAACTCTGTAAAGAGATGTGGTTTCTGGGACTTCCTCAGCCTTAACTCTGTAAAGAGATGTGGTTTCTGTATCTTCCTCATTCTTAACTCTGTAAAGAGATGTGGTTTCTGTGTCTTCTTCATCCTTAACTCTGTAAAGAGATGTGGTTTCTGGGTCTTCCTCAGCCTTAACTCTGTAAAGAGATGTGGTTTCTGGGTCTTCCTCAGCCTTAACTCTGTAAAGAGATGTGGTTTCTGTATCTTCCTCATTCTTAACTCTGTAAAGAGATGTGGTTTCTGTGTCTTCTTCATCCTTAACTCTGTAAAGAGATGTGGTTTCTGTGTCTTCCTCAGCCTTAACTCTGTAAAGAGATGTGGTTTCTGGGTCTTCCTCAGCCTTAACTCTGTAAAGAGATGTGGTTTCTGGGTCTTCCTCAGCTTTAACTCTGTAAAGAGACGTGGTTTATGTGTCTTCCTCAGCCTTAACTCTGTAAAGAGATGTGGTTTCTGTGTCTTCCTCAGCCTTAACTCTGTAAAGAGATGTGGTTTCTGTGTCTTCCTCAGCCTTAACTCTGTAAAGAGATGTGGTTTCTGTGTCTTCCTCAGCCTTAACTCTGTAAAGAGATGTGGTTTCTGTGTCTTCCTCAGCCTTAACTCTGTAAAGATATGTTGTTTTTGGGTCCTCCTCAGCCTTAACTCTGTATAGAGATGTGGTTTCTGTGTCTTCCTCAGCCTTAACTCTGTAAAGAGATGTGGTTTCTGGGTCTTCCTCAGCCTTAACTCTGTAAAGAGATGTGGTTTCTGTGTCTTCCTCAGCCTTAACTTTGTAAAGAGATGTGGTTTCTGTGTCTTCCTCAGCCTTAACTCTGTAAAGAGATGTGGTTTATGTGTCTTCCTCAGCCTTAACTATGTAAAGAGATGTGTTTTTTGGGTCTTCCTCAGCCTTAACTCTGTAAAGAGATGTGGTTTCTGTGTCTTCCTCAGCCTTAACTCTGTAAAGAGATGTGGTTTCTGGGTCTTCCTCAGCCTTAACTCTGTAAAGAGATGTGGTTTCTGTGTCTTCCTCAGCCTTAACTCTGTAAAGAGATGTGGTTTTTGGGTCTTCCTCAGCCTTAACTCTGTAAAGAGATGTGGTTTCTGGGTCTTCCTCAGCCTTAACTCTGTAAAGAGATGTGGTTTCTGTATCTTCCTCATTCTTAACTCTGTAAAGAGATGTGGTTTCTGTGTCTTCTTCATCCTTAACTCTGTAAAGAGATGTGGTTTCTGGGTCTTCCTCAGCCTTAACTCTGTAAAGAGATGTGGTTTCTGGGTCTTCCTCAGCCTTAACTCTGTAAAGAGATGTGGTTTCTGTATCTTCCTCATTCTTAACTCTGTAAAGAGATGTGGTTTCTGTGTCTTCTTCATCCTTAACTCTGTAAAGAGATGTGGTTTCTGTGTCTTCCTCAGCCTTAACTCTGTAAAGAGATGTGGTTTCTGGGTCTTCCTCAGCCTTAACTCTGTAAAGAGATGTGGTTTCTGGGTCTTCCTCAGCTTTAACTCTGTAAAGAGACGTGGTTTATGTGTCTTCCTCAGCCTTAACTCTGTAAAGAGATGTGGTTTCTGTGTCTTCCTCAGCCTTAACTCTGTAAAGAGATGTGGTTTCTGTGTCTTCCTCAGCCTTAACTCTGTAAAGAGATGTGGTTTCTGTGTCTTCCTCAGCCTTAACTCTGTAAAGAGATGTGGTTTCTGTGTCTTCCTCAGCCTTAACTCTGTAAAGATATGTTGTTTTTGGGTCCTCCTCAGCCTTAACTCTGTATAGAGATGTGGTTTCTGTGTCTTCCTCAGCCTTAACTCTGTAAAGAGATGTGGTTTCTGGGTCTTCCTCAGCCTTAACTCTGTAAAGAGATGTGGTTTATGTGTCTTCCTCAGCCTTAACTCTGTAAAGAGATGTGGTTTCTGTGTCTTCCTCATCTTTAACTCTGTAAAGAGATATGGTTTCTGTGTCTTCTTCAGCCTTAACTCTGTAAAGAGATGTGGTTTCTGTGTCTTCCTCAGCCTTAACTCTTTAGAGAGATGTGGTTTCTGGGTCTTCCTCAGCCTTAACTCTGTAAAGAGATGTGGTTTCTGTGTCTTCCTCAGCCTTAACTCTGTAAAGATATCTGGTTTGTGGGTCTTCCTCAGCCTTAACTCTGTAAAGAGATGTGGTTTCTGGGTCTTCTTCAGCCTTAACTCTGTAAAGAGATGTGGTTTCTGGGTCTTCCTCAGCCTTAACTCTGTAAAGAGATGTGGTTTCTGTATCTTCCTCATTCTTAACTCTGTAAAGAGATGTGGTTTCTGTGTCTTCTTCATCCTTAACTCTGTAAAGAGATGTGGTTTCTGGGTCTTCTTCAGCCTTAACTCTGTAAAGAGATGTGGTTTCTGGGTCTTCCTCAGCCTTAACTCTGTAAAGAGATGTGGTTTCTGTGTCTTCCTCAGCCTTAACTCTGTAAAGAGATGTGGTTTATGTGGCTTCCTCAGCCTTAACTCTGTAAAGAGATGTGGTTTTTGGGTCTTCCTCAGCCTTAACTCTGTAAAGAGATGTGGTTTCTGTGTCTTCCTCAGCCTTAACTCTGTAAAGTGATGTGGTTTCTGGGTCTTCCTCAGCCTTAACTCTGTAAAGAGATGTGGTTTCTGGGTCTTCCTCAGCCTTAACTATTTAAAGAGATGTGGTTTCTGGGTCTTCCTCAGCCTTAACTCTGTAAAGAGACGTGGTTTCTGGGTCTTCCTCAGCCTTAACTCTGTAAAGAGATGTGGTTTCTGTGTCTTCCTCAGCCTTAACTCTGTAAAGAGATGTGGTTTCTGTGTCTTCCTCAGCCTTAACTCTGTAAAGAGATGTGGTTTTGGTGTCTTCCTCAGCCTTAACTCTGTAAAGAGATGTGGTTTCTGGGTCTTCCTCAGCCTTAACTCTGTAAAGAGATGTGGTTTCTGGGTCTTCCTCAGCCTTAACTCTGTAAAGAGATGTGGTTTCTGGGTCTTCCTCAGCCTTAACTCTTTAAAGAGATGTGGTTTCTGGGTCTTCCTCAGCTTTAACTCTGTAAAGAGACGTGGTTTCTGGGTCTTCCTCAGCCTTAACTCTGTAAAGAGATGTGGTTTCTGTGTCTTCCTCAGCCTTAACTCTGTAAAGATATGTGGTTTCTGTGTCTTCCTCAGCCTTAACTCTGTAAAGAGATGTGGTTTCTGTGTCTTCCTCAGCCTTAACTCTGTAAAGAGACGTGGTTTCTGGGTCTTCCTCAGCCTTAACTCTTTAAAGAGATGTGGTTTCTGTGTCTTCCTCAGCCTTAACTCTGTAAAGAGATGTTGTTTTTGGGTCCTCCTCAGCCTTAACTCTGTAAAGAGATGTGGTTTATGGGTCTTCCTCAGCCTTAACTCTGTAAAGAGATGTGGTTTCTGGGTCTTCCTCAGCCTTAACTCTGTAAAGAGATGTGGTTTCTGTGTCTTCCTCAGCCTTAACTCTGTAAAGAGATGTGGTTTCTGGGTCTTCCTCAGCCTTAACTCTGTAAAGAGATGTGGTTTCTTGGTCTTCCTCAGCCTTAACTCTGTAAAGAGACGTGGTTTATGGGTCTTCCTCAGCCTTAACTCTGTAAAGAGATGTGGTTTCTGTGTCTTCCTCAGCCTTAACTCTGTAAAGAGATGTGGTTTCTGTGTCTTCCTCAGCCTTGACTCTGTAAAGAGATGTGGTTCCTGTGTCTTCCTCAGCCTTAACTCTGTAAAGAGATGTGGTTTCTGGGTCTTCCTCAGCCTTAACTCTGTAAAGAGATGTGGTTTCTGTGTCTTCCTCAGCCTTAACTCTGTAAAGAGATGTGGTTTTTGGGTCTTCCTCAGCCTTAACTCTGTAAAGAGATGTGGTTTCTGGGTCTTCCTCAGCCTTAACTCTGTAAAGAGATGTGGTTTCTGTATCTTCCTCATTCTTAACTCTGTAAAGAGATGTGGTTTCTGTGTCTTCTTCATCCTTAACTCTGTAAAGAGATGTGGTTTCTGGGTCTTCCTCAGCCTTAACTCTGTAAAGAGATGTGGTTTCTGGGTCTTCCTCAGCCTTAACTCTGTAAAGAGATGTGGTTTCTGTATCTTCCTCATTCTTAACTCTGTAAAGAGATGTGGTTTCTGTGTCTTCTTCATCCTTAACTCTGTAAAGAGATGTGGTTTCTGTGTCTTCCTCAGCCTTAACTCTGTAAAGAGATGTGGTTTCTGGGTCTTCCTCAGCCTTAACTCTGTAAAGAGATGTGGTTTCTGGGTCTTCCTCAGCTTTAACTCTGTAAAGAGACGTGGTTTATGTGTCTTCCTCAGCCTTAACTCTGTAAAGAGATGTGGTTTCTGTGTCTTCCTCAGCCTTAACTCTGTAAAGAGATGTGGTTTCTGTGTCTTCCTCAGCCTTAACTCTGTAAAGAGATGTGGTTTCTGTGTCTTCCTCAGCCTTAACTCTGTAAAGAGATGTGGTTTCTGTGTCTTCCTCAGCCTTAACTCTGTAAAGATATGTTGTTTTTGGGTCCTCCTCAGCCTTAACTCTGTATAGAGATGTGGTTTCTGTGTCTTCCTCAGCCTTAACTCTGTAAAGAGATGTGGTTTCTGGGTCTTCCTCAGCCTTAACTCTGTAAAGAGATGTGGTTTATGTGTCTTCCTCAGCCTTAACTCTGTAAAGAGATGTGGTTTCTGTGTCTTCCTCATCTTTAACTCTGTAAAGAGATATGGTTTCTGTGTCTTCTTCAGCCTTAACTCTGTAAAGAGATGTGGTTTCTGTGTCTTCCTCAGCCTTAACTCTTTAGAGAGATGTGGTTTCTGGGTCTTCCTCAGCCTTAACTCTGTAAAGAGATGTGGTTTCTGTGTCTTCCTCAGCCTTAACTCTGTAAAGATATCTGGTTTGTGGGTCTTCCTCAGCCTTAACTCTGTAAAGAGATGTGGTTTCTGGGTCTTCCTCAGCCTTAACTCTGTAAAGAGATGTGGTTTCTGGGTCTTCCTCAGCCTTAACTCTGTAAAGAGATGTGGTTTCTGTATCTTCCTCATTCTTAACTCTGTAAAGAGATGTGGTTTCTGTGTCTTCTTCATCCTTAACTCTGTAAAGAGATGTGGTTTCTGGGTCTTCTTCAGCCTTAACTCTGTAAAGAGATGTGGTTTCTGGGTCTTCCTCAGCCTTAACTCTGTAAAGAGATGTGGTTTCTGTGTCTTCCTCAGCCTTAACTCTGTAAAGAGATGTGGTTTATGTGGCTTCCTCAGCCTTAACTCTGTAAAGAGATGTGGTTTTTGGGTCTTCCTCAGCCTTAACTCTGTAAAGAGATGTGGTTTCTGTGTCTTCCTCAGCCTTAACTCTGTAAAGTGATGTGGTTTCTGGGTCTTCCTCAGCCTTAACTCTGTAAAGAGATGTGGTTTCTGGGTCTTCCTCAGCCTTAACTATTTAAAGAGATGTGGTTTCTGGGTCTTCCTCAGCCTTAACTCTGTAAAGAGACGTGGTTTCTGGGTCTTCCTCAGCCTTAACTCTGTAAAGAGATGTGGTTTCTGTGTCTTCCTCAGCCTTAACTCTGTAAAGAGATGTGGTTTCTGTGTCTTCCTCAGCCTTAACTCTGTAAAGAGATGTGGTTTTGGTGTCTTCCTCAGCCTTAACTCTGTAAAGAGATGTGGTTTCTGGGTCTTCCTCAGCCTTAACTCTGTAAAGAGATGTGGTTTCTGGGTCTTCCTCAGCCTTAACTCTGTAAAGAGATGTGGTTTCTGGGTCTTCCTCAGCCTTAACTCTTTAAAGAGATGTGGTTTCTGGGTCTTCCTCAGCTTTAACTCTGTAAAGAGACGTGGTTTCTGGGTCTTCCTCAGCCTTAACTCTGTAAAGAGATGTGGTTTCTGTGTCTTCCTCAGCCTTAACTCTGTAAAGATATGTGGTTTCTGTGTCTTCCTCAGCCTTAACTCTGTAAAGAGATGTGGTTTCTGTGTCTTCCTCAGCCTTAACTCTGTAAAGAGACGTGGTTTCTGGGTCTTCCTCAGCCTTAACTCTTTAAAGAGATGTGGTTTCTGTGTCTTCCTCAGCCTTAACTCTGTAAAGAGATGTTGTTTTTGGGTCCTCCTCAGCCTTAACTCTGTAAAGAGATGTGGTTTATGGGTCTTCCTCAGCCTTAACTCTGTAAAGAGATGTGGTTTCTGGGTCTTCCTCAGCCTTAACTCTGTAAAGAGATGTGGTTTCTGTGTCTTCCTCAGCCTTAACTCTGTAAAGAGATGTGGTTTCTGGGTCTTCCTCAGCCTTAACTCTGTAAAGAGATGTGGTTTCTTGGTCTTCCTCAGCCTTAACTCTGTAAAGAGACGTGGTTTCTGGGTCTTCCTCAGCCTTAACTCTGTAAAGAGATGTGGTTTCTGTGTCTTCCTCAGCCTTAACTCTGTAAAGAGATGTGGTTTCTGTGTCTTCCTCAGCCTTGACTCTGTAAAGAGATGTGGTTTATGTGTCTTCCTCAGCCTTAACTCTGTAAAGAGATGTGGTTTCTGGGTCTTCCTCAGCCTTAACTCTGTAAAGAGATGTGGTTTCTGTGTCTTCCTCAGCCTTAACTCTGTAAAGAGATGTGGTTTCTGTGTCTTCCTCAGCCTTAACTCTGTAAAGAGATGTGGTTTCTGGGTCTTCCTCAGCCTTAACTCTGTAAAGAGATGTGGTTTATGGGTCTTCCTCAGCCTTAACTCTGTAAAGAGATGTGGTTTCTGTGTCTTCCTCAGCCTTAACTCTGTAAAGATATCTGGTTTGTGGGTCTTCCACAGCCTTAACTCTGTAAAGAGATGTGGTTTCTGGGTCTTCCTCAGCCTTAACTCTGTAAAGAGATGTTTTTTCTGTATCTTCCTCATCCTTAACTCTGTAAAGAGATGTGGTTTCTGTGTCTTCTTCATCCTTAACTCTGTAAAGAGATGTGGTTTATGGGTCTTCCTCAGCCTTAACTCTGTGAAGAGATGTGGTTTCTGTGTCTTCCTCATCCTTAACTCTGTAAAGAGATGTGGTTTCTGTGTCTTCTTCAGCCTTAACTCTGTAAAGAGATGTGGTTTCTGTGTCTTCCTCAGCCTTAACTCTGTAAAGAGATGTGGTTTCTGGGTCTTCCTCAGCCTTAACTCTGTAAAGAGATGTGGTTTCTGTGTCTTCCTCAGCCTTAACTCTGTAAAGAGATGTGGTTTTTGAGTCTTCCTCAGCCTTAACTCTGTAAAGAGATGTGGTTTATGTGTCTTCCTCAGCCTTAACTCTGTAAAGAGATGTGGTTTCTGGGTCTTCCTCAGCCTTAACTCTGTAAAGAGATGTGGTTTCTGGGTCTTCCTCAGCCTTAACTCTGTAAAGAGATGTGGTTTCTGGGTCTTCCTCAGCCTTAACTCTGTAAAGAGATGTGGTTTCTGTGTCTTCCTCATCCTTAACTCTGTAAAGAGATGTGGTTTCTGTGTCTTCCTCAGCCTTAACTCTGTAAAGAGATGTGGTTTCTGTGTCTTCCTCAGCCTTAACTCTGTAAAGAGATGTGGTTTATGTGTCTTCCTCAGCCTTAACTCTGTAAAGAGATGTGGTTTCTGGGTCTTCCTCAGCCTTACCTCTGTAAAGAGATGTGGTTTCTGGGTCTTCCTCAGCCTTAACTCTGTAAAGAAATGTGGTTTCTGGGTCTTCCTCAGCCTTAACTCTGTAAAGAGATGTGGTTTCTGTATCTTCCTCATCCTTAACTCTGTAAAGATATGTGGTTTCTGTGTCTTCCTCAGCCTTAACTCTGTAAAGAGATGTGGTTTCTGTGTCTTCCTCATCCTTAACTCTGTAAAGAGATGTGGTTTCTGTGTCTTCCTCATCCTTAACTCTGTAAAGAGATGTGGTTTCTGTGTCTTCCTCATCCTTAACTCTGTAATGAGATGTGGTTTCTGTGTCTTCCTCAGCCTTAACTCTGTAAAGAGATGTGGTTTCTGTGTCTTCCTCAGCCTTAACTCTGTAAAGAGATGTGGTTTCTGGGTCTTCCTCAGCCTTAACTATGTAAAGAGATGTGGTTTCTGTGTCTTCCTCAGCCTTAACTCTGTAAAGAGATGTGGTTTCTGTCTTCCTCTGTATTTTATTTCCATCCATGAGCAGTTTTAAGATTTCTTCTTTAAACGTAAATGGGGTGAGAGACGTTAAAAAAAGAGACATAGTGTATGAGTTAATTAGGGGAAAGGGAAGTGACATGAGTTTTTTACAAGAAACGCATAGTAATATGGAAAATTAAGTTATGTGGCAACAGGAGTGGGGGGAGACAGCAGTGTGTTGTCATAAAAACTCAAAAAGTGGGGGTGTGGCTATCCTGTTCTCAAAAGGGTTTTTACCTTTGTCATGTGAGGTTGAAGAGGTAGTTGAGGGGAGGTTATTAAAAGTTAGAAAACATCACTATGTGTCTCATAAATGTATATGCCCCAGTGGTGGCAGTTGAGAGGGTATGTTTTTTAGAGACATTATCAAATACCATTGAGAAATGTAATTCTGAAGATTATTTTTTTTATTGCTGGGGATTTTAACTGCACAGTCAGTGATTTAGATAGAAATCACAAAGAAACTCATATAGCCTCAAGGACTTTTTAAAAACGCCTCATTGTAAAACATGAACTGTGTGATTTTTTTTTTTTTAGGGGGTAGATCAGCTTTAATATTGCAGATAGATTGTAACTTACATCAATGTAATTGTCTGCATCACTTCCAATCCCCCATATACAGTGGGGAGAACAAGAATTTGATACACTGCCGATATTGCAGGTTTTCCTACTTACAAAGCATGTAGAGGTCTATAATTTTTATCATAGATACACTTCAACTGTGAGAGACGGAATCTAAAAGAGAAAATCACATTGTATGATTTTTAAGTAATTGATTTGCATTTTATTGTAGGACATAAGTATTTGATACATCAGAAAAGCAGAACTTAATATTTGGTACAGAAACCTTTGTTTGCAATTACAGAGATCATACGTTTCCTGTAGGTCTTGACCAGGTTTGCACACACTGCAGCAGGGATTTTGGCCCACTCCTCCATACAGACCTTCTCCAGATCCTTCAGGTTTCGGGGCTGTCGCTGGGAAATACGGACTTTCAGCTCCCTCAAAAAATTTTCTATTGGGTTCAGGTCTGGAGACTGGCTAGGCCACTCCAGGACCTTGAGATGCTTCTTACGGAGCCACTCCTTAGTTGCCCTGGCTGTGTGTTTCGGGTCGTTGTCATGCTTGAAGATCCAGCCACGACCCATCTTCAATGCTCTTACTGAGGGAAGGAGGTTGTTGGCCAAGATCTCGCGAAACATGACCCCATCCATCCTCCCCTCAATACGGTGCAGTCGTCCTGTCCCCTTTGCAGAAAAGCATCCCCAAAGAATGATGTTTCCACCTCCATGCTTCACGTTTGGGATGGTGTTCTTGGGGTTGTACTCATCCTTCTTCTTCCTCCAAACACGGCGAGTGGAGTTTAGACCAAAAAGCTCTATTTTTGTCTCATCAGACCACATGACCTTCTCCCATTCCTCATCTGGATCATCCAGATGGTCATTGGCAAACTTCAGACATGCCTGGACATGCGCTGGCTTGAGCAGGGGGACCTTGCGTGCGCTGCAGGATTTTAATCCTTGACGGCGTAGTGTGTTACTAGTGGTTTTCTTTGAGACTGTGGTCCCAGCTCTCTTCAGGTCATTGACCAGGTCCTGCCGTTTAGTTCTGGGCTGATCCCTCACCTTCCTCATGATCATTGATGCCCCACCAGGTGAGATCTTGCATGGAGCCCCAGACCGAGGGTGATTGACCGTCATCTTGAACTTCTTCCATTTTCTAATAATTGCGCCAACAGTTGTTGCCTTCTCACCAAGCTGCTTGCCTATTGTCCTGCAGCCCATCCCAGCCTTGTGCAGGTCTACAATTGTATCCCTGATGTCCTTACACAGCTCTCTGGTCTTGGCCACTGTGGAGAGGTTGGAGTCTGTTTGATTGAGTGTGTGGACAGGTGTCTTTTATACAGGTAACGAGTTCAAACAGGTGCAGTTAATACAGGTAATGAGTGGAGAACAGGAGGGCTTCTTAAAGAAAAACTAACAGGTCTGTGAGAGCCGGAATTCTTACTGGTTGGTAGGTGATCAAATACTTATGTCATGCAATAAAATGCAAAATAAATACTTAAAAATCATACAATGTGATTTTCTGGATTTTTGTTTTAGATTCCGTCTCTCACAGTTGAAGTGTACCTATGATAAATATTACAGACCTCTACATGCTTTGTAAGTAGGAAAACCTGCAAAATTGGCAGTGTATCAAATACTTGTTCTCCCCACTGTATATACACATACATTTGCATTTCCTTTTTTAAAATATATTTCCCTTTATTACTTTCCAGCCCCACCACCCCTTCCCTACTTGGAGTAAACTAGTGAACAACAATGCTTAGGCCTCTACTTTCAGCTTATACATACTATATACATTTTATGGACACAGTCAATATATGCCATATCTTTCTAACTGTGCTCTTTCACAAAAGTTCTCAACCTATAACCTATATACTTATTATGGACACAGTATGCTTACATTATTAGTTATCTTGTTGTTATTAGTTGTTGTTAGTTGTTATTAGTCCCATCCTTCAACTCCATTCAACACCACCCATCTATCTCTTAACACCATCCATATTGGATTTCTATTTGCCATATATTTTTCAACTGTACTATGATGTTTTACAAAAGTTCTGAACCTTTCTATTCTCATTGTTTCTACAGATTGTAAATTAAAAATAAACATTTTTGCTAAAAGTATTATTATATTATTGATCAATTTACTATGACTTTTCAGATCACCCAGTAATGCTATCTGCAGGGTTAGCTCCAGGTAAATATTGCAATCCTTTAGCCATTCCTGGACCTGTGTCCAAAAACAAGCTACAAATGGACAGTACCAAAACAAATGATCTAATGATTCTGTCTCTTCGCAGCAAAATTTGCAGAGCTGGGAAGGTTGTATCCCCCATATAAATAACATTCTATTGGTAGCAAGAATTTTATATAATAATTTAAATTGAAACATTCTAAGTTTTGTATCCGTCGTCATTTTGCGCATCAGTTCATAAACACTATGCCAGCTATATGGGATTGCTGTCAATCCTTTGGTACTTAAATGAAACTGGTATACACAGTTTTCTGTAACTAATTATGTTCTTTAATGCAAGGCCGACAGACAAGTTCCTTACTTTCTCCCCCTTCCACTTTCCTCTTCCATTTTTGCGGTAATGCTGCCATTAATTGGTTGTAATTTTGGGTAGAGCAGACATTTCCATATGTTTTTGTTAGCTGCATGTGCGACATAACTCCACCAGTCCTACCGATGATATCATTTATGAAGATTATACCTTTTTTAAACAATTGGTCCCATTTTTTATTATTTTGTATATTTGAACTGTGTGATATTTGGCGGAGTCAACATGGAGGCAAGAGACAGTACACCTGGGCCCATGTGAGAGAGAACACAATCTCTATGGCCAGGTTAGATAGGTTTAATTGTTTTGAGCGTCAATCTCAAGTCTGTAAATCAAGAATGATAACCCCAGTGGGATTTTCTGATCATTGTTTAATAACAGAGGTTGTGTTCATTAACCCTGTAAAACCCAAAAGTGCATACTGGCATTTTAATTTTAATGAAATTACTTCAGGAAATGTTTTAGTTTTTTCTGGGAGAGGTGGAGGTCTCAAAAGGCCAGTTTTGTATCCCTTCAACAATTTTGTAATCAATACACGAGGAATGTCACCAAAGACAGATCAATGAAAGCACTAGAGTCTGAAATAGTGGAACTCCTGATGTTGGTTGAGACCACAGGAGATCGAGGCCATACTCAGACCCTCAAGAGGAAGAAAGCTGCATTGGCAGACCTGCTGGGTATCAGAGCACAGGGGGCATTGGTGAGAAGTACGTTTCAGGGAATCTCTGAAATGGATGCCTCATCCACATTTTTCTTTGGTTTAGAGAAAAAGAATGGACATAGAATAATTATTCATTGTCTCAAATCAGCTGTTGGACAGGAGCTCACTAGCCCTAGTGAAATTAGAAAGAGGGCAGGAGTTATATGCTGATCTCTACAAGTGTGAGTACAAAGAGGATAAAACAGTGACACAGCAGTTCCTTGATGGGCTCCCACAGGTGGCTGCAGAAGCTCAGGTTGAGCTAGAGCAACCATTGCCTTTGCAGGAGCTATACACTGTATTAAAAGGCATGGAAAATGGAAGGGCGCCAATCATTGATGGGCTTCCCATAGACTTTTTAAAGTATTTTTGGGCTATGTTGGGAGAGGATTGGCTAGCAGTAGTTAATGATAGTTTGACCGCAGGGTTACTACTGATAAGCTGCAGAAGGGCTGTCCTCACCCTACTACCAAAAAAGGGTGATCCTAGGGAGGTGAAGAACTGGAGGCCAGTGGCTTTTTTGTGCACTGATTATAAGATCCTGTCAAAGGCTTTGTCCAACAGGCTGAGGGAGGTGATGGGGCAAATCATACGGACCAGTCCTACTGTGTTCCTGGCAGGCAGATAGGGGATAACATTTCTCTGATTCATGATTTTTGGACGTCTCTAGGGCTATTGGGTTGGATGCTGGTCTAATTTCAATTGATCGGGAAAAGGCATTTGACCGAGTTGAACATCAATACTTATGGCACACTTTTGAGGCGTTTGGTTTCAGCTCTGGTTTTATTGCCATGATAAGGGTGATATATGGTGACATTGAAAGTGTATTGAAAGTTAACGGTGGTTTTTAGTGCTCCTTTTAAAGTGTGTAGAGGTATTAGGCAGGGATGTTCTTTGTCAGGAATGTTATATGCCATTGCTATAGAGCCACTACTGAATAGCATTAGAAGTCACATTGAAGGGGTGTACCTTTCAGAGGATATTCCTTCTATTCATCTCTCAGCCTATGCTGATGATGTAGTTATTATAGTGAAAAATCAAGCGGAGGTGGATAGTTTGAGTCTAATGGTTGCTCGTTTTAGGGGCATATCCTCTGCAAAGGTAAATTGGGAAAAAAATTGTGCTTTACAGATTGCAGAATGGTCTGGAGGGATCATGGCTTTGCCAGGGGGGCTGGAATGGTGTATGGGAGGTTTTAAGTATATTGGAGTGTACCTAAGAGATGAGGGGACAATGGAAAAAATGTGGAATGGGGTGGTTGAAATGGTGGAAGGGAGGATGAGGAGATGACATTGGTTGTTATCTTGCATGTCATATAGGGGGTGCACTATTATAGTTAACAATGTGGTTGCCTCTGCATTGTGGCATCGGCTGTCAGTTTTAGAGCCACCATCTGGCCTTCTGGCTAAGATCCAGGTGATTATTGTAGATTTATTTTGGGATGAATATCATTGGGTTTCACAAAGTGTTTTGTATTTGTCAAAAGAGGAGGGGGGACAAGGTCTTGTACATCTTGCTAGTAAGGCTGCTGCTTTCCGGTTTCAGTTTATTCAAAGGTTGCTTTATGGACCAGAAAATGTGGTTTGGAGAGGGGTGGCAGGTCTTGGATTACAGCAGGTTGGGGGATTAGGTTTAAAGAAGGCTGTATTTTTGGTTGATAGTAGCCAGATTTCTAGGGAGGGAGTACCTCCGTTTTACAGAGGCCTTCTAAGGGTGTGGAGTATAATGAAGGTGTCCAGACGCACTTCAGCGGAGTCAGTGCATTGGCTGTTGGAGGAACCTCTGGTGTATGGGGCAAGACTAGATTGTACAACTGCAGCTGTTCCACATTTCTCCAAGATTCTGATGAAGGGCAAAATCATCACCTTAAAGCAGTTAATGGCCATGGCTGGGCCCACCTTAATGGATGGAAGACGGGTGGCTGAACATTTGGGGGTGAGGTCGGAAAGGATTGTCGGACAACTGCTGGGAAGCTGCAGGAAGGCTCTGTCAGCAGAAGAGTGGGGTATGCTTAATAGTCACAAGAAGAAGGTACAAGATGAAAACGTCTCATTTCCAAGACTAGGGATTACACCCAATATCCCAGAGTCAGAAAGAAAGGCGTTATTACTGGATTTGAGAGGGTTGGAAGAGGTGGATTTGGATGAGGTGAATGGGAAAGACTTGTATAGGGGGTGTGTCAAGGTGTTGAATAAAGATAGATTGAAAAATAGAAAAGACACTACATGGAGGGTAAAATTGGGCATTGATGACGAGGTAAAGCCAGCGTGGAGAGCACTGTACAAGCCTCCGTTACAAAAGGGTACTGGTGATACGCAATGGAGGGTTTTGCATGGCATCATTGCAGTTAATGCCTTTGTATCTGTTATTAACTCAGATGTTGGAGATGGATGTCCTTTTTGTAATATAAGAGAAAAAAAATTTCACTGTTTTATGGAGTGTGAGAGGATAAAGCCTTTTTTGGAAAGTCTTTGTTTAAAGCTGTAGGGGAGATTTTCAATAACACTGTTTTTATTTTGAGGTTTCATTATAGTAAGCAAGAGAAAATAAAATGTCAACTGTTACATTTTATTTTGGGCAAGCTAAGATGTCAATTTTTCTGAGTAGGAAACATAAGATAGAAACGGGATATGGGCAGGATGTAAGATGTGTTTTTCAAGGATTAGTGAAAGCGAGAATAAAAGTGGATTTTGAGTTCTTCTCGGCTGTAAAAGATCTCCCATTGTTTGAGGAGAAGTGGGCTACGAAGGAGCGGTTTGTTTTGTGGAGGAGGGGAAACTATTTTTTGTTGATGAAATGAGTTGAATGTATATATATGCTTTTTTGTATTTTTATTTAATTTATTTTTATGTTTACATGTTTTATTAAGGAATGACATTTGTTGTTTCATTTCTGAAAAGGCAGTGTGCCATTATTTGTGTTAACACTTGAGAATAAAATAAAGGTTTTATAAAAACTCAAACTCTCTCTCCCTCTCCCTCTCCCTCTCCATCTCCATCTCTCTCTCTCTCTCTCTCTCTCTCTCTCTGTCTCTCTCTCTCTCTCCCTCTCCCTCTCCCTCTCTCTCCCCTCCCCCCACCTCCTCTCTCTCTCTCTCTCTCTCTCTCTCTCTCTCTCTCTCTCTCTCTCTCTCTTCTCTCTCTCTCTCTCGCTCTCTCCTTCTCTCAATTGAAGGGGCTTTATTGGAATGGGAAACATATGTTAACATTGCCAAAGCAAGTGAAGTAGATAATAAAAGTGAAATAAACAATACATATTAACAGTAGACATTACACTCAAAAGAATAAAGACATTTCAAATGTCATAATATGTGCAAATAGTTCAAGTACAAAAGGGAAAATAAATAAACATAAATACGGGTTGTATTTGAAATTGTGTTTATTCTTCACTGGTTGCCCTTTTCTTGTGGCAACAGGTCACAAATCTTGCTGCTGTGATTCCACACTGTGGTATTTCACCTAATAGATATGTGAGTTTATTCAAATTGGGTTTGTTTTCAAATTCGTTGTGGGACTGTGTAATCTGAAGGAAATATGTGTCTCTAATATGGCCATATATTTGGCAGGAGGTTAGGAAGTGCAGCTCAGTTTCCACCTCATTTTGTGGGCAGTGTGCACATAGCCTGTCTTCTCCTGAGAGCCAGGTCTGCCTACAGCGGGCTTTCTCAATAGCAAGGCTATGCTCACTGAGTCTTTAAAGTTTGGGTCAGTCACAGTGGTCAGGTATTCTGCCATTGTGTACTCTCTGTTTAGTGCCAAATAGCATTCTAGTTTATTCTGTTTTTTTGTTAATTCTTTCCAATGTGTAAAGTAATTCTCTTTTTGTTTTCTCATGATTTGGTTGGGTCTAATTGTGTTGCTGTCCTGGGGCTCTGTGAGGTCTGTTTGTGTTTGTGAACAGAGCCCCAGGACCAGCTTGCTTAGGGGACTCTTCTCCAGGCTCATCTCTCTGTCGGTGATGGCTCTCTCTGTCTCTCTCTCTCTCTCTCTCTCTCTCTCTCTCTCTCTCTCTCTCTCTCTCTCTCTCTCTCTCTCTCTCCTCTCTCTCTCTCTCTCTCTCTCTCTCTCTCTCTCTCTCTCTCTCTCTCTCTCTCTCTCTCTCTCTATCTCTATCTCTTTTATTGACAGGTACATACAGAGAGACTAAACGTCTGCTTGATCTCCCTCTCTCACACTCACATTCCCCTGTGAGAAGCTTTCGGACTAACAAGACATTTAAGGGGAAGGGAAACACCAGCTGTAAACTTTCTCAATATAGTTAGGGAAGCCTTTGAGCAAAAAAAAAAAAAGAATAAATCTGGTCAAGACGTGTCTATCTTCCAGAGGTCAGGCTCTGCCAGAGTAATACATTTGTCTTTCTTCCAGAGGTCAGACTGCCAGAGTAATACATTTGTCTTTCTTCCAGAGGTCAGGCTATGCCAGGGTAATAGATGTGTCATTCTTCCAGAGGTCAGGCTCTGCCAGGGTAACAGCTTGTTGGAGAATGCTGAGGCGTTGTTGGAAATGTTGCTCATGACCTCTAATTTAAAGTGTTATTGCTAATGCGTCTTGTCACTAAAAGGGAGAATTTCCACTGTTCCTGACAGTATCTGTATCAAACGCTAGTTATTAATAACCACAAGTCGAATAAATAACATCTGTTCTTGTGTCCTAGAGCTTCTTTGGACCCAAACATTCCAAATGCCCTAAAAACACAAGCATAATAAAGAGACCACATTTTCGTCAAAATGAATTTATTTCAGTTTCGGTTGGGATTTATTGTGAACTACCCCCTTTTCACCTCATGTCAGTTGGTTTGCCGTAGATTTCCATCATGATAACAGCTCCCATAAATCTGTCCAGCAAACCCTTGGAGAGCAGCCTACCGTGTTGATTTCCAGTATGTGTGGGTCTGTTTCTTTAAAGGCACTAATAAAACACTGCCCTGGTCCCTCTCCTCTCGCTCCCATATGGGCCATCAGTGAAACCATTCCCTGGCTCCTCTCCTCTCGCTCCCATATGGGCCATCAGTGAAACCATTCCCTGGCTCCTCTCCTCTCGCTCCCATATGGGCCATCAGTGAAACCATTCCCTGGCCAGTCCCCTCTCTCTCCCATATCAGTGAAACCATTCCCTGGCTCCTCTCCACTCTCTCCCATATCAGTGAAACCATTCCCTGGCTCCTCTCCACTCTCTCCCATATCAGTGAAACCATTCCCTGGCTCCTCTCCTCTCTCTCCCATACCAGTGAAACCATTCCCTGGCTCCTCTCCTCTCTCCCATATCAGTGAAACCATTCCCTGGCTCCTCTCCTCTCTCTCCCATATCAGTGAAACCATTCCCTGGCCCCTCTGCACTCTCTCCCATATCAGTGAAACCATTCCCTGGCTCCTCTCCACTCTCTCCCATATCAGTGAAACCATTCCCTGGCCCTTGTTGATATATCCACTCATTAAATGAGTGGTATTGATTTGCTGCCCTTGTTCAGCGGTGTAGAGAGGCATTGAAGGGGGATGTGAACAAGTTTCAGCACCTTAGCAGGCTCGGTTTGTCTACTTGCCTGCAGGCCTATCCCAGGCCCTGCTATGATAATGGGTCTGCATCCCAAATGGCACCCTATTCCCTATATAGCACAATATGACCAGGGTCCATAAGGCTCTTGTAGTAGTGCACTATGTCTGGAATAGGGTGCCATTTGTGACGCAGCAGATGTCTCAGGCACTGCTTAGATTGATCCTCTCTTCCACTTTAAACTGTTGGACTGTTGTGTTTTGGGGAGTCTTGGGGTTCTAAAGACTTATTTATACCTGGTGCTAACGGGCATTATGTGTCCTGATCTCGTACACACTCTGACTGTGTCCACATTGTAGCCGTTACATCTACACAAGGCTGTAAAATGTGTCTCTTATCCGTCCACCGTGTCCGCATTGTGACCACATATGCTGGTTCCTCCATACAAGCACATTTTTTGACAGATATTCTTTCAAAAATAATAGTTATTTATTTATTTATTTTAAGACACGTATTGATGCCATAAGTCAGTAGCGTCACCTGTCAATGATTTTAGAGGGTGGGATAATTATGATTTCAATTGGTTTCACTGTCTAGATCCGTCTACACTTGTAAGATCCAGACACAATGTGTGTTTGACTACCTCTGGAGGTGGTCAGGAAGATCTGATCACACAGGGTCCCCCGTAGCTCAGTTGGTAGAGCATGGCGCTTGCAACGCCAGGGTTGTGGGTTCGTTTCCCACGGGGGGGCAGTATGAAAATGTATGCACTCACTAACTGTATGTCGCTCTGGATAAGAGCGTCTGCTAAATTACTAAAATGTAAATATGTAAAAGATACCAATGCACCTTTTACAAACGTGAGCAAGATCAAGACAAAGGACGCCTGCTAGAACCAGGTATAAACAGGGCTTAACAATTTAGAACCAGGTATAAACAGGGCTTAAGATGCTAGAACCAGGTATAAACAGGGCTTAACATGCTAGAACCAGGTATAAACAGGGCTTAAGAGCCAGGTTCTGAAAGGGACTGTTTAACCTCCACCTAGGAACAAAGGAAACCAGAACTCTATCTAGGAACAAGGGAAACCATGAACTCTATCTAGGAACAAGGGAAACCATGAACTCTATCTAGGAACAAGGGAAACCATGGGCATGGACGTTACTGGTATTTTATCACCAGATGTTCTATTCAAAATCAAATAATGTATTCACGTCCATAGTATAATCCTTTTAATTTTCAACGGGCATTGTAATACAATATCATAACATATTATGAAATTGGACGTCTTTCCATTTGGAGACAATTCCAGAGGAAGACGTAATAATGAAACCCAACTGAAGACATTCATCAGAAATAAAAAAGAAATCCCTGAGAAAAAGAGGAATTGATTTGACGTGTCACTTGACTGGGGTGATCTAGGTAAAGGAGGGAGAGGAGTAGAGCGGCAGAGTGGGTTTCCAGGGAAGAACAAGGAGGGTCTTGATCACCAGCAAATGAGCAGCGGACAAGAAGGAAGAAGCAGCACTGGATCGTTTGCAAATACTAAAGGTCCCAGTTCGTAAAAGGAGGATGAGGAGAGTGGTGGGGGGGGGGGGGGGGGGGCGCAATTAAGGCTCTTACTAAAAGAAAATCTACTCCAATGCACCTCGCCAATAACACTCCCCTCCCCACACCCACCCGTACACCCACTCACAACCCCCCCCCCCCACCCACCCATAAACGCACACACAACCCTCTCTGCCCTCTTCACACACAACTCCCCTGTTGCAATCCTTCACTCTTCCTGAGAACTTCCTTTTTAAAAAACATGTCAGTCATCCCAAAGTTAAGGGCGTCCACTTCACAAAGGGGCACTTGGGGTAACTGGTCATAGGTTAACTGCTGCACTCTGAGCTGAAAGGACCTTTGATGACAAGTCTTCCTTGGGCGGCAGGTAGCTTAGTGGGTAAGAGCGTTGTGCCAGTAACCGAAAGGTCGCTGGTTCTAATCCCCGAGCCGACTAGGTGAAAAATCTGTCGATGTGCCCTTGAGCAAGGCACTTAACCCTAATTGCTCCTGTAAGTCGCTCTGGATAAGAGCGTCTGCTAAATGACCAAAAAAAAAATAATAAAAAAAAACAAAAAAAAAAAACAAAAAAAAACATTAAAAAAAAAAAAAAAGTCTGGTTGCTGGTGGACAGAGTGATGGGGGGGGGGGTCAAACAGTCCCTTGCAAAGCTACGGTCCTTCTATCACGTTAACTGTAGGAATAACACTCAATTTGTCAACCGGGCGAAGAGGGGTGAACCGACCGGCCTAAGGCACCGGAGCACACACTCTGAGTGGGAGACTGACGTGGCCTGAGTGGGAGACAGGAGTGGGAGATAGTGCTGTTGATTTGAAAGATTCCTGGGAGGAGTGTAGTAAATAAAACAACAACAGCCCTTAAGAAAGAGGTATTGTGACATCACTGGGAAAGAAAGAGGTATTGTGACATCACTGGGAAAGAAAGAGGTATTGTGACATCACTGGGAAAGAAAGAGGTATTGTGACATCACTGGGAAAGAAAGAGGTATTGTGACATCACTGGGAAAGAAGAGGTATTGTGACTTCACTGGGAAAGAAAGAGGTATTGTGACATCACTGGGAAAGAAAGAGGTATTGTGACATCACTGGGATCACCTAGTTTAGTAGATAAAATAATAACTCTGTTGTTTCTCCTTTGGCGCCTATCTATACCTTGTTTGCGTCCCAAATGGCACCCTATTCCCTATGTGGTGATCTACAGGTCAACAGGGCACATAGGGCCAATTTGGGATGTAGCCTTTGAGGGAGTTACCCATACTTCTATATGGATTCCATCCAACCTCCCCTCCCTCAGAATCTTGCATTAGAGCTAACAGGATTAGCTGATAGGGCTAATCAATAGCCCTGTCTGTCCTCAATAAAATGATTGAACGGGTAACGTTGTTATGGATGGGCCCTTTGCAGACAGCCGTAACTGTGAGATACGTCCCACCATTATGCTTCTGACCTCATTGTGACTGTGAGACATTAGTCATATGAGAGCGCAAGAGGAGGCCTGTGGGGAGAGGGTGGGGGAGGGGAGGGAGGGGACCTGTGGGGAGAGGGTGGGGGAGGGGAGGGAGGGGACCTGTGGGGAGAGGGTGGGGGAGGGAGGGGAGTGAGGGAGGGGACCTGTGGGGAGAGGGAGAGGGCGGGAGGGGACCTGTGGGGAGAGGGAAAGGGTGGGGAGGGAGGGAGAAGGGGGGGGACCTGTGGGGAGAGGGTGAGGGAGGGGAGGGAGGGAAGGGAGGGAGGGGACCTGTGGGGAGAGGGAGAGGGCGGGTAGGGACCTGTGGGGAGAGGGTGAGGGAGGGGTAGGAGGGAGGGAGGGAGGGAGGGAGGGAGGGAGGGAGGGAGGGAGGGAGGGAGGGAGGGGACCTGTGGGGAGAGGGTGAGGGCGGGAGGGAGGGGTCGACGTAGGGAATGGAGGTCTGTTGAATAATCATCAATAACCCCGACTTCACTTCATACATTTGTGTGTGTGTGTATGTGTATGCGTGTGTGTGTGTTTGTGTGTGTGTGTATGTGTATGTGTGTGTGTGTGTGTGTGTTTGTGTTTGTGTGTGTGTGTGTGTTTGTGTGTGTGTGTGTGTGTGTATTCCAGTGTGTGTATGTACTATGTATATGTGTGTGTCTGGAGTGAAATGTGTGATCTGTGGTCATTGTCCAGGCCCCTTGCGCGCGAAAGAGGCTGAAACATCTGTTATTCCCAGCCTCATTAAGCCCCTATGCCAGGTCTGAACAGACAGACAGACAGATATTAGAATGGCCTTACTGAAGAGCTCAGTGACTTTCAATGTGGCATCGTCATAGGATGCCACCTTTCCAACAAGTCAGTTCATTAAATTTCTACCCTGCTAGAGCTGCCCCGGTCAACTGTAAGTGCTGTTATTGAGAAGTGGAAACATCTAGGAGCAAAGACGGCTCAGCCGTGAAGTGGTAGGTCACACAAACTCACCGAACAGGACCGGTGAGTGATGAAACACATAGAGGGTAAAAATGGTCTGTCCTCGGTTGCAGCACTCACTACCGTGTTCCAAATTGCCTCTGGAAGCAATGTCAGCAGAAGAGCTGTTCATCGGGAGCTTCATGAAATGGGTTTCCATGACCGAGCAGCCACGCACAAGCCTAAGATCACCATGCGCAATGCCAAGCGTCGGCTGGAGTGGTGTAAAGATCACCGCCATTGGACTCTGGAGCAGTGGAAACGCGTTCTCTGGAGTGATGAATCACGCTTCACCATCTGGCAGTCCAACGGACAAATCTGGGTTTGGAGGATTCCAAGAGAACGCTACCTGCCCGATTGCATAGTGCCAACTGTAAAGTTTGGTGGAGGAGGAATAATGGTCTGGGGCTGTTTTTCATGATTCGGGCTAGGCCCCTTAGTTCCAGTGAAGGGAAATCTTAATGCTACAGCATACAATGACATTCTAGACGATTCTGTGCTTCTAACTTTGTTGCAACAGTTTGTGGAAGTCCATTTCCTGTTTCAGCATGACAATGCCCCCGTGCACAAAGCGAGGTCCTTACAGAAATGGTTTGTCGAGATCAGTGTAGAGGAACTTGACATGGCCTGCACAGAGCCCTGACCTCAACCCCATCGAACACCTTTGGGATGAATTGGAACGCCGACTGCGAGCCAGGCCTAATCGCCCCAAAATCAGTGCCCAACCTCACTAATGCTCTTGTGGCTGAATGGAAGCAAGTCCCCCCACAGCAATGTTCCAACATCTAGTGGAAAAGCCTTCCCAGAAGAGTGGAGGCTGTTATAGCAGCAAAAGAAGGGAACCAACTCCATATCAACGAGATGTTCGACAAGCAGGGGTCCACATCCTGTAGGTCATGTAGTGTATGCAGGGTACCAAGCCGATGTGCAGGGATATGAGGTGATTGAGGTAGATACTGTATTGCTCATTTAACTAGGAATAAAGTGACTAGGCAGCAGAATAGATAATAAACAGTAGCAGCAGCGTATGTGATGTGTCAAAAAGAGGTTTAGTGCAAAAAAAAGGGGTCAGTGCAGATAGTCTGGGTAGCTATTTGGTTAACTATTTAACTAACTATTTATCAGTCTTATGGCTTGGGGTTTAGAAGCTGTTCAGGTTCTTTTTTCTACCACACTTAAAGTAACAGTTTCTGCACCGTATCACACTGCCTGAAGAATACAGGTGTTTGAATGGCTTACGCAAATACTACATGCAAGTATTGCATCTTCCTAGCCCGTGCAATCATTTATTAATGTTTTTAATTGTTTTATTTCACCTTTATTTAACCGGGTAAGCCGGTTGAGAACAAGTTCTCATTTACAACTGCGACCTGGCCAAGATAAAGCAAAGCAGCGCGATAAAGTACATGGTCCTCTGTAGCTCAGCTGGTAGAGCATGGTGCTTGTAATGCCAAGCTAGTGGGATCGATCCCCGGGACCACCCATACACAAAAATGTACGCACGCATGACTGTAAGTTGCTTTGGATAAAAGCGTCTGCTAAATGGCATATTATTTCTTATTAACACAGTGTTACATATGGGGTAAAAACAAAACATAAATTCAAAAATACAACAGAAAATATAAAATATATATACAGTGTGTGCAAATGTAGCAGGTTATGGAGGTAAGGCAATAAATAGGCCATAGTGCAAAATAATTACAATTAGTATTAACACTGGAATGATAGATGTGCAAGAGATGATGTGCAAATAGAGATACTGGGGTGCAAATGAGCAAAGAAAAATAACAATATGGGGATGAGTTAGTTGGGTGGGCTAATTACAGGTGCAGTGACCGGTAAGCTGCTCTGACAACTGATGCTTAAAGTTAGTGAGGGAGATAAGAGTCTACAGCTTCAGAGATTTTTGCAGTTCGTTCCAGTCATTGGCAGCAGAGAACTGGAAGGAATGGCGGCCAAAGGAGGTGTTGGCTTTGGGGATGACCAGTGAGATATACCTGCTGGAGCGCATACTACGGGTGGGTGTTGCTATGGTGACCAATGAGCTAAGATAAGGCGGGGATTTGCCCAGCAGTGATGGCCTGGAGCCAGGGGTTTGGCAATGAATATGTAGTGAGGACCAGCCAACAAGAGCGTACAGGTCACAGTGGTGGGTAATATATGGGGCTTTGGAGACAAAATAACAATAACTTGGGGCAATGTAAAATTAGAGTTAATAGGTGTACATAGTGGGTATAGTGGATATAGTGGATATAGTTGGTACATAGTGGATACAGTGGATATAGTGGATATAGTGGATATAGTGGATATAGTGGATATAGTTGGTACATAGTGGGTATAGTGGATATAGTGGATATAGTGGATATAGTGGATATAGTGGATATAGTTGGTACATAGTGGATATAGTGGATATAGTGGATATAGTGGATATAGTGGATATAGTGGATATAGTGGGTATAGTGGATATAGTGGATATAGTGGGTATAGTGGATATAGTGGATATAGTGGAGATAGTGGATATAGTGGGTAAAGTGGATATACTGGATATAGTGAATATAGTGGGTATAGTGGATATAGTGGATATAGTGGGTATAGTGGATATAGTGGATATAGTGGGTATAGTGGATATAGTGGGTATAGTGGATATAGTGGATATAGTGGGTATAGTGGGTATAGTGGATATAGTGGGTATAGTGGATATAGTGGGTTAATTGGGTATAGTGGGTATAGTGGATATAGTGGATATAGTGGATATAGTGGGTATAGTGGGTATAGTGGTTATAGTGGGTATATCGGATATAGTGGGTTAATTGGGTATAGTGGGTATAGTGGGTATAGTGGATATAGTGGGTATAGTGGGTATAGTGGGTATAGTGGATATAGTGGGTATAGTGGATATAGTGGGTATAGTGGGTATAGTGGGTATAGTGGGTATAGTGGGTATAGTGGGTATAGTGGGTATAGTGGGTATAGTGGATATAGTGGATATAGTGGGTATAGTGGATATAGTGGACATAGTGGATATAGTGGATATAGTGGATATAGTGGGTATAGTGGATATAGTGGGTATAGTGGATATAGTGGATATAGTGGGTATAGTGGATATAGTGGGTATAGTGGATATAGTGGATATAGTGGGTAAAGTGGATATAGTGGGTATAGTGGGAATAGTGGGTATAGTGGATATAGTGGGTATAGTGGATATAGTGGGTAGAGTGCACTAGTCTAAGACTATACAGTTGAAGTCGGAAGTTTACATACACCTTAGCCAAATACATTTAAACTCAGTTTTTCATAATTCCTGACATTTCATCCAAGTAAAAATTCCCTATCTTAGGTCAGTTAGGATCACCTCTTTATGTTAAGAATGTGAAATGTCAGAATAATAGTAGAGAGAATGATTTATTTCAGCTTTTATATCTTTCATCACATTCCCAGTGGGTCATTAGTTTACATACACTCAATTAGTATTTGGTAGCATTGCCTTTAACTTGTTTAACTTGGGTCAAACGTTTCGGGTAGCCTTCCACAAGCTTCCCAAAATTACTCTTGACAGAGCTGGTGTAACTAAGTCAGATTTGTAGGCCTCCTTGCTCGCACACGCTTTTTCAGTTCTGCCCACACATTTTCTATAGCATTGAGGTCAGGGCTTTGTGATGGCCACTCCAATACCTTGACTTTGTTGTCCTTAAGTTATTTTGCCACAACTTTTGAAGTATGCTTGGGGTCATTGTCCATTTGGAAGACCCATTTGCGACCAAGCTTTAACTTCATGACTGATGTCTTGAGATGTTGCTTCAATATATCCACATACTTTTCCTTCCTCATGATGCCATCTATTGTGTGAAGTGCACCAGTCCCTCCTGCAGCAAATCACCCCCACAGCATGATGCTGCCACCCCAGTGCTTCACGGTTGGGATGTTGTTCTTTGGCTTGCAAGCGTCACCCTTTTTCCTCCAAACATAACGATGGTCATTATGGCCAAACAATTACATTTTGTTTCATCAGACGAGAGGACATTTCTCCAAAAAGTACGATCTTTGTCCCCATGTGCAGTTGCAAACCGTAGTCCGTCTTTTTTATGATGTCAAGCAAATAGGCACTGCGTTTGAAGGTAGGCCTTGAAATACATCCACAGGTACACCTCCAATTGACTCAATTGATGTTAATTAGCCTATCAGAAGCTTCTAAAGCCATGACATCATTTTCTGGAATTTTCCAAGCTGTTTAAAGGCACAGTCAACTTATTTTATGTAAACTTCTGACCGACTGGAATTGTGATACAGTGAATAATAAGTGAAATAATCTGTCTGTAAACAATTTTTGGAAAGATTGCTTGTGTCATGCACAAAGTAGATGTCCTAACCGACTTGGCAAAACTATAGTTTGTTAACAAGAAATTTGTGGAGTGGTTGAAAAACGAGTTTTAATGACTCCAACCTAAGTGTATGTAAACTTCTGACTTCAACTGTGGATAACGGACCTGTGTTCAAATACAAATCACTCTTAATGCTTTATCTGTGGTTGATTGAGCTTGCCTGGTTTAAGGGACCAATAAAATAGCGCCAAAACAGTAAAACCCACTCATCTGCCACTCCAGGCAGGCTAAAGCAAATAATAACATACTTTGAAAGATCTCAAATAGTTTTCAACCTAGGTTTGATAGGAGGAAGGAAAGTAGTACATAGCATGGAGGGTGGAGGGGACTGAAGTCTACATTCCAGTGCGCTCCATTACAGCGAGGAACGAGAGATTAGCCTGTGTGTCTGTTTCTGCCCACCTGCTGCTAATCAGGATGTCAGGTGCACTTAGGGAATGGCAGGGGTCTGTGTGGCCTCCGGCTGAGGCGTTTCCATGGCGGCTGTCTCTCCGTGACAATGGGGTGAATTAGCCTCCAACGGATGTCATGATGTCTAACAGGCATGAACGTCAACAGAGGCAGCCATACAGACACGTTTGTGTGTGTGTGTGTCTTCTGTGTGTGTTCTCTGTGTGTGTGCATTATGTGTGTGTGTGTGTGTGTGTGTGTGTGTGTGTGTGTGCGTTGTGTGTGTCTGTGCATTCTATGTGTTGCTACACGAGTACAACATTATTTAATTTGCTTATTATCAAATGTGTGCATTGCGTCAAGACACGTGGGGGCATGTCAGTGGATCAGTCCTGATGGTTTTCCTTGAAGGAAAAGAGGGTAAATGCTCACTATGGGATTGATTTGTCAATTCACCCAGAACAGATGGATAATGTTTTGACAATAAGACACACACACACACACACACACACATACAGATATACCGTACACTGTTGATGGGAAAAGTGAGGTATATTATCTACATTAAGCAATTTTGCTGTGACCTGTAATGTGCCCTTTCTGCATTAAACAGCATCATCATCTCATCTGTAATCACTAATCTGCCGTTTCTATGGTCTAACAGTGAATCTGCCAGGGTACAAACATCATCATCTCATCTGTAATCACTAATCTGCCGTTTCTATGACCTAACAGTGAATCTGCCAGGGTACAAACATCATCATCTCATCTGTAATCACTAATCTGCCGTTTCTATGACCTAACAGTGAATCTGCCAGGGTACAAACATCATCATCTCATCTGTAATCACCAATCTGCCGTTTGTATGACCTAACAGTGAATCTGCCAGGGTACAAACAAACAAATGAATTAAGTATAACATCAATCAATCCGGTTCTTTATCTATTTGTAATGGTTTCAAACGAGGAGACAGGAAAGAGAGACGGAGGATTAGCAAAAAAAAAATACCTTGGAACATAAAAAAAGTTATATTATATTATATTATATATTATAGCAAAACAACAATGGCTCTGGAGAAAATTAAACCATAGAGGATCAAATCAAATCAAATGTTAGTCTACACCTGCTATTTACCAAACATGTGTACAATAACACTGAAATGCTTACTGACGGGCCCTTCACAACAATACAGAGAAAACAATAGAAAAATTATAGAAAAATAACAACACGAGGAATAAATACACAATGAGTAACGATAACTTGGTTATACACGGGGTAACAGTGGCTATATACACGGGGTACCAGTGGCTATATACACAGGGTATCAGTGGCTATATACATGGGGTACCAGTGGCTATATACACGGGATACCAGTGGCTATATACACTGGGTAACAGTGGCTATATACATGGGGTACCAGTGGCTATATACACGGGATACCAGTGGCTATATACATGGGGTACCAGTGGCTATATACACGGGGTACCAGTGGCTATATACACGGGGTACCAGTGGCTATATACACGGGGTACCAGTGGCTATATACATGGGGTACCAGTGGCTATATACATGGGGTACCAGTGGCTATATACATGGGGTACCAGTGGCTATATACACAGGGTACCAGTGGGTATATACACGGGGTACCAGTGGCTATATACATGGGGTACCAGTGGCTATATACACGGGGTACCGGTGGCTATATACATGGGGTACCAGTGGCTATATACACAGGGTACCAGTGGGTATATACACGGGGTACCAGTGGCTATATACATGGGGTACCAGTGACTATATACACGGGGTACCAGTGGCTATATACACGGGGTACCAGTGGCTATATACACTGTGTAACAGTGGCTATATACACAGGGTACCAGTGGCTGTATACACGTGGTAACAGTGGCTATATACACGGGGTACCAGTGGCTATATACACGGGGTACCAGTGGCTATATACACGGGGTACCAGTGGCTATATACACAGGGTACCAGTGGCTATATACACTGGGTACCAGTGGCTATATACACGGGGTAACAGTGGCTATATACACGGGGTACCAGTGGCTATATACATGGGGTACCAGTGGCTATATACATGGGGTACCAGTGGCTATATACATGGGGTACCAGTGGCTATATACACAGGGTACCAGTGGCTATATACACAGGGTACCAGTGGCTATATACACGGGGTAACAGTGGCTATATACACGGGGTACCAGTGGCTATATACACAGGGGGACCAGTGGCTATATACACGGGGTACCAGTGGCTATATACACGGGGTACCAGTGGCTATATACACGGGGTAACAGTGGCTATATACACGGGGTACCAGTGGCTATATACATGGGGTACCAGTGGTTATATACACGGGGTACCAGTGGCTATATACACTGGGTACTAGTACTGAGTCGATGTGTAGGGGTACAAGGTAATGGAGGTAGATATGTACATATAGGTAAGGGTAAAGTGACTGGGCAACAGGATAGATAATAAACAGTAGCAGCAGCGTATGTGATTAGTCAAAAGAGGTTAGTGCAAAAAAGGTCAACGCAGATAGTCTGGGTAACTATTTGGTTAACTATTTAACAAACTATTTGCAGTCTTATGGCTTGGAGGTAGAAGCTGTTCAGGGTCCTGTTCACGGTCCAATTGGTTCCAGACTTGGTGCATCGGTGCCGTATGCCATGCGATAGCAGAGAGATCAGTCTATGACTTGGGTGGCTGGAGTGTTTGACCATTTTTAGGGCCTTCCTCTGACACCGCCTGGTATAGAGGTCCTGGATGGCAGGGAGCTTGGCCCCAGTGATGTACTGGGCCGTACGCACTACCCTCTGTAGCGCCTTGCGGTCGGATGCCGAGCAGTTGCCATACCAGGCGGTGATGCAACCAGTCAGGATGCTCTCAACGGTGCAGCTGTAGAACCTTTTGAGGATCTAATGAGTAGAGAGAGAGAGAAATAGACAGAGACAGTGAGATTGCAAGTAAATACAGGTGTCCATTTGTGTGTGTAAATATGTAAGAGAACACGTTCATGTTTGTATATGTGCTTGTTTATGTGCGAGAAAGATGAGAGAGTAAAAGGTGTCCCCTGTTGTTTGCCTGCCATCTCTCTCCCCCTTTAATTAGTGGCCGGGTCTTGGCCTGCCTAGTTGGTAGTGCGGTGTTAACTTAATATGGCGTGAAAAAATCATTCTGCCACGCTACAGATGGGGCAAGTCATGCAGAAGGACCCCAATGCTCCCTTCAGAAAGGGCCTTTTTTTAATCGGGGCCCCTAATAAACTGAGCACCACCGGGTCTGTTGCTGACAGCAAAGATCTGTTAGAGCAGCCAGCGCCAGCGAGGGAGAGGAGGGGAAAATGGATGGAGGGAAGGAGGGATGGAGGAAAGGAGGGATGGAGGAAAGGAGGGATGGAGGGAAGGAGGGATGGAGGAAAGGAGGAATGGAGGGAAGGAGGGATGAAGGAAAGGAGGGATGGAGGAAAGGAGGGATGGAGGAAAGGAGGGATGGAGGAAAGGAGGGATGGAGGAAAGGAGGGATGGAGGAAAGGAGGGATGGAGGAAAGGAGGGATGGAGGGAATGAGTGAGACAAGAGCGAGGGAGAGAAAAATAGAGATGCACATGGAACAAGAGAGAAAAAGGGAGATGCACATGGAACAAGAGAGAAAAAGAGAGATGCACATGGAACAAGAAAGAAAAAGAGAGATGCACATGGAACAAGAGAGAAAAAGAGAGATGCACATGGAACAAGAGAGAAAAAGGGAGATGCACATGGAACAAGAGAGAAAAAGAGAGATGCACATGGAACAAGAGAGAAAAAGAGAGATGCACATGGAACATGGAACATATGGATGGAGAGATTAGCCAGTGTGGAGGAAAGAGTATAATAATGGAGGGAAGAGAGTGAGCCAAATGAAAAAGAGAAAAGGAATTCAAACAAACAAACATGTTCATTGTAGAAAATAAAGGATAGGAAGGTAGCTTTGTGGTTAAGAGCGTTGTGCCAGTAACCGAAAGGTCGCTGGTTCTAATCTCCGAGCCGACTAGGTGAAAAATCTCTTGATGTTCCCTTGAGCAAGGCACTTAACCCTAATTGCTCCTGTAAGCGGCTCTGGATAAGAGCGTCTGCTAAATGACTCAAATGTAAATGAAAAGGGGAGACAGAGACAAACGTTTCCAGAAAAGAAGAAGGACAGTTTGAAGAGGAGTGGAAAATATAGCAGAGTAGCTCAAAAGGGAGAAAGTGAACCTTTTTTGTGAAGAGTGTAAAGGAGTTTTGGGTGACAGTGTCCATTGAGGCTCATGAAGGGAGAAAGATGTACTCCCAGCTAGCACATTTGGTTCATTGAAAGTTGTGGTGATGTCCATTTTTGGTTTCCCATTGGTTCTGGGAAGGAAGCCATACGTTTCCTGAAAATGTTGCCAGTTCTGGGAACGTTAATTTATAGGAAACAAGGAGGTTCTGAAAACGTTTTACCATGGTTCCCTGAAAGTTTTCCGGGATTAATGTTCTGAGAATGGAAATTATACGTTATTTTGAGGTTTTTGAATAGCTTCCTTAAAACTTTCACTGAATGTTTCACTAAGACTTTTAATAACACTGCTAGCTTAGTTTGGGTTTTGAACTCCAAGCACAGATAGGACACGTGGAAATTAATTTGCTTAGGCATTAATCATTCAAAACACATTTCTTTTTTATTGTGGCATGGTGGAAGTGAGATTCGAACCTATGATTTTCTGTTCTCTAGCCATGGAATTAGTCCAACGGGCCACCAGGATGGAGCTAGCAAGCCATGTGTGGCCAATTAGTGGGCACGGCCAACACACCTGAACACGCTTAACAAGATAGATTATAGAGTTTTGTTGACACTGAGAACGGAAAGTACATGTTTTTCAATAACATTCTTAGAACGTTCTTTGAATGTTACTAATGTTTTCTTGTGGTTTTATGGAAAGTTTTCTTAATGTTCTGAGAACATGACTTTAAATAGACCCATGAGGAAGCCTGTAGAAAATGTCATGCTGAAGTACTGAAATTCAAACAGAAGAACATTCTTTCTTAATGTTCTCTGAACAATTTGAGAACATTCCCAATGTCAAACCAGTTGGAGAATGTTCCTAGAATATTACCAAAAATGTAATTAAATGTAACAATGTTTGAACTTTTAGGAAATCTTCTGTTAAAATAATGCAATTCCAAGAAAATAACATTATTTTGTCAAGTTCCTTAAATGTGCTGAGAATGTTCCAAAGCCAAGCAACTATCCTGCACCATTCCCAACATAACATTATGGGAAAGTTGTATTCAAAATAACCATAGGACAACCGCGCTCTCAACAAGCTCTAAGAAACACATGGGGATCTCAGAATGTGATATTGTAGCTGGGAAGGCTCTTGGGCAAGCAATGGAGTTACAGACAGATCAGTGGACTGTGAAGGGTTCTAGTGACAGACAAAGTATGCAGCCAAGTTCCTCTGTTGTCATCTGTCAACATTTCCCCACTGATGCCGTTAAACTTTTTATGTGAGTGACATGTGAGTGACATTATTACCCAGAGCCGACCACCAACATCAAACACAGAATCAAACCAAACATTGTGTTACTCTCAGGGATACGTCAGAAGGTGTTGAATACCAAAGACAAATAGTGTTGCAATGTTGAAACCGTTAAATTCATAAGCTGTATAATCATAGCACCTCATTATTTTGTACGTAACCTTTGCTATTAATCGGTTATTAATTACCTTGCTGTTAATGGGTTCTTAATTACCTTGTTATTAATGGGCTTTCAATTACCTTGCTATTAAGGTCACCCTGATTAGGAAACTATTGATCCTCAGAGCATAACCTGATTAGAAAACTATTGCTCCTTAGAGCACCACCACCAGGAGTATGCCTAACCATGAATGCATCCCAAAATGGCCCCCCTATAGTGAACTACATTTGACCAGAGCCATTTGGGACGCAACCTCTGTCTCTAGGAGATCAGCAAACAACCTTACACCACTCTTTGGGACATTAACATTAGGAACACCTGCTCTTTCCATAACAGATTGACAGGGTAGTTCCAGCAGTCGCCCTCTTGTGGCCTCATGGGTGGAATGTTATTAATATTTTTCATAATTTCATAATTAATAAACATATATGTTGTTTTTTTTAAACGCAGCAAATCCGGTGTTTCTATGTCAAACGGTTTAGTTATATTTCAGTCTTCTGTGATGTAGTGGTCCTCTGTAGCTCAGCTGGTAGAGCACGGCGCTTGTGACGCCAAGGTAGTGGGTTCGATCCCCGGGACCACCCATACACAAAAATGTATGCACGCACGACTGTAAGTCGCTTTGGATAAAAGCGTCTGCTAAATGGCATATTATTATTATGTATATAAAGTGTAAAATTGGGATGCAAACTCAAAATGTAATACATTTCAACTCTGTATCTGACCTGGTACAGGTGTCTTCTTTTTTTAATGCCCATAACCATGTGTGAGGTGGATACTTTTTAAGACTACCAAGAAACACTCTGTAAACCTGATTCAAACCACTGCAGTAAAAGGTTAAAGAAGGATTTTTAAGCCTTGAGACAATTGAGACATGGATATGTGCCATTCAGAGGGTGAATGGGTAAGACAAGAAATGTAAGTGCCTTTGAACTGGGTATGGCAGTAGGAGCCTGGCGCACTGGTTTGAGCGTGTCAAGAACTGCAACACTGCTGGGTTTTTCACACTCAACAGTTTCCCATGTGTATCAAGAATGGTCCACCACCCAAAGGACATCCAGCCAACTTGACAACTGTGGGAAGCATTGGAGTCAACATGGGCCAGCATCCCTGTTGAATGCTTTTGACACCTTGTAGAGTCCATGGCCCGACAAATTGAGGCTGTTCTGAGGGCACAAGGGGGAGGTCATGGGTAACAACTATATATTTTGGCATATCCAAACACACCAAGACAGTCGTGAAGAGGGAACGACAAAGCCTATTCCCCCTCAGGAGACTGAAAGTATTTGGCATGGGTCCTCAGATCCTCAAAATGTTGTACAGCTGCACCATCGAGAGCATCCTGACTGGTTGCATCACCACCTGGTATGGCAACTGCATGGCCTCAGACCACAAGGCACTACAGAGGGTAGTGCGTACGGCCCAGTACATCACTGGGGCCAAGCTTCCTGCCATCCAGGACCTCTATACCAGGCAGTGTCAGAGGAAGGCCATAAAAATGGCCAAAGACTCCAGCCACCCTAGTCAAAGACTGTTCTCTCTGCTACCGCACGGCAAGCGATACCGGAGAGCCAAGTCTTGGTCCAAAAGGCTTTTTAACAGCTTCTACCCCCAAGCCATAAGACTCCTGAACAGCTAATCATGGCTCCCTGGACTATATGCATTGTCCCCCCACCACCTCTTTTTACACTGCCGCTACTCTCTGTTTATTATCTATTAATAGTCACTTTACCTCTACCTACATGTACATATTACCTCAATTACCTCCACTAACCTGTGTCCCCGTACATTGACTCAGTACCGGAATCCCCTGTATATAGCCTCCCTACTGTTATTACACATTAATAATAATAATAATAAGCCATTTAGCAGACGCTTTTATCCAAAGCGACTTACAGTCATGCGTGCATACATTTTTTTTTTGTGTATGGGTGGTCCCAGGGATCGAACCCACTACCTTGGCGTTACAAGCGCCGTGCTCTACCAGCTGAGCTACAGCTGAGCTACAGAGGACCACATTGACTCTGTACCGGTACCCCCTGTATATAGCCTCGTTACTGTTATTTCACATTGACTCTGTACCGGTACCCCCTGTATATAGCCTCCCTACTGTTATTACACGTTGACTCTGTACCGGTACCCCCTGTATATAGACTCTGTACCGGTACCCCCTGTATATAGCCTCTCTACTGTTATTTCACATTGACTCTGTACCGGTACCCCCTGTATATAGACTCTGTACCGGTACCCCCTGTATATAGCCTCTCTACTGTTATTTCACATTGACTCTGTACCGGTACCCCCTGTATATAGCCTCTCTACTGTTATTACACATTGACTCTGTACCGGTACCCCTGTATATAGACTCTGTACCGGTACCCCCTGTATATTGACTCTGTACCGGTACCCCCTGTATATTGACTCTGTACCGGTACCCCCTGTATATAGCCTCTGTACCGGTACCCCCTGTATATAGCCTCCCTACTGTTATTAAACATTGACTCTGTACCGGTACCCCCTGTATATTGACTCTGTACCGGTACCCCCTGTATATAGCCTCTGTACCGGTACCCCCTGTATATAGCCTCCCTACTTTTATTACACATTGACTCTGTACCGGTACCCCCTGTATATAGCCTCTGTACCGGTACCCCCTGTATATTGACTCTGTATCGGTACCCCCTGTATATTGACTCTGTACCGGTACCCCCTGTATATAGACTCTGTACTGGCACCCCCTGTATATTGACTCTGTACCGGTACCCCCTGTATATTAACTCTGTACCAGTACCCCCTGTATATTGAATCTGTACCGGTACCCCCTGTATATAGCCTCTGTACCGGTACCCCCTGTATATAGCCTCTGTACCGGTACTTCCTGTATATAGCCTCTGTACCGGTACCCCCTGTATATAGCCTCTGTACCGGTACTTCCTGTAAATAGCCTCGTTACTGTTGTTTTACCGCTACTCTTTAATTATTTGTTATTATTCTGTTTTTCTTATTTTAATTTTTTTACTTAACACTTATTTTTCTTAAAACTGCATTGTTGGTTAAGGGCTTGTAAGTAAGCATCTAACTGTAAGGTCTACACCTGTTGTATTCGGCGCATGTGACAAATACAATTTCATTTTATTTTATTTGGATATCTGAGAGTGTATGGATGAATCACGTGCTTAACCTGGTCCAACAGGAAATGATGTAATAACTGTCTGATGATAGTGTATCTGATTGGTCAGTAAGTGTCAATAAGCCCGTCGTTACCTGGATACCCATTAAATTAGAAAACATTGAGGTTGCATCCCAAATGGCATCCTATTCACTCTCTGTACTGCATTACTTTTGACCAGGTCCTATTTTCAAAAGTAGTGCACTATATACAGTTGAAGTCGGACGTTTACATACACCTTAGCCAAATAAATTTAAACTCAGTTTTTCACAATTCCTGACATTTAATCCTAGTAAAAATTATCTGTTTATTTTCAATTCACAATCTGTAGAAACAATGAGAATAGAAAGGTTCAGAACTTTTTTAAGACATCACAGTACAGTTGAAATATATATGGCAAATAGAAATCCTATATGGATGGTGTTAAAAGATAGATGGTAGGCGTTGAATGGAATTGAAGGATGGGACTAATAACAACTAACAACAACTAATAACAATAAGATAACTAATGTAAAGCATACTATGTCCATAATAAGTATATAGGTTATAGGTTGAGAGCTTTTGTGAAAGAGCACATTTAGAAAGATATGGCATATAGAAGCAAACCAGATGGACTTCATGAAAATGATCGGAGAGCTTGAAAGTAGAAGAAGTTCAGGGGAAAAAACAAACAAAATATAATTATTGTAAAATTGACTGTGTCCATATAATGTATATAGTATGTATAAGCTGGAAGTAGAGGCCTAAGCGTTGTTGTTCACTAGTTTACTCCAAGTAGGGAAGGGGTGGTGGGGTTGGAAAGTAATAAAGGGGAATATATATATATTTTTTAAAGCATGTGTGTATGTATGTGTGTATATATGTATATACATATATATATGTATATGTATGTGTATGTGTATGTATGTATATATATATATAAACATGGGGGTTGGAAGTGATGCAGACAATTACATTGATGGAAGTTACAATCTATCTGCAATATTAAGCTGATCTACCCCCCCCCCCCCCCCCCCAAAAAAAAAAAGGTCAGTTAGGATTATTTAAAGAATGTGAAATGTCAGAATAATAGTAGAGATAATTATTTATTTCAGCTTTTATTTATTTAATCACATTCCCAGTGGGTCAGAAGTTTAATACACTCAATTAGTATTTGGTAGCATTACCTTTAAATAAAATGTTTCGGGTAGACTTCCAAATGCTTCCCACAATAATTTGGGTGAATTTTGGCCCATTCCTCCTGACAGAGCTGAGTCAGGTTTATAGGCCTCCTTGCTCGCACACGCTTTTTCAGTTCTGCCCACACATTTTCTATGGGATTGAGGTCAGGGCTTTGTGATGGCCACTCCAATACCTTGACTTTGTTGTCCTTAAGCCATTTTGCCACAACTTTTGAAGTATGCTTGGGGTCATTGTCCATTTGGAAGACCCATTTGCGACCAAGCTTTAACTTCCTGACTGATGTCTTGAGATGTTGCTTCAATATATCCACATAATTTTCCTTCCTCATGATGCCATCTAAGTGCACCAGTCCCTCCTGCAGCAAAGCACCCCCACAGCATGATGCTGCCACCCCTGTGCTTCACTGTTGGGATGGTGTTCTTCGGCTTGCAAGCGCCCCCCTTTTTCCTCCAAACATAACAAGGGTTATTATGGCCAAAGA
The DNA here is from genome assembly GCF_964263955.1 of Coregonus lavaretus. NCBI lineage: Eukaryota > Metazoa > Chordata > Actinopteri > Salmoniformes > Salmonidae > Coregonus > Coregonus lavaretus. Next base: position 56,889,063 of record NC_139998.1, read on the forward strand.
GTTCTATTTTTGTTTCATCAGACCAAAGGACATTTCTCAAAAAAGTACGATCTTTGTCCCCATGTGCAGTTGCAAACCGTAGTCTGGCTTTTTATGGATGTTTTGGAGCAGTGGCTTCTTCCTTGCTTAGCAGCCTTTCAGGTTATGTCGATATAGGGCTTGTTTTACTGTGGATATAGATACTTTGTACCTATTTCCTCTAGCATCTTCACAAGGTCCTTTGCTGTTGTTCTGTGATTGATTTCCATCAAAGTACGTTCATCTCTAAGAGACAGAACGCGTCTCCTTCCTGATTTGTATGACGGCTGCATGGTCCCATGGTGTTTATACTTTCCTACTATTGTTTGAACAGATGAACATTTCCCCATGATGTCAAGCAAAGAGGCACTGACTTTGAAGGTAGGCATTGAAATACATCTACAGGTACACCTCCAGTTGACTCAATTGATGTCAAACAGCCTATCAGAAGCTTCTAAAGCCATGACATAATTTTCTGTAATTTTCCAAGCTGTTTAAAGGCACAGTCAACTTAGTGTATGTAAACTTCTGACCCACTGGAATTGTTAGACAGTGAATTACAAGGGAAATAATCTGTCTATAAACAATTGTTGTAAAAATGACGTGTCATGCACAAAGTAGATGTCCTAATCGACTTGCCAAAACGATAGTTTGTTAACAAGAAATGTGTGGAGTGGTTGAAAAACGAGTTTAAATGACTCCAACCTAAGTTTATGTAAACTTCCTAATTCAACTGCAGGTATTAGGGTGCCATTTCAGATGCAGACTCTGTAAGTTTTATTAAATTGAGGTAGAGATGAGATAATAGAAGCTGAATGCTGCGGTTTGTTTCCACTAGAGTTCCTCACTTTCATTGGGGACTCTGCTTTACAGCTCTCCATAGGTAGTAATGGGAGAAAGGCTATTAAGCTTAACCGTTCAATAGGGAGTATTTTACTTGATGTACTGCATGTTTGTGTAAGTAAGAGTGTATCGCTGGGAAAGTGGGTACAGCAACATTTTTGTGAAGCTGTGGTCCATTTGAACGCTGAAAATATAGAATGTATTGCTTAATTCAAATTTGGCCATCAGTGCCCTCTCAAAACAATTAGGTGCATGCATGACGCCTCTGGCACATACAATTACTGTTTAGGTCTTAATTAATCATTAATCATACTGCTTATTTATGCTAAATTGTCACTTATTGACTCATTGATTCACATCCAATGCACATTTAAAATATATATATTTAAAGCCTTGGAAACAGTCCCAACCTTCCAAATTATACCACCCCTGCCGTGAACACTCCAAAAGAGACCACAGTACCCAATCACAATTGTGTCAAGCGAATGTAACAAACACTGCAATGACGATATAAAAATGAAAAGCATTAGCAGTATATTGTAAGACGAAACCACCACGGAGAAGAACATATCCCAGAGCCCCAAACAATTACTCGACGTATCACGCACATGAACACAAACCCATATAAACACATGAGGAATGCGGCTACTCCGCATGCTTCGAGATGCAATCTCTCGATAGCTCAATTCCCAGATAACCAGAGGTCGAGAGAGACAAACTCTCTCCGAAATCTCTCGGAGTCCCTAATGCCCGATGTGGGAGGTCTCGAAGCGGGTACTCGGGGTACTCACAGGTACACGACTCCAAAGGGTATGCACTGCCTAGTCTCATACTTAACCTTTGTTTTACCTTCAGCCATTAATCTACGTTTGTGCTTTGATGAGGTTAAAGAACGGTGGATTGGCTGGGGGAAGGGACTGCTGACATTTTGGTGGTTGTTAAGTTTAAAATTCCTCACCTGCAGGCATCACTGACTCTCATTTTAAAACAAAGGACCAAATGGGATTTGGTATAAATTAATCGAAGGCAATGACTTCCGTCTCCATGCACTCTATGTAAAGAGACCTTTTAGACATATGGAAATTGGGGTTTTCCTAGTCCTCGTGTGGACTGGATGAAATTAAGTAAACAGTGTCGGGTCAAGACTGAATTAACTCTCTGCTTTAAATGTCCATTCCAAACTTCCTTATTTAGTTCCTTATTATGAGAATAGAAATCGAGCTAACACAGAGAACCAATTGAAAACAAACCATAATACAGAGCGTCATGATGATTTCTCACTCTTATGCAGAGGTGAATTTCTAAGTTCTACTTATTCAGATTCGCCCAACACCAGTCTTAATTTATTTTTTGCAAGAGCAAACTGCAATGTCAGCTGTACTGCGCTGCATGAGTAATGAGAGCACTAAGTGAATAAAACAAAGTGGAAATTGAACACGGCGAGCTGGGTGAGCTACGCAGATATCCAGGCCCCGTTGTTCGTCTCTCTCCGCTTCCGTCGGAACTGATCCATCATTGACTCACCAACGTTTCCATCCTCCACCCGAACCTCCACTCCTCCCCTCTTTCTCTCTGTTTATTTATCTTCCCTCCCATGATGAATGGATAGAAACACGCAGGATG